>NC_081828.1:32889107-33192142 GCF_030867095.1 Alligator mississippiensis
TAGAGGAACACACAAGATGCCAATTATAGAAAATACTCTTTAGCTTTGGCAGCACTTTAAAATCAAGACAACAGGAAACAATTTTATGAGGTTTGAACATATTGTACAGTGTATCAGCTGACCAGCCAGGTCATGTACAGGAGGTTTTTAAATCTATTTTACTTTGTTGGTTAATGATAAATTGTGAATTGGTTTTAAACTGAGTTAGCACATGGTAGCGCAGAAGATGAGGCCTCATCTAGGTACTTAGATTAGCACTATGGTCCCAAAGTCACAGAATATCTGAAGTTAAAAGGAAGAAATATTAGGAAACTAGATGTATTTAAAACAAATATTCTCCATTGGTATCAGATCACTCCCTTGTATGAGTAAGTTAGATGTTGAGGAGGGTAAAGGAAAATAAAACTGTCGTCTAACAATTGCTTCCTTGTGTGGGGAGGAGCATTTAGTGTTTGCTCTGTTATAGAAGAAGCGAAGGGGCTCAGACCAGGAAAATGCTAATCTCTAGGGATCTACTGGAGGCTGAGCCATCTGCACTGAGGCTGCTGCACTACCTTCCAGCCACCTGGAACTCTCCCTGCTCTTTTTACCAACATGGTATTACATTTTCCTGTGACATAAATAGATCTCTGTCCTTTCCAATTACAGTTTCCTTTCCTTCAGTTTAGCGTTTGGCATTTGTTCATGAATCTGCCTTCTCTTCAGCACCAAAACGTAATATTAAGTAGTTGGAAAAAGCAATGAAACCACTTATGCAGATGTTCTCACTTCACTGGAGAACAATAGAAACTGCTGAGATTTTTGTTTTACCTTTTTAAAAAATCTTTTAAATGTTAATGTAGAATTAATTAAAATCCAAGTACAAATTAAGAAAGGAAAATTTGCTAAGGATGATCATGTAAGTATTCAGTTACTGAATAGGTGTTACTTTAGAAGCAGTAGTTCTTTGAGTTACTACTCTAATAGATGTTCTTTTTATTTGAAGAGCCACAAAAATGCCGCTTTTCTTTTAATGGAAAGTGATCGGCTGCTCAGTAGTCTTCCCCAAGTGAAATGGACTGAAACAGCTGTCGCAATGGCATCCAAGCTGCAAGAGGAATGCCTAACATTTATTGTAACAAACTTTTTGCAGATAATACAAAGTGAAAGTTTTTACATCTTCTTGCAGGTAAAGTGCTTACAAATTCTGTTCCCCTTTTCCTAAAGAAATAAATGGTATTGTTGTACTTTGTCTTGTGTTGGGGAAATTCACCCCAGCATGCCAGGGTGCTAAACTTTGCAAAATAACTTCAGCTTCACTTTATATTCATATTTATTTAAGAAATAAATATTTAGGGCATGAGTAAATTATGAGGGTTCCTGAAGGA
The DNA here is from genome assembly GCF_030867095.1 of Alligator mississippiensis. NCBI lineage: Eukaryota > Metazoa > Chordata > Crocodylia > Alligatoridae > Alligator > Alligator mississippiensis. The sequence goes on from NC_081828.1 coordinate 32,890,475, forward strand.
AACTAAGGTGCTGGTACTAAGAATGGTTATGTTCTCAGCGTTGAATACAGGTGTTAGTAGTTCCACAGTACTACGTCTGCTTATAGAGTTAGCACACTCAATAAGTGTTCCCAGAAAGCTCCCAGTATGGCCGCATAGACACAGAGGAACAATTATAAATACAAGCAAGTACTCACAGGATGCATCTACATGAGACGCTTTACTAATGTGCAATCTAATTTGCAGTAAAGTGTCACCATCAACACATACACAGCAATTACTGTGCAGTAGATTAATTTAATGCGCTGTTTGCTAGTATCCATGGGTATAGGTACTAGAAAATGGCATTTTAACTAATGTGCCGAAGCACGCATGTCGACACCAACCAGGAGCAAATTGCTTCCGGTCAGCCCAGGCAGCAGGGGACCACAACTGCTGCCTGGCTAAGCCCCAGAGGGAAGATGGGGGGGACCTGTCCTGGCTCAGAGGGCAGCTCTTTCTCAGCCACACAGAGATCAGTGCTGGCCCCAGGGAGCAGAGGGGAGCTGTCCAGCTCTGGCAGGGACAGCTTGGGGCTGGCCCCAGTCTCTGTGCAACAGGGATGGAGCTTCCCCTAGAGCCAGAACAGCTCCACCCCAGAGCCCAGGCCTGACTCCCATCTGCCTGCCAGCCCAAGGCTAGCACCCAGGGGAGCCTGGAGCTTCCCCTGGCTGCTGCAGGGGAGCAGAGCAGGGCAGAAGCAGCCCTGAATTAGGCTGCTCCCATTGGGCTTTGTTTACTCATGACACGGGTGCACATGCAGACGCGCATCCTTACGCACCTCAATTTCCTGCACGGATAATTCAGGAGCATTAATTGTATGTATAGATGCACCCAATTTCTTTCAACTTAATCATGAATTGATAGGGGGTAGCAATGCTAAAGGCAGTCATTTTAATTGACAAGACGTCCCTAGTATTTCCTGGTAAGAGCTTGTCTAGTTTTACCCAGCACTGTTCATTTCCCTAACAATACAAAGATTTGGCAATTTGCAGAGATGAGTCAAAAATTATATATGGATGTGTCAAAACTACCCTTCTCATGGTTTCAAGTTTGTATATGTTATAAATTCAGCACCAGCTGTTTGTTCCTAAATTTTTGTTCATTGTGATGATACAATTCCAAGAGTATTTATAATGCAAAAGTATACTTTGTTGGGATGGGAGATGGATAAACAGAGAGATTTTTGGGAAAGCTTCTTACCAGCAAAGTCACAGTATGCCTTTTCTATTGGGCAGTGTTTCACATCTGAAGTATACTTCTTGTTTGAAATTATTGCCTTTTTGTTGTTTCCTTAGGCACAGGCAATGAGCAGCAAACCTGATCTCCTAGAACAAGTTTTTAAAGCAATTGAAAAAAACATTAATATTGAAAACAGCTGTTTTCTTATGATAGCTATGGACACTTTATTGAGCTCCACAAATGTGAAGGAGATGGTAGGTTTTACCACAGTAATGGATAAAGTATTGCATACTATTCAATATAGCAGACTGTATCAAACTTCTTTTGTGTAAGCGTTCAAATCAGATTCTGCAGTTTGAGCTCAGTGGTACCAGTCCTACAGTGGGATCCATGCACTTACACCTGTATAAAGGTGTAAGGGACATAAGGAAGGACTGCTTTACTGTCTGAGTCTCCAGAGTCTGGAATCAACTCCCCCCAGAAGTGGTGCAAGCACCTACTCTGGACACATTCAAGATCCATTTGGATGATTATCTTTCTGGGGTCATCTGACCCCAGCTGACTTCCTGCCCTTGGGCAAGGGGGGCTGGACCAGATGATCTTGCGAGGTCCCTTCCAGTCCTAATGTCTATGAAAGCCCCGTTGAACACATTGGACCTGCTAGCACTTGTGCATATTATATTTTTTAAATGTAAAAATATTTTACAGTGCACATGGCAACAATAACATATATCATATAGATCTTATGTGCTGGGGAAACTATATAGAACTATATAGATCTTATGTGCTGGGGAAAATACTGTTTAACATTCACTACCATTCTAAATTTATGACCAAGAAAAAAATTATTTTAAAATTAAATTACCTCTTATTTACCATGGGGGACAGGGCTTACTGGTATTTACTTTTTTTTAAGTCTAGCAAATAGGAAGATTGGTGTTGGGTTTTTTTTTGTTTAGTTTGCTTCAGGTCTTTTTTATTTTAATGCTATATTTCCTTTGGAACAAGGGTTTTTCATCTGTGGGGGCTTGTTTGTTTTTGTTTTTTGGGCTATGGGTACTGCCACAATAAAATAGTATGTAATACTTGTGAATTAAGGTTCACTATAAAGCCAATATTAACATTTTGAGTAGTGTTACATTCAAAAAAATTTGAACTACTGCAATCTAGTGCTTTTGTGGACTTAGTAAGTGCAATGAAAATTTAATCAGATTCATTATTGTCCCCTAGAGTATTTGACCTTGTCGTGACAGAGCTGATAGTAAAAAGCTCTGAAGGGGCTCATAAACAAAAGATGAATTTGATGGTTTATGATGTTTTAGCTTGTGTGGGAGTGGCTTGGTTTCAAAATGTGTAAAATTATGGTGGCAGACAAAAAGCTCTCATGAACAGTATCTACATCTAGTAGGCAATCGTAAAATATAAGTGATGACATCATTGATCTAGCTTAGGGACTAAGTAGATTCTGAAAGGAATAATGACTGGTTGCTATGACAATATGCCTCTCACCAGCTGCTGATTTGTTACTTGAACACAGGGTTTTACGTGCAAGATCCAGGTTCTGCGTGATAAGCTGTGGATATTCCTAGTTCAGTCTTTTTATGCTGTTCGTCACACAGAAAGCTGGAAGTTGATGAAGCCAGACGACCAACAGAAAATACAAGCAGGTATGTGAGCCATCGAAAAACAACTACTACTGTATAATGGTAATGTGTTTAATACAAAAAATGCTGGCAGTTTTGGCAGCTGCTAATATATGTGTGTGTGTATGTATGTATATAGGATTGATGCTGTAGGTTTTAAGTGGCATTTTAGAATTGAAAGCAAAGATAAGCTACTTAGTCAGTTTAAAGCTTGGAAATGATTAAACCGTTTTCTTTGAATAATCCTTCCTCGCTTCTGTTTCTACTGATATGCAAAATGGAAATCAAAGATATATAGGCTGAGTCTGTTTTTGTTTGCAGCTACTCTAAATTATTAATAATATTGAATAGGATTAAAGAAAAATGGTTTAAATCTCTCTCTTTAAGCTGACAAGCATTATGGAAAAATTAAATCTACACAAAGCAGATTACTAATTCTGTGAATTTATTTCTATTTTTTTTAATCTGTTGTTCATATTACTGTGTAAAGACTGTTCATCTCGTGTATAATAGTCATCTCATGTGGACTCTGAATAGATATAGATGGCTTGACTTCACAATTGATTGGTATTGTGATACTGTATGTGCTGCTGCAGAGAGATCCCAAGGAGCTGCATAGTGTTCTCTAAAAATTTTAATGGGCAGTACTTTAAACAAAGGGAGTTTTTATGCTGAATGTTTCTTTGTTTTCAGATGTCTGGAAAGAAATTTTAAGGGTACAGAACTGATAGTAGCTTCAGGGCCATGGTTGAATAATTGCTTCAATAATGAAATGTTTTTTAAAGGGAAAAATGTTGCATTACGCTCATTTAAATGGCCCTTTTCTAAAATTCAGTCACTTTTGATTATGAGGTAAGACATTTTAATTTTTATTAACACACAAGCAAAATATATATAATCTGCTTGTAGTGAAAAAATTGTGTGTTTATAAATGGGTATGAGCTAGATGAAAAAGGAATTGTCAGTTTTTATAAGCATGGTTTAGAGGTGTAACCAAATGAGGTTTGACTGGTACTTTCTGAAGCAGGTCCCTGATTTCTTTCTGCATTGTAGAGCACTTCGGAGCTCGGGGACAGTTTTCAGAAATAGAAGCATTTCTGAGTATGTATTTGTGTCCTCATTCTAACTGGCATCTGAGGTTGTTTTGTACTAGGGCTTTATATGCCAAGTAGTATATAGATCTGTGTTCATAATGTGGGTATCATTCAATCCTTGATGGTAGCAAAAACGGTCAGGTTTTAGATTATATGGTTTTAACACAGACTGTTGATAGTCTCTATATGTTTTCATTAAATTATCACATAATGTAAATCTTTCACTGTGTACATCTTTTATTATAAGAACAAGGATATGGTCTTGTTAGAGGAATCTTCATTTTTATGTGAGATTTATTTGGAATCATTTAAATCAACTTTCACCTTAAGAAAATTTCAGGTAATGCTAAATTCTGGAAAGACCACATTTTCTGGAATTCTTGATCAGATAGGGGGAAAAATCCAAAATGAAGATGGAAAGGTGCCATGTTTTCTCTTGCTCACAGTATTTCCTGTGTTATCCTGAGCTCAAATTTGTGAAATTTGTATAAAATATTGGTGTGTGTTTATGTGCAGAGTCATTGCTGAAAAGGGATGAGATCCCTTTGGTGCCATTTTCAGCATCCTGCCTTTTCTTATAGGCTTTCTATAGAGCTATATACAGATGCTTTATAAAACCCAACATGAGAATTCAACAGAATTTTCAACTGACAGTTATACATGATTTTTTTTGTCCATCTAAAGAGTATGCTGTAACACATGAACAGGAAATGCTTTAACCCATTTTTTGCAACCAAAGAATTGTTATTTTCAAAAATGAATCTTTCTCCATTCTGTGTCTGTACTATATATGCATATACCTTTTCTATCTAACACAAGCTCTATTGATCTGAAGTTTGTATTGAAAGATGTTCCCAAGATGTTGTACAGTAATTTGCTTTTTCATGTATAGCCTTGCTAAATTAATTATGTAGTACTATGAACATTGCTTTACATAGAAAAGATGCATTCTTTGCCCTGAAAAGCTTACATGATGACCTTAAGATCACTCAGAAAATCTATGCTATGTCCTTACTGGGCACACACAAATATGTGGGCTTTATAGCTTTTAACAGTGTATACTATTGAGATGATTTAAGAAGATAAATCTGTTGCTTAAATTGTGTAAATATAAATGTCTGAGTGGCAGGATGTATAGCAGTTGATTAAAGCTGATTAATTGAAATTGATTACTTTGAGAATTTCATCTTTTTTGCACACTTTTGTTCACCTTTAATCTGAGCCTCTAATCCAATCTAATCCAAGTCTGTATACACCCCAGACACTGTGTGAACTAAGTCTTATGTATTTTGGAGGTACGGAAGATGTAGATGAAGAAAAGAGATATTAAACAACTTGCCCAAGGCTGCACCAGAAGTCTGTTGCATCTTGTTATAGACAGAGTCAGTGCCTATTAATAGGGACATGCCAGCGTTCTGCTGCATGGATGTTTCTGTTTTAGAGAGCATCATCTGAATTATGTAGCAGGGAAATACTCCCATAGGAAATGTTGCTGATAGGCAGCTGTTGCTCTTACCAAATGAGGCTGCAAATGAGCATTGACTGCACCGGATGTCCCAACTGGTAGTCTTGTATTTTGAACTCGCTTCTGTCCCCATTTATTGTTTTCCCTAATGCCAAAATTAATCTTTCTTGACCAACTCTAGGATTGCATGCGCGCACGCGCATGCACACACACACACACACACACACACACACACACACACACACACACTCTGTTTCCTGTTAATAATAAAAAGGTGCTTTTTCCCCCATGCAGCTGCTTTTGACAAAGGTGATGATCGAAGACTTGGCAAAAAACCTATATTCACTAGCTCACAGGTAAACACTTAGACCCTTATACTTAAAAAAAAAAATCCTATAAATAACTCATATTGTTCTTGGTTTCCATTTTGTGACTTGTGTATACCAACTGCTAGAATGTAATTTACAATAATCATATTTCCCTTCATTGTTGAAACAGTTTTTCATCATAATCAGCTTTCTGTGTTTGGTGGGGATTGACAGGAGTCTATACTTTCACAGTAGTGGGACAGAATAGAAAACAAGTATTTTTGTTCAGAAGCCTTCTCACATTATTTGTTCGTACATAATGGAACTGTGATTTCTAGTTCCCAAAAGAAGTTGTCTTGCTACTGAGCAAATGAAGCTATCCCACTATCTTAAACCATCACTTAATCCAGTTTGCTACATTCCCTGTTAATCTGCTTACCCTGAAAGAGGTTTACATGGTCTTCCACAATTGTTGTATTTCAGAATCATGCCCAAAATGACTTCATTACATGCCAGAAAAGGCATATGTGATATGGACGTTAGCCATGTTAGTTTGAAGTCAGGCAGAAGGCAAGGGAGAGATGTATGAGTTGTATCTTTACCATGCCTTCTACATATTGTTGAAAGCCATTTGAGCTTCACAGTTTGGAGGAGTTTTTCTATTTCTCCTTCTCCAAATGTATTAGTTCAATACTAGATTCATGCTAAATTAGAGGAATAGCTGTGTTTCAAGAAATAAAGATAATGCATATTTTTCTTTGTTGCTGAGTGTCTTCTGTTTTTGTTTTTGGGTTTTTTTTCCAGCTAAACAGATGTGTCACTGACTCTGATATAAAGCATACTTCTTGGAAAGTAAAAGGCAGGAGAGACTGTTTGGGTGATACCTCCATTGATCAGGATAAAATGAAATCTGATGGATTAGGAGCATCTGGACACACAGCAAGTACCAACAGAAACACTGCTAATAAACCCTCAAAACATGATGAACTAAAAGGAAAAGATAGTAAAAAAGCAGTTTCCAAGGTTACAAAAGATTCAAAACCTGGGGAAAAAGTTGCTTCACCGAAAGCTAGAGCTGTTATTAAACCAAAACTAGAAAATAATGGAAATGTGAAAGCTGAAAGCTTGGTTACCAAGCCAGAGTCTGAAAAGTCCTTGTCTGCAAGTGGACAAAAGAATTCAGGAAGTGGAAAAGGAGTAAAAAATCAGGAAGGAAAAATTGCAGGTGCCAGACCTAAAGTGCTTGCTGGAAGTTCAAGTGTACAAATCAAAACAAAGCCATTGAAGAAGACCTCGGGGAAGGAATCTCCCTCCCTAGTAACAGGGGCAGGAACTCCTAGCAAGTTAACAAACTCAAGCCCAGATTTACAGATTTCCAGTGAACAGACAGATGAACCCAAGGATAAAGCACTAAATGAAGGGAAAAAACATAATGATAATAAGAGATCCCCTACTGACTCGCCACAGGCAGGTTCTAGTCTGAAAAACAGTGTGGAAAGTTCCAGAAATTCTACACCAGGTTGGTTGTGACCATCCCCAAGCTTATTTTTATAATGAATGCAAATAACAAATAGTGATGTTACAAAAAACATGTTATTAAGGGGTCTTACTTGAATTTTAAGAAACAGGACAGAGGATGGGGGCGGGGAGAACAATGTATGCTGATGTCATAAAGGGTTCAGTTCTTTCATGTATGCCATTTTAAATATCTGACCATTGTATGTTAATACTTACTGTAATTTTACCCTTTAACTAATTTTTGTTTCATTTACAATAGTGAAAACAAAGGCTGCTTTGAAGACAACTAATGGAGCTACCAACAAGAAAAAAGTTAATGAACCCGAGGCTAATATTTCAGCACAAAGGTGTGTTAGAATTGTACTGCTATTTATTTGTGCACATATACTTAATTGATTAATTAATGTAAGTGTCATCAAATTCAAATTCTTTTATAACTATGCATTTTGTAAAATATTTGTCTATTTTACATTGTTAGCAAGAAATAGAAACAGCTGCAGAATTTTTTTTTTGCTGAGATAAAACTGGTCTTGCCTCTGAGTTTGGGCTGTTTTAGGTTAGTTACTTTGGCAATGTCACAGGCCATTCATAATTTAGAGAGTGGAACAGTGAGTAATCTTATAAGATGTTGAGAACTAGAAACCATTGAAATTGATTAGATGGAACTACAAAATCAGAGAGCAAAATCATTATACATTGCATTTATTGCACACTTCATATTAAGATACATACAGAACTACTACTTGTTTTATATCTTAAATTTGGAAATAATAAATTCAATATTTTTTCCTATGATAGTGTGACAAAGAAACCTACTGGAAAAGGATGCAATGAACAAATCCCACAAGCTGTCCTGAAGAAAAAGGGGAATGTGAATGACAATTCTGTAATTCCACAGAAGGCACAGAATGCAACAGCTAATACTGATAAAATCCAAGGTAGAGTTTTGAATGGTACTGAAACTAAACCAGTTTAATTTAAAACAGTTTGTTGTTTTATAACACAAGTAAGGAAATGCATTACAGAAATTTTATGGGCAATTCAGGTTTATTTTCTATAATTCGCTTGCTGACAAGCATAAGATGTTTGGGGGTTTTTTTGCTTGTTTCACTCCAATGTTAATTTGTGGTCATTCTTTTTAATGTGGTTCACAATCAAAGAAAAATTCTGCTCTTCAATCTGCTTTGCAACTAGAACTGCCCCTGAGTTCAACAAAAATTCTGTATGTGAAACAAGTTCACAATATACATCACAGGTCCACACTACAGACTGGATAGAAGAAACAGGTCCTCTGTCACAAGGCTGTCCAACTGGAGGCCTACAGACCTGGCTCTCAAGATCCAATCTGGCTGCCATTACTCCCACTACAACTGCTGCTGCTGTTACCACTGGGATTTGTGGTTCTTTCTCCCCATCCCTCCTCCAACTTCTACTTTTTGTCCCCACCCCTGGGGGCAGGGCAAGGCAATCCATGTTTGGGAGCCCACATGGCCCAAGTGGGAGAGACCAATTACTCAGATGTTGGACAGCCCTATTCTACTACATAATGTACTATAATTGTTATTTGTACCTATAAAACCACCACCAAGGAGGAATACTCTGCACTGGTCCGGACCTGCAGAAAGCAAACCAGGAAAGCCAAGGCTGCGATGGAACTCCAGCTAGCTACAAATATCAAGGACAATAAAAAGTCCTTTTTTAGGTATGTGGGGAGCTGGAGGAAATGCAAGGGCAACATTGGACCCCTGCTAAACCAGATGGGACAACTGACAACCGATGCCCAGGAAAAAGCAAACTTGCTAAATGGGTACTTTGCGTTGGTTTTTCACCAGTCCCACGGGACGCCCCTGCCCACTGTGGGTCAGGGAGGCCCAGGTGAGGGAGATTCCTCCCCCTCCATCGGAGCTGACCTTTTGAAGGAACACCTTGACAGGCTGGATACCTTCAAGATAGCCGGCCGTGACGGGTTATACCCAAGAGTACTCGAGCTGGCAAACATCATAGCTCAGCCCCTGGCATGGATCTTCAAGAACTCCTGGCACTCTGGTGAACTGCCCAAAGATTGGAAGAGGGTCAATGTCGTGCCTATCTTCAAGAAAGGGAGAAAAGTAGATCCAGGAAACTATAGGCCCATCAACCTGACCTCTATTCTGGGGAAGGTCTTGAAAAAGATTCTCAGAGTCCATCCTTAACAGACTAGCTGATGACAATATCCTGAGGGATACCCAGCATGGGTTTGTTGCGGGTAGGTCTTGCTTGACCAATCTCATTTCCTTTTATGACCAGGTGACCTATCACCTGGACAAGGGGGAAGAGATTGACGTTGTATATCTTGACTTTAGAAAAGCCTTCGATCTAGTATCCCATGATCACCTCTTGGCTAAACTGGCTAACTGCGGCCTCGACCTCGCCACAATCCGCTGACTGGGGAATTGGCTCCGCGGTAGGACCCAGAGGGTGGTGGTTAAAGGAAGCCAATCGTCTTGGTGCGCAGTCACCAGTGGGGTCCCTCAAGGCTCTGTCCTAGGGCCTATACTGTTTAACGTCTTCATCAGTGATGTGGACATTGGTGTCAGAAGCAGACTGGCCAAGTTCGCCAATGACACCAAAGTCTGGGGTAAAGCATCCGCACCTGAGGACAGGAGGGTGATCCAGGCAGATCTTGACAGGCTCATGAAATGGGCGGATGAGAACCTGATGGTGTTCAACACGAAAAAATGCAGGGTTCTCCACCTTGGGAGGCAAAACCTGCAGCATGCTTATAGGCTCGGCAGTGCTATGCTGGCTAGCACCACAGATGAAAGGGACTTGGGGGTTATGATTGACCACAAGATGAACATGAGCCTTCAGTGTGATGCTACAGCTAGTAAAGCGAGCAAAATGCAGGCTTGCATCCATCGATGCTTCTCAAGCAAATCCCAGGACATCATTCTCCCGTTGTACTTGGCCTTGGTGAGCCCGCAGCTGGAGTACTGTGTCCAGTTTTGGGCTCCACAATTCAAAAAGGATGTGGAGAAGTTTGAGAGGGTGCAGAGGAGGGCCGTGCACGATCAGAGGTCAGGAAAACAGATCTTATGAGAAGAGGCTGAGAGCCATGGGACTCTTCAGCCTGGAAAAGCACAGGTTCAGGGGTGATCTGGTAGCCACCTATAAGTTTATCAGGGGTGCTTATCAGGATCTGGGGGAAAGTCTGTTTTACCAGAGCACCCCAAGGGATGACAAGATCAAATGGTCACAAACTCCACCGTGACTGATTCAGGCTGGACATAAGAAAGAACTTCTTTACTGTCTGAGCCCCCAAGGTTTGGAATAAACTGCCACTAGAGGCGGTTCAAGCACCCACTTTGAATGCCTTCAAGACACATTTGGATGCTTATCTTGCTGGGATCCTATGATCCCTGCTGACTTCCTGCCCCTGGGGTAGGGGGCTGGACTCAGTGATCTTCCAGGGTCCCTTCCAGCCCAAATATCTATGAAATGTAAGAAAACTGGAAGTAACCCAGTTCCACGAGTGTTTCTTTTGGAACGTGTAGTACAATATGTAGTAAAAACATTTCAGTGTGACTTTTTAAATGTAAATATATACTTATGATTAAATTTTTTATGAAGGTAAACATGCCTTGCTTTGATTGCATCATAGTACAGATCACATTTAGTCTTTTTTCTGTAATCACTGTAGCTAGGAGGTAGAGCATCTAAATAGTAGAAATATACAAATTTAAGTTACTTCAATGTACAGTGACATCAGTATTACAAACAAAAAAATCTTCTTTAAAAATCCGAATACCCAAACCAAGTGTTGAAAGGCTCTTTAGCAAGTAAATTTATTTTATCACTAGCAAAATTGCTTCACAGTCCATTGTATCTGTTTATAGCCAATATGGAAGGTAATGCTGTATAGAGATCTTGCTTGGCTTAGGCCCAAAAAGGCAAGTTAAGCACAGAATTTTTTCAGCTCAAATATAGCATTTCTCAGCTGAGCATTGTATTTAGATTCTAACAGAAGGCACTTTTAGGTAGCACATAAAACAAGTCTGACCTACTTATAGGTATTAAAAGCCTTCCAGTACTTCTTGGAAGGGAAGGGGTGTTCGTTCAAGTGTTCTGATCATATTATTCTTATATAACAAAGGGCTTGGTCTGTCTGTCTGTAACGCTCTTGGAGCACTCTGATTGGTTAGTGAAACAACCAATTGGAATGCAGAGTGCCACCATGACGGCATGGACAGAGGGGACAGAGCAGGGGGCAAGGCCAGTGGTGCAAACTTCCCCCCAAGGTCTTGGGAGGTGGTGGCAGCGGGGAGGGGGAGGAGTTTGTCCCCGCCCACCCACCCTCCATCATTGTTGATGGGCAATTCACTAGTAACTAATATAACCATATACTGAAGGGTTACCATATGTCCAGTTTTTCCGAGACATGTCCTCTTTTTGGGTCCTCCCGCCTCAGTCCAGGCGGATTTTTTTTACATAACAACAGATGTCCAGGATTTTGCCCTGCTGAGTATCAAAGTTTTCCCCAGCACTTCCCAGCTTACCCTAGCAAGGAGCTGCTTTGGGGCTGAAGGGAGGGCAGTTGGAGTCAGGGGACATCATGTGCGTCTGCATGCACACACACACACAAGTTGCGGGGAAGCAGCCAGGCAGGGTGGTGGGAGCAGCCCCATCAACTGCATGTAGATAAGTGTATGGGGGGGGGCGGGGGTTGGAGGCCCAGGGCTTGAGACTGTCCGCATGGGGGCGGGGGCACGCACATGGACACTGGGGCTGCATCAGAGTGGAGGAAACGCCTGCCCCTCCAGTGGGAGAAGTGGGCAGAGAGGGCAGCTGGGAGCTGCATGGCTCAGCTGGTGGCACCGGGGCTGGTGCTCTTGCTCTCAGGGGCAGGGCAGCCAAGAGGTGCTGCAAGGCTGAAGGGAGCAGGGGGTGCGGGGTGGGAGGGAGGGGTACCAGCATGGTCTGGATGGGTACTGTGGATCGGGAGTGAGGGGCAGCAGCAGGGCTGTGGCTTAGGAGGCAGGGGCAGGGCACAGGCATATCACCACCCCCCCACAAATATTTCCCCCGTCCCCCTGACAGGTGTCATCTTTTTTGAAATGGGAAATATGGTAACCCTAATATACTGCCTACCAGGGGCATTTTCAGAGGGGATGCAGGCTCATCAGCATGCCTCCTGCCAGAAGCACCACTTTGGCACAGCTCCAGAACCTAGGGGATGGATGCTGCTTCCACCCACCACCTCCCCCTTTTTTCCTGCCACCAAATTTGGTGGTGGGGAATGAGGCCAGGGGATGAGCATTGTTCACCCTCTGGGTTCTAAAGCCACACCAAAGCAGCGGTTCCAGTCTGAGCCATTCTGTCAAGCCAGTGCCCAGAGGGGTGTCTGGCTGGATTTGCCCATGCTGCCTGCTTACATCTCCTCTATAATTTAAATTGAACACAATACTCCTCATTTCCTATGATAAACTGTCGCTTCTCGGCCTTTGGGGCTAAGACCATCTGTATGCACTGTTAGATAGCTGATTCTTTCCACTCTGGTAATGGTTGCATTTTGGTGACCAGTGAAGTGATTCCTATGCTTTATGGTTTGTAAAGTGCTTTGCATTCAAAGATCCTATGCAAATGTAAGATTATATTTTTTAATGTTTGTATATAAGATCACTTAGTTGTTTTAACAAACTTTTTCTTGAATATATAAAACTGTGATAATTTGGATGTGTTTAAATGTATAAGTAATATAGTTCTGGCATTGAAACCTACTGTATTTTTATATTCCTTTTTTGTTAGGACCACAAGTAGAATCGCCAAATTCATTGAAGTCTGCAATGTCACCAAAACAAAATGAAGAAAAAAATGTGACACATTCGGTTCAGACAACACTTTCAGAGAAACAGTCTTCAGCTAAGAAAAAGTGTGTTAAACAATCACAAACACCTGCAGTTAAAGCCACTGCAAAAATAATAGTAACACCCAAAAATCAGACCAGTTCAAAGAAAAGTGAGATTATAAACAATAAAGACCCAAAACAAAAAATAGTTACAGGACCACCTATGTTAAAACCTCAGTCTTCTGCTCAAAGGCATTCAAGAAGTGAATCTCCTGTTGTCCAGAAGAGTGTGCATGGTTCTGAACACAAAGGTTCAGGACAAAAACACGCACAGCATACATCTACATCAGGGATTCAGCCACATGATAAAAACAAATACAGCCCTACAAAACAAAATGAGAGTGTAACATCCATCCTGGATGGTAAGAGAGGAGATGCACTTGATCCAAAGAAATCATTAGATCCTCTTAAAAATATGGAATACAAAACAGAAGCTAAACCTTCTTGTCCTCAAGTTAAAGGTATCCCTAAACTGAATGTTTCACAGCAAAATGAAATGGAAACAAAACATGTTTTTTTAGACAAGGCTCAAATTGCATATTCTGTAGATAAAGATGATTATAATGCTATTGAATTTAATTGCCATATAAAGCCTGTGAATACTGCATGCTCAGATATCTGTAAAAATACTGACCAGAAGCCAACCATTTCAGCTCCTAAAGAAAGAATGGAACATGTAGAAGCAACAGAAGTCTTTGAGGAACAAAATGGTACCTTAAGCACTGAAATGGGCATTAATAATGGTTCAAGCCCTGCATCCTGCTTTTCTGGAAGAATAACCAGTGCCTCTAATTCAGAACAAAATGGAGACAAATCTAAGAATAACATAAAAGGATTTGCAAGTGCTGAGGAACTGTGTGATAAATCAGTCTTGACTGAATACAGGTCTGCTACGGTAGATGCAGATGCTGCTTCAAAATGTTTCACAGGACAGGTAACAGAAAAATGTTCACCTAAATACATGAATCCTACAGAAACACCAGAAAACCACGAAAGCTCAGAAACTCCCTTTGTGGATCATTGGAGTTTGAATACAAGTGCTCTAGATCCAAAAGAGAGTCCTGAATCTGACTCTGGCAGTGCCACAACATCCTCTGATGATATAAAACCAAGATCAGAAGACTATGATGCTGGAGGTTCTCAGGATGATGAAGGATCAAATGAAAGAGGGATTTCTAAATGTAGCACTATGTTATGCCATGATTTTCTTGGAAGAAGCAGCAGTGACACAAGTACACCTGAAGAACTAAAAATCTATGACAGCAGTCTAAGAATAGAAGTGAAAATGAAAAAGGAGGGTTCTGATCTTTTTCGTGTTAATTCAACAAGTGATGATGAAATACCAAGAAAAAGACCTGAAATGTGGTCACATCAAGAAGGTGCAAGAGGAGGTAATGCTAGGGAGAATGAAAATACCACTTTTGGAAATGCACAGTTTACTCAGGAACCAGACCAAGTTTCCTCTTCTGCTGATGAAACTGAAGATGAAAGATCTGAAGCAGAGAATGTTGCAGGAAATTTTCCTCAGTCAGATCTTTCAACTGAGCAGTTCCAAGGCATTGTTAATTTAGCTTTTGAAGATGCAACAGAAAATGATATTGAAAGTCAAGAGTTTTCTACAAATAAAAATTTTAAGCGGTCTGTTTTACTTTCAGTAGATGAATGTGAAGAACTGGGATCCGATGATGGAGAAACACACAATCCTCTTCAGCATTCTGTAGACTCTCTTACTCCTTCAGAGGTGTTTGACAGCACTTCTCATGAGCATCATGGAAAGACCTTTTATTCAAGATACTCTTTAGAAATTGAAGATGGATTCCTGGAGTGCAAACAGCAGAATAAAGATAGGAGCAGAGAATTGGATAGAAGTGAAAGCACTTGTTCAGATCCTCATGGCACTGTAAATGTAAGAAAGGAGAATCAGGGTGCTTCCATGATAGAACAAAATTGCCCAGAGAAAGTAGTCTCAATAGCAGATGATTCATGTCCAATCGAAAAGCAAAAAGGAAACGGTAAGAATGAAGAGATCAATGAATTTCAGCAGTGCAATAAGCCTTCAGACAGCGACACAAAGTCTCAAGAAAGACCCTGTCATTTGGACCTTCATCAAAGAGAAATTATTTCTGACATGCAAAAGAACAGCTCTGCAAAACCTATAGAATCCTCTAAGAATCAGTTATTGACTCAGGAAGGTCAAGTGAGAGAGAGTCAACCAGCATCTACAGAATACGCTAATACTGATTTATCTGCAGGTAATGTACAGAAATAAAAACATTAAATCACTGAAAAATTTAATAGGCAGAATATTGGGATTGCCTAGGATTTAATTCTGAATGCCAGTAACTGGCTCTTTTTTTTAAAACGAAAATTTAAATGTTTTTAATTATTCTCTTATTTACAGAGTGCTTGTCCATTTGGAATACAAAATAAATAACTTACTGTTCAATGGAAAACTTGAATATTTATACTAGGAAAATAGATTTTATGTAATTCTAAAAGAAAGATTGGGACACAGTTCTCTGTACTCTGATTATTTTTGGTCCTGTTTAACATTGGCAGCACCAACTTCAGGTGGAAACTTCATAAAGAATTTTGTCTGCTTGACACACTCTATCTGTAAGTGGGATGTGCAATAACTTAACTAAAGCGCACTGAACTGTTTACCTTAGCAGCTATATTAATTACTGTTGAAATTTATTTATATATTATATTATACATAGAGATATGGAACCTGATCCTTCTATTGAATTTAGTAGGATGTTTGCCATAGATTTCAGTGGGAACAGGTTTGGAAAGACTTACAGGTTAAATAATAACTACAACTCTTAACTTTTACCTTTGAAAACTTATTTCCTAAAAGAGAGATTATCCTTAGAACCAATGATTATATATAAAAGAGCTCTAGCTTGTTTCACATGGTTAGATGACTACTTGTCTAGTTGTTTTTTGTGTGTGTTGTCTTCTTTAAACCAGTAATTCAAGTTATTACCACCTTATAAAATATACAATAGTGCTGAATATAACTACTATTGTGTATTCAAGAGTACTGAAATACTGATGATGATCTATGTTCAGCTAAACCAGAGAATATGAAGACATTAAAAGTTGTACTATTTTTTTAAGTTTGCTTGTCCTTGCCTGCAGCTGCCCTTGCATGTGCAATATATCAGTAAGCCTGTGGATAAACCATTTTGATTTTCCTTCTCCTTGAAGCTGACATAGTTTAAATCACCATTCAGTAATCATATTCACTTTATTTCTTCTTTCCACACCTCCTGTTCCAAATTTCAGTTACTGTTATAGTGAATTAGAAAGTTCATATGCATTAAATGTGTGCTTACATATTTTGTCATTTTCTGTATCAGAAATCTTCCAACTGTGGAGGTTTATTGTTAATTACCAGTTGTGAATCCTGCTTTAACTTAAGTTATAAACCATATTTTGTTTTTTACATAGAAAATAAAGTCTACAAATGTTGTCAATTTTGTATAAACTTACATTTTTATCTGCTTGGATTGTTCCTCCTGCAGTGAGTTGAATTTTGTTCTACAAAGCCCTGAGAGGGGATCATGTGCAATTTTTACATTGTGTAGTATTGTGAATTATTTCAGGAGACATAGATGATTGTGAGACATTGGCACAAACCTGCATATATGAGCATCGTCCTTCAAAAACCCTTTCTCCAATATATGAGATGGATGTTGGAGAAGCTATTGAGCAGAGGATGGAGTCAGAAACAGGAATTCTAGATGTGGATTTTGAAGATCAGCAATTTGCAGAACAGGATTGGACTCTTCTCAGGCAATTATTATCTGAGCAGGACTCAAACATCGATTTCAAAAACTCTGTTCCTGAAGACCTTAATTTAGCACAGTATCTTATTAATCAGACACTGCTACTGGCACGAGATGGTTCAGAACCTCAGGGTAATTCATACATTGACACTTTCAGTAGATGGACTGAACTTATATCTCCACTCGATGATTCTTCAGCAAGCATCACAGTGGCAAGTTTTTCCTCTGATGACTGTTCTTCCCCTCAAGGGGAATGGACAATTCTTGAACTAGAAACCCATCATTAAAGTGATCAAATGCTTGAAGCTGGACTCCAACCCCTGCCCCAAATCTATTTTTGATGCATTATATCTATTCAGTAATGAAATACTGCATCAGTAAAGAACAGACCATTCTTGGTACTGAGGCAATCTGTCCAATATCCTGAGGTAAATGCATTGATCTATAACCTAGATTTAATCACAAGTACAGTAATTTTTCAAAGCTTAAATGGCTGTTTTTCTAAAATCAACTTTGAGTGTGTATTTTCTAGAATTCTTAGAAAAATTAGATGACTTGTAAGAAAATCTTGGTTTAAATGCCCTCTTTCTCCCTTTCTGTCATTTAATATTCTTTTTTGAGCAAGAATTTTAATGTGACTGCACAATAAGCAGAGCCATTGCTTCCTTTTCTTCTTTCCATGTGATGACTTTTTTTCCCAACAATAAAGTTTCAGAGTGGTTGTGTTGAAAGGTGTTGTGTGCCAACACTACTTTAAATAAGAGACATGTATGTATAAGTTGAAAACTTCTGCAAGAGAAGCTTGTTCTGTCAAGTTGTATTTTTTTATTTAGTTTGAAATAACATAATTGTCTTTTTTAATGTAAGACTTTAGGGGGCAAATACTATGGTATGTTCCTTTCTTTGGAATATAAATATCTCCCCTTAATTTAGTCATTATTATTTTTTTTAAATGGTATGGTGCATAAATCAACTCCAGTTGATTTATAGCAAAGGTTATGCTAAAATAAATCCAGTATAAAGTATTATCAGTGGTAACCTGGACTTCATCACTTTAAAAATCCATGTGTGAACTATAACTGTAGTTGTGGTACAACTTAAGACATATAGGCTGTATCCCTATAGTGTAAATTACAGCTGAATTCTCATGGGTTTCAGTTTAATATCTTCCATCTTTATGAGGGTATTGGGGTTTTGCTGTCTCTCTTCTCTCTCATAAATTCCTCTAAAAGAAAATGTCCCTATGGAAGCCTACTGCTAGTATCACCTTTCTTCTGAAATACGGAGAATCAAGCAGGAAATGCTTCTCAACATATCTGTACTGTTTATTCTCCTGCTAGAGATGGTGGCTAGCATTAGCCATTTTTGGAATGGGGATGAAATTGCTTATTCTGTTTTACAGGTGTGGAGGTGTTTGGGTGAGGGGTATTGAATCCTATTCTTCACTCCTTACCAAGGCAAAATATATAGGATATTTTGTCAAGGGAGGGAAGGTTCAGGTTCTCTAAAACTTCTGCCTAATGGTAGCTGTGTGGATGATCTTGTAATGTAAACTGACATCTGCAGAAGCAGTTTTGTACTTCCTATAGGTCATTAATAGCACTTGTGCCTTTAAAAAAAGAATACCGCACTACAGCAACAAGTAACTAAAATTGGGAGGGGGGAGTGAGGAGGGTTTGGTGGGTTTCTTTTTTTTGTTGTGTTTTAAGCAAGAGACTAACACTTACACTAGGTATAGCCAAGGATAATAGGGACAGTTTTCCTAGCTCTTGCACAGTTTATTTCAATACACCCTAATTCTTGTTTGCAGATATTCCCGCCTTAATCCCTTGTTTGTAGGCAGAAACTACCAGTTGCAATGAGATATGATGTGGCTAAGGAGGTAACTGCTTGAAATTTATTCTCAGTTTTGACCTAGTGAGCATTTGATTTGGATCTGCTAACATGGAACATATGACTTCTGGTAGCAATATATATTTTATACTGAAGCAAAATTTATACATAGATAAATGTAGAATTTGACCTCAATTTTTTTTAATGGTCATGAAAATAAAAACCCAGCATATTTGTTTATTCTCTTTATACCCATGAACAAGAATGGACATATTCCACCTTAGCTGCTACCGCCAGCTATCTTGTAGAGGATATTAATTGCGAGTTCCTGGAAAGAGATAAAGAAGCATTAGACTTCTAAAGTCTTTGCCATAAACCTACAGGGAGCACAGCACAAATTAATGTAATTTGAGTTTGTATAGCTTGAAGTCTTTTAAATGGCTATATGTGCTTCACCCTTTGCCACTAAAATTAGGAGAGCCCTGATTAGGGAATCACAGATCATCAAAGATTAGAGAGAGAATTCATTTACCTAACTGTGGAAGTACAGGTCCTAAAAGATGTAGTTTGTCCAGATCTGAGGGGTACACAGACACTAGAGAAACCACTATAGTCTTCTATAATAGGGCAGCCTGATACCTTGAGAAGAATTCAATATAGAAAGAGATAAAATTTGTATTTCTCTTTCCCAACCTGGTTATTTCTGCATAAGAGATTATAAGGATCAAGGAAACAAAGTCTAAAATAAAAAAGTTTAATAAAGATTACAATTGCAACTAGCGATAATCAGATAACAGGTGTTTATACAAAACAGAATGGTAAAAGACAAATCAAATAAAAATCAGAGGAACTGATGGAAAATGAAAGGATGATCCTTCTGTCTTTCCTTACTTACCTGCCTTTATGCTTTCTTTTTGTTCTTCAAGTGAAGCTTAAATCAGAAAAGTGGCTCTGGAAAATGGAATGGCCAGAAGTTAGTTATAGTTAAAAAAAAAAAAAAAAATGGAGATTTTCCCACTATGGTCATTTCTGCTTTCTCAGACTAAAATATAAAAGTCAAGATGTATTCTTAAAGTCTACAGTGAAGTGGGGCAGCTCTTCAGTGAGTTTCTACTGATGAAACTGGCATTTGGCAGACAATTTTGTTGATGCGTATAGAATAATTGAAAACATCTTTCACTCTCTGTGGGTATGGATGGAGGAACAATTTACCACATGGTAAAAAGGCATTGAAGTAAAAGAGAAGGAAGTTAGATAGGAGAAGGTTTAGGATGTAACTCGAGAAGAGCTCCAGACAGAAATTGTAAACGGTGTTCAAAAAGCAGCATATACATATAATAGTTAGAAGTGAAAGGTTCATATGTATGGTGCAATAATGTGAGAAGCATGTGGGGTCAAAGGTGTGTGTGTGTGTGTGTGTGTGTGTGTGTGTGTGTGCGTGTGTGTGTGTTTGAGGAGGAAAAGGAGGTTAAATTGGATAGATTAATGGACGCTTCCTCTAAGAGGGAAAAGATATATGAAAGTGAAAAGTTATGGAGAAACAGTGGCATAAAAAGGGTGGGTAACTGGAGGGTCAGACAGAAAAAAAACAGGTGTCATCACAACAACAGTCACACTGGTGGCCTAGCAGTAGGTGGAAGTTGCCACTGTCCCTATGTGTCCCAGCTGCCCAGGCACCCACCTGCATTGGTACTCCTCTGAGGAGAAGAGTAAGGGAGGATGACAGTAGAGATGAGGGATGTAATTTTGTCAATTTTATCTATTAAGAATGAAGGAAATGGATCTGTTAAGGTTAAAGGTTACATAATTACTTTTATGTGCTTTTGAGGGAGTTGGTTAAGAGGATCTAATGCTGTCCCAGAAGTAGGTCCAGTTCACAGTAACTTTAATTTAGGGACCTCTCATGACCTGACTATGTCTTGAATAAACTGAGCAATTTTTTTTTAACTCTAATTTCAAGCTGTTAATGTTTTAAATGCCAGCTTTCTCTTCTCCACTGGATCTCACCTGAAGATTGATGTCAGGATCTCCTCCCTTCACATTTTATATGTTAATTTCTTCCAGAGAAGATGAACAGTAAATTCAAAACTTATTTTAGGCACCTGTAACTGCCAGCACAGACTTTGACTCTGTGTTAATATCATCTGGGAATTCATTATCAGCATGTTAACTCCATCTTATTCCAGGGAAAACTAACCCCTTTGAAGGAAGGAGTTGAAAGATTTAGTACCTTTGGGCACCTATATGCATGACAGACCTCTGCTCCAATGTATGCCAATTAGCACACATCAGAGCAGACTCAATTATTTGAGTCTGCTGAGAGTCTGCTGGAGCGTGCAAATTAGCGTGCTCCAGCAGCCTTTGCATCGTGTATTCAGCATCCCCACATTTCAAAATGGCAGCAGGGATGATTTAGTTGAAGTGCCACCGCCACCATTTTGAAACACACGACACTGAATACACATGACGCTGTGAGCACTTTTATTAGAGTGGCTGTCAAAGCTGCTTGAGTTAAAGCACCCAACCCCAAAGTATGTGTATAGATGACCTTAAGAACTTGTTCAGCTAATGTCTAGAACATGAGAAATGAAGAAGACACATTTTTGCCCACATTAAAATCAAATGGGGCGGGTTCAAGGCATAAGTACCTTAAATGCATGTACTAGGAATGCTATTTTTCCAATATAAAGTATTGTATCATTCTATTCTACTAACTTATAATATTATACATTTGTAGATGTGCTGAAGAATTATAGCTAAGATGGCTTCAATTTAAAAGGTATAATTATGTGTATTGTGTTAATATTTCATGATGGGATGATTAACAATTGCACCTTGATAGATTATGCTCTTCCCAGCACTGTGTAGAACTGAAGATCAAAATGGAATCCAGGCAATTGATAGTGTAGTGACGACTACATAGGATTAGAGATGGGAAATTAGCTTTTAGAACTGAATGTACTATGACTAGAAGCATTTGCCTCCTTGCAGAAATTAAGTAATGGGTTTTATGAATCTGTTAATGATAAACGGGATGGTGATAATACTGTTGAATTAGAAGCTGCCTAACTTAGGAAAATCCTGTACCCACCCTTTAGCCATTTAAAAAAAAAGTTTCCAAAAGTTTCCAGTCTGTGCCTAATGGGTGTGTTTAAAGGAGCTAAATCAGCTGCAATAGTAAATAACTTATTTAAAGTAAGGCTATATGCTGAAAAATACATCCTTTCACTGATTTTTCCTTTGATTTCTAATAACTGAAAGAGCATAGAGCACAGAGAATAATTGTGTTTTTCTTGTATTTGACAGCACTTTGTACATTTAGTTTCATAGGTCTCACTTAAGCATGTGCCTAACTTCAAAAAACAAGTTTGGCAAGTGCTTAAATGTTTGCAGGATTGTCACTTTTTTTCCTCACGAGCTGCATGAAAGAACTACACAAACATCTTCCAAAATTAGTAAAATGTAATTATAAATCCACAAAAACTGACAGGTATAGCACCTGAAGTTTATTTTAATTCTTCTCTTTTTAAAAAAAATGCTAGATTGTGTGTTGACAGTCTCTTATCAAAAGCCTAGTGGAACATCTGAAATCTGGAACTGTCAGATAAGAGGCAACATAACAATTAAATTGCTTCAAAATGCAACTGTACTTTGAAGCACTTCAAAAATGGAGTGTATCAGTTTTGGACAGCTGGAGCACTTCAAAATTACTGTAGCTGTATGCAGTGGTGTGCTTTCCAGCTAGGGGTTGCAACAGGGCTTTTGCATTTTGTGGCTCCTCCCCACCCACTTCCCTATGATAGCACTTCAGGATGACAGTATGAAGCTCTTCAAATGTTAATTATGTCCATGGCCTCAGATTACCTGCCAGCTGAGGCAGTCATCATGTCCACTTGTCTCTTTGATGCCCAACACAATGTTGTCCTGATTGGACCCTCTGGGGGCTTCTGTAGTATAAATATTTAATAAGGGAACTGTATGCTGCTGTTTTTCTGCCCTCCCAATTACTGCACAGAAATTCCCAGGTAAGAAATCTGTCCAAGCCTGTGATACTGTTACTGCTTCAACTCTTGTGAAATAAAAGCTGTGAGAAATGTGATTTCAAGGAAGGAATATTAGTGAAAGCTTGAATTGTATACAGCTAGGAAAGATTTGTTTTTAAGATTACACTTTCCTAGCACTCTAAAATGTGAATACAGACTTGGAGCTCCTGAATAACTGTGGCCTCATTTTTCATAGCTTGTATACCTAGTAAGATACCTAGGATAGAAGTGGTCAAATATTTTAATAGAAAGAAAAAAAGGATGACCCTGAAGGAAATGTGTATATATAGTCTACTCAGTGCCTTGGGGACAAAAGTTCCCATATAAAAGTACATAAATTAGTGATATCCCTGTTTAGGCACACAGGTATGTGTTTGGTTCTCTTTTAGAAATGTTGAGCCATTGAAGCTAATGGGATTGGATGAAAACTCAGAACTTGTGAAAATCTGGCTACCATTCTTCTATTTAGTTAGTCAAACATGGGGAAAGATACCTATCCTGAAACACAGAATAAACATTTTGGTTAGCGCTATTTCTGTGTCTGTTTCCCTTCTTACAAAAACTTTCCTAATTACTCTAACTCACCAGAAACAAATTTAATATTTAAAGATGCATCCAATTCCCTAAAGTCTACATAAAACAGATACATCAACAGTGCTTCCTTATGTCAGTGTCCACATAAAGAGAAGAGTCTTGTGTTCTTTTCTTCTCTTCCTTCCAGTCTCTGACAGTTTCTTTGTGTTTCGTAGTCAGTGTTAAGCTTTTGTCTCTACATGTAACCTGAATAATAATTCACCCCCTCTCTTTCCTCAGAACTCTGCGTAATAAAACCCTCACTATCTTCTACCCATGTCTGCTTTTAGATTTCAAATTCATTCCAAAATTGTTCTTAACTGTTAGCTCCTTGAACTTACACTGTCCTTCAGTATCAAAAGATTTTCTCATATTTGTTTTACTGTATGATTCATTCACTTGCATTTGGCAAAACCGTGTCAGAGTACTGTGTTGATCCTCACCATCTAATGTTTTAGTGTTTACATTGACAGGGCAAATGCATGATTAGCATCTTTGTGCTAGAATATTTCAACAAGATTATTTAGTTCCATTCTTTTTCTTTCAAAATCTTTTGTTTCTAAATCTCTTCTGACACAGTACAGTTGTATCAGTATGCCTAAGACATGTCATGGAGAGACCAGCATCTGTGCTGGATCCTATACAGCAGTCTAAAATCTCTCTCTATATATACTTTTTATTTTGAGAGAACCTAGCATTAACTGTCAATTAACCAGCAGACCTATCATGCCCATACCCCAGAAACTGCTGTTGCAACAGACAGACTCATAATGGGTTGAACTTTCTACCTCCTACTATGTGGTCTGCTTTTATTTTGAGTTTAAAACAGGGAAGTTTTAATTCAATTCCCATTTTCTGAACTGTTGTGCTTCAGTTCTGAAAAAGTATACTAGGTATAAACTGGAGTGCATTTTGAGAGAAAATACAGTTTTACTTTTAATCATCTGTGGCTTTATGGTTTCAAAATATTTGACCCTCAGTGGTTCAGAGATTTTTAAGCTTTCAAACTGGAGACTTGCATGTTTTCTACCTATTTGCTCTTTAAACATTTATTCTTGGAATCAGAGTTGGAGGCTAAGCAACTAAGCACTAGTTGCATCCAAATGATCCACTATGATGCCTAGTGGACCCAAAATTCTGTTTCCAGAACATTGTACAGTTGTGTACTCCCATAAGCTTTCTCTGCCTATGCTACATATTGAAGTGTTTCTTAACAAATGGAAAATAATAATAAACCCAGTGTGTAACAAATGGAAAATAATAAATCCAGTGTGCAACTAAAGTGCTGAGTCTTTGTACATCATTGAATGTAGGACAAGATGGAACAATAACTAAAACTGTCATTTTCACATTGTTTTCCATTGCTAAAAAGAAATGTAACCTTCCTTTTTCATCTGATTTATGGCCTTTGAGGGCCTTTATTCTGTAAAGGGAAGCACCGGTATTTCCTGGGTTGTGTCATCAGGGAATAGGGTAATAAAGGCTGTGTGTAGAAACAAGCAGTCAGTTCTCCTATGAAATCCTGTAGGAGAGAGTGCTGAGACACTCTGCGATCATTTCAAGAGATTATGCCTTACTTACCCCAGAGATGGGGAACCAGCCTCTTGTCTTGTCAAAAAATATGTATCTAAACATTTATACCATGATCATCATCACTATATCTCAGAGTAGTACCTTCTTGCTCCTACTAACTAAAGCTCCCACTCTGTTCCTAGGAGCAGTTAAATCCATTTCCAGGTAATGACCCTGACCTCGCATTCATGGCAGCCTCTAGGACTGGCAAAAGGTCACAAGACTATTCAGTAGCAGAGATCAGTGGTAGCAGTAAAATGGCCTTAGCTGCATTTCTCAATTTGAATCCAGTTATCCTCCATGAAGGCTAAAATCATTTTGTCCAAGGTCATTTTCTTTTCCAGCTCACAGCAATGGTGTTTAGAAGGATCAGTGTGTGCATCTTAAATCCACAAGGTTCAAAGATGCCAGACATCTTAGTGGAACTGTATCCTAAAAAAATCATATTTCACTTTACATGCCCAAATCCTAATCCATGTGCAGTGCAGATGTGTAAATGTCCACACATCTACCAAGCATAAGCAACAGCTTTCATGCTAGCTAGGCAGGTGCAGAACTCCATATACTAGGTAAATATTTCATAAAATTCTACCGGGCAAAAACTTATGCCAGAGAGAGGAGGAGGATGCCCCTCCCTCAAGGTTTTCTAGCCCAATAGCCTAAGTAACCAAGTTTGCTGGGGCCAGGTTCCCAAGGAGCTATGTAGAGGGTCAGAAAAGGAAGCAGTCCTATTTCATCCTCTAACAGATCAGAGAAACTCCTTGAACCATCACATTAGAACTGAGACTACAGTTGCCCCCTGCAACTTCTAGGGCTTCATTCTAGGTAAAATGAGCAGCAATAGGTATATGATCCAGACATTGGATTCACCAGATTTTTGGTAGTTTCTGATCCTGTTCTGTGTGCAGTGTCCACACATAGCTACTAAGCACGTGCAGCAGGCTTTATACTGGCCAGGTACATTTGTAACTCTGTATGTTGGGCAAGTATAAGTCCCAAAACACTACCTGGCAACAATTCTAGTCTAGAAGAGGACCCTCCAAAACTAAGCCAATAGCCAAGTTAGGGCACTTGCCCAAGGAGTGAGAGATCCAGGTTCTAGAGTAGTTTCATCCAGAGAAGGTTTAAACCAGAATCTTTTAATATTCCATGACAGCACGTTACAACACCAGGCCACAGATTAGGCATTATCCAGCACCCTTTTTTAAAATTTTTGCCAAATTTCCTGACCCACAGGGAGCCCCATGGGCCATCTATCATGGCTCTGCAGGCCACATTTGGCCCACAAGCCAAAAGTTGCGCACCCCTGAGGTAGATTACGAGTCATCAAGTGACTCCTTTTTGAAGGGGGCTGGGGAAGGTTCTGGATAATGCCTAATCTGTGGCCTGGTGTTGCAGAGTGCTGTGTTGGGAATATTAAAAGATTCTGGTTCAAACCTCTGGATGAAACCACTCTAGAATCTGGATCTCCCACTCCCTGGGCAAGTGTCCTAACTTGGCTATTGGCTTAGTCTTGGGAATGTCCTCTTCTATACATGATTTTTTGTCAGGTAGTGTTTTGGGATTTATACTTGCGCAACACAGAGTTACGTATGTACCTGGCCAGTATAAAGCCTGCTGCACATGCTTAGTAGCTATGTGTGGATATTGCACACGGAACAGGATCAGAAACTACCAAAAATCTGGTGAATCCAATGTCTGGATCATATACCAATTGCTGCTCATTTTGCCTAGAATAAAGCCCTAGAAGTTGCAGGGGGCAACTGTAGCCTCAGTTCTGACGTGATGGTCAAGGAGTTTATCTGATGTTGGAGGATGAAATAGTACTGCTTCCTTTTCTGACCCCCTACATAGCTCCCTTGGAACCCTGCCCCTGCAAGCTTGGTTACTTAGGCTTAATATAGATATTGAAAACGGTTTGGCCCTAAAACTACTAGCTATTCCTCAAAATAATTTTTAATTGTTCTTGGGGAACGTGCAAGAGACTATTAAGGCAGGCACGATTATGAGGCTTGAACAACCCAGGATATTCCCACTTCCTTTATCTAAGTCTGAGCTCTATTTTTAAAAGTCATGTTCTGTGTATCTAGACACATCTTACATTGATATCACTACACTACATAAAGTTTTCCCAAACCAAAATTCAAACCCAATTACAAAGTAATATTTAAAAATGTTGTTTGTTTCCCTCTTGTCTGTGTAGGTTTAGTAAGTTTGGTAGTAGGTTTAGTAAGTTCCATTGGTTTGTGGATCTGTAAATCAGGGATCTCAAAAATTCTTCCTGTGGGTATTTGTGGAGTTGTCATTTAGCATGCTCTTGGTGGAGGGACCAGGAATGTAGGGATGATGAGCAGGGAAAAGGCCAACCACTAAAATATGGATTATGGCGCTCCACTGGGGATGCATGTGGGTAGCAGGGGGGCAAGTGACAGCTACATTATCCCTGTAGCTCCCTGATGTAGCTTGCCCTCTGCCATTTTTTTCACTTACTTGTGTCACCAAGACCAGATCCAGTCCCCTAGAGAGCCCCATTGTTCAGATCCAGCATGGGGGGGCTGGCCAAGTTTGACACCTCTGTGTTAAATTAATGCCTCATCCAGGGAATGAAAGTTTTATACTTCATTGTATGTCAAACAAATACTAATCCTTTCATTGCGGTGATATTATGTGTACATCTAACTATATATGGCCTTTTAAAACATTTTAAAGCAGTCATTGTTTTAAAACAATGCTGGCAACAATCCTGTGCATTTTGCATCCACCACTACTGCTGCAATTTTTATCCCTTCTGAAGGTTTCCTAGATGTTTACTGGAGAGCAAAGTTTATTAATATGGAGTTCTAAATTGAAATTGCCCTACTCATTTATTTAGTCTCTAAAATATTAACAAACAGCATCTTGATAAAGCAGTAAAGACATTTTCAGGAGCAGATCCAGGCAGGGATACAGCAATGTAGTTGTACCCCACTTTGATTCCTGCTGTATTTGAACTTTAAAACCAACTGCCTGAGAGAGAGGCAGTGGCATTTCTATTCAGGCAGCATTGAGGGAGTCACTTGACCTGATGACTCGTTATCTACCTCAGGGGTGCTCAACCTTTGGCTTGTGAGCCAAATGTGGCCTGCAGAGCCATGATAAATGACCCATGGGGCTCCCTGTGGGTCAGGAAATTTGGCAGTGGAGGAGCAGGGGCCATTAATACTGCCACCCCCCTCCCCATGCGTGCGCACGCGCACACACACACACACACACACACACACACACAGCTAGATCGGGCTGGGCCATGCCCCCTCCCCACTAAGGGCTGGACAGGGGCCAGGCCATGGACTCTCAGCACCCCCATGTGGCTGATTCAAGGCTGGGCCATACCCTGTTCCCCCTATTGGGCAGGAGAGAGGGGTCAGGGTATACCCCCCACTCTTTGCAGCTGCATGAGGGCCCACCGTTCCTGACCCAGGCACTGGACTGGAGGCACCAGCCAGATCCGGCCCACAACCAGGCCAGACAATGCCCATCCAGCCCATCAGAGAAAAAAAGTTGAGCAATATTGATCTACCTGATTCTTGCTAATCTCTCTTCTCTTCACAGGTAAAATGACCCTCTCTCATTTTTCATGGTCTTGATGTTCTACTGTTTAAACTATCTTTTTTCTGTAATTTTGTTGTCTGATAGCCATTGCTGGTAATATCTTTCTTCTAGTTCACAGCCTTGCAGACCTGTTTTTAGCTCTAGCTAAAAACATTAATTCAGGTGTGGTAATATTAACTCAGGTCTAGAAATGATTGACACTGAAATATCAGGGTCACTGTTATGTCACTCAAGAAGACTAGGTTTTGTTTTATTAAGCTGAATAAGAGATGTACATTTAATTAAAATGACTACAGGACTAGCAGAACAATATATTTTGACTTTGCCTAGTTTGTGTTTTAAAAGTTATTATATAATTTAGCAAATTAGTGCACATTCCAATGAAGCTATATTTATTTTTGCTTTGATCTTAAACTGAGTAATGTAATGCTAGGCCCCTAGCATATTAGTAAAGCTTCTAGTTGCTCTTTAACAGGAGAAAAATATGTTTGTGCTCTATATGTGCCACACCATCTGCATCCTTCCCCTCCCCACCTCCCTTTTCAAAATTCTAGATCTGCCCGTGGGCATTTTAGAAATGGTCTCTGTAACAAATATTCATGCTGCTAAAGTATGATATTAGCTAGTTGTGAGGGTTAACATTTCTATATTAATATTGTATTTGAATTTACATCACTGGCTTCTATCCCAAGGGTAAAACAGTCACGTCTGAATGCTATGTTTCTGCAAGATGTACATTTTATATATAGTCAAAAAAGATTCTGCTCTTATTTATATTCAGCATCTTTGACCTATAAGCTAGAAAATTAAATTTCTGCATCTGAACAGCAACATTAACTTAATGCTGAATGCTGCAATCTTTTCTTGGATGAAATCACCCCCTAATTTAAGTATTTACATTTAAAAAGTGTAGTTCCCTCACTCATCCCTGAATAAGGTCTATATAGGTGCTCAAGTAAAGAGCATTTTGGACAAACCTAGATTGGACCTAGAGCTTAATCATTCTTTTTACTAAAATGTAAAAATGTCATTGCACAATCTAAACTAGTTTTGAAATTTAAAAAAATACTTTCTCAGTAGTGCTGAGAGGAAAGAACAGAATTATTTTAGGGTTAGCAATAATAAGTTTCTTGTGATTTAAAATACTTTTCTCCAGCAAGTTAATTCAAAGTGCTTTCAAATTATATTTCTTTTTCTTTTTTTAAGATGGCTTATTGGCATTTATTATTATTATACAACAGAACCCATGAGTTTAGATTCTCATGGTGCGGAATGAAATGAGGGGTATTCTTGAGTACCATATGCAACAGAAACAGTTGCATCTGGCTCTAGTACAGCTGCAGCATATCAATTCATGCAGCTTTAAGAAGAAATAAAAACATGCAAATGTCAGCATTGTAGTCATTTCACAACATTACTTAATACTTTGAGACAAGACTGTGAACTAGTTAATGTTCATGATGCATACATAAGACAAAGAGGTTGCTAACCAAGGTCACAATGAAAACAACAGGAAGGAGAAATTGAGATCCCTGGTCTAACTTTGATGTTTTACCTGGGCAAATCTGTATATATTGTGTACTGTTTTGTGTTTTTCTAGGTGCAACATATTTCAACAATAAGACCAGGGTTCCTGAGAATTCAAAAGTAGAGACAAAACACTGAACACTAGAGAAAACTATGAGGTCTCTTCTTTAACCACTTCCCTTTTAAAAACGGTGTATTTGCTACAATTTTTAAAGATATTGCCTTTACATTACAGCCATTACAGAGCTTAGAATCTGAAAAAACAGAATCTTAGTAGTGCTTGTATTCTCTAATGAAATGGCATAGCTCAGCCTCTCCCAAGAGATTTCAACCTATTCTTGTACTGCATGCCATTCTTCATTGACTCTGGGAGTCTGATACTGCTTACCTAATGTATTTTCATTGATTTTCATGCTTCATATTTGAAGTATAATCCAATAACATAGCAGGCAGTAATATATACGATTAATTTTTCATTATAACATTTTGGCATCTGAAATTGAGAGAGATTCTAACACATGCCATTAATGCAAATTGAAATATAATAATTAGTGTTGCGTTCCTGAAGCAAACCAACTTCTGTTGAGCTGGGTATTTTCATACGTGGATCTCAAAGCACTCTACAGGAGTAGGTAAATTTCATCATCCTCTTTTATACAGCTATGGATATTGACTACAGAATTTCAATGTCTTGCCACAGTGCAGAAAGCAAAGTAATGGCAAAGCTGAGAACAGAATGTTGGTCTTCTGATAGCCACGGTAGTGCTCTACCCATTGCATGTCATCACTTCTCAAGTAGGCATTCTTAGCCTAGAATATATTCCAGCCTTACCATTTTTATATATATAATGTAAATGCAACCCGCCCTTTGCTGTAGTGGTATACATGCTAAGATCCAAGGCAAAAACTCTTCATTGTTGGACACACACTGTTGGGTATTTTATTGGTGGCACCTGGTTTTCAGAGATGAAGCCTATGATTTCTTTGTGACACACAAAGAAATTAAACATTTGTAGGAGTATTCCAGAAATGAAGAAAGATACCAATTCCTTCAGTTACCTGTTAATAAGCCTACCCTATGATTTGTTGGGATTCATCACAGGAGCTGATCTCTCTCATTAATGCATATTTGTGTTAGACAAGTTCCAAAATCTGAGTTCAGAAGCAGCCCAGTGTTACAAATCTGGCAGATTATCTACAACAAAACAATCTCTACTGTGCGCTCCCAATATGGTGCCACCGATCTGCTTTTAGCTTAAGAACTAGTCTGCATATACTCTAAAATCCAAAACAGCACTGTTTTAGCACATAAATAATCCACTGGACTTCAATCTGTCATAAAATTTCCTTCATTATTCTAGAATACACTTAAGACTAACCCTGGTGCTGTTTCCAACAGTGATTACTACATCAAGGAATGAGAAAAAACACAGAGGGCGCATCCAGACGAGCAGGAACATGCGTTTCCCCAAGAGACAAGTTGAAGCAGCTTGTCCCCTGGGGAAAGCCTGTGACATGCATGCTCTGGTTACCCGGAGTGGGATAGGTGAGGCTGGGGCCAGCAACTGTGCTGGCCTCAGCAGCCTTATCTGGGGTCCTGGGGGTATCCGGGAGCTGAAGGCATGATGCTCCTGCAGCAGGAAGCCTGGCTGGCAGCCTGAGCATGACTCCAGCCAGCCAGACTCTGGTTTTTGGCACTGCGCACTGCTGCCACAAGCACCTCCCCACTTCTTTTTGGCATGGGTTTTTTTGACCCCAAGATCTCCTGGTGTCAAACCCCCCACCCCCGTCTGCAAAGTAGCAACTCAGGGAATGCCTGTATGTGCAGTGTGTGGCGCCACAGATGGGTCTGTGGCGCCACGTACCACATGTCTGCGCTCGGCTGGATGTGTCCACAGGTTCTGTCTATTATCTGAGTGGGTGCATTATTTAGCATTTTCTTGGTGGCATCCTACCCACCTTGTAAAGAAAACATCGGAATGTAGCTGCAGTACACAGAGAGAGAATTGCATTTGTTCTCCTCCCTTATTTTGATGTATATAGATTCATAGATGTTAGGGTCGGAAGGGACCTCAATAGATCATCAAGTCCGACCCCCTGCATAAGCAGGAAAGAGTGCTGGGTCTAGATGACCCCAGCTAGATACTCGTCTAACCTCCTCTTGAAGACCCCAGGGTAGGGGAGAGCACCACCTCCCTTGGGAGCCCGTTCCAGACCTTGGCCACTCGAAGTGAAGAAGTTCTTCCTTATGTCCAGTCTAAATCTGCTCTCTACTAGCTTGTGGCCATTGTTTCTTGTAACCCCCGGGGGCGCCTTGGTGAATAAATCCTCACCAATTCCCTTCTGTGCCCCCGTGATGAACTTATAGGCAGCTACAAGGTCGCCTCTCAACCTTCTCTTGCGGAGGCTGAAAAGGTCCAGTTTCTCTAGTCTCTCCTCGTAGGGCTTGGTCTGCAGGACCTTGACCATACGAGTTGCCCTTCGCTGTACCCTCTCCAGGTTATCCGCATCCTTCTTGAAGTGTGGTGCCCAGAATTGCACGCAGTACTCCAACTGCGGTCTGACCAACGCCCTATAGAGGGGAAGTATCACCTCCCTGGACCTACTTGTCATGCATCTGCTGATGCACGATAAAGTGCCATTGGCTTTTCTGATGGCTTCGTCACACTGCCAGCTCATGTTCATCTTGGAGTCCACTAGGACTCCAAGATCCCTTTCCACCTCTGTGCCACCCAGCAGGTCATTCCCTAGGCTGTAGGTGTGCTGGACATTTTTCCTCCCTAGGTGCAGCACTTTGCATTTCTCCTTGTTGAACTGCATCCTGTTGTTTTCTGCCCACTTGTCCAACCTATCCAGTTCTGCCTGCAGCTGTTCCCTGCCCTCCGGCGTGTCCACTTCTCCCCATAGCTTTGTGTCATCTGCAAACTTGGACAGAGTACATTTCACTCCCACGTCCAAGTCGCTGATGAAGACATTAAAGAGTATCGGTCCAAGGACCGAACCCTGCGGGACCCCACTGCCCACACCCTTCCAGGTCGAGACCGACCCATCTACCACGACTCTTTGGGTGCAACCCTCTAGCCAATTCGCCACCCACCGGACTGTGCAGTCATCCACATCACAGCCTCTTAACTTGTTCACCAGTATGGGGTGGGATACCGTATGGAAGGCCTTCCTGAAGTCTAAGTATATGACATCCACCCCTCCTCCTGTGTCCAGGCGTTTCGTAACCTGGTCATAGAAAGAGACTAGGTTGGTCAGGCACGATCTGCCCGCCACAAACCCATGCTGGTTTCCCCTCAGCATAATTTGTCCTGCCGGGCTCTCACAAATGTGAGCCTTGATAATTTTTTCAAATACTTTACCAAGGATGGAGGTGAGACTGACCGGCCTATAGTTGCCCGGGTCCTCCTTCCTCCCCTTTTTGAAAATGGGGACCACGTTAGCCCTTTTCCAGTCCTCCGGGACTTGGCCCGTGCGCCACGAGCATTCGAATATTCCCGCCAGTGGCTCTGCAATGACGTCGGCCAGTGCCTTCAGCACCCTCGGATGGAGCCCATCTGGGCCTGCCGACTTAAAGGCATCCAATTCTTCCAAGTGACTCTGCACCACCTCAGGATCTACGCATGGAAGTCTGGCGCCTTGCTGCTGCCTCTCTACAACCCCAGTGAGAGACTTGTCATGCCCCTCACTTAGGAACACTGAGGCAAAGAACTCGTTGAGGAGTTCAGCCTTGTCCCCCCTATCTGTCACCAATTAATATATATTAATCTGCATGGGATATAAAATATTTTAAAGACTTTAAAATTATGTAATACAAAAATATGGACTGGACTTGCTTGTACAGACTACAAATTCTAACCACCTTCAGCACTGACAATTATGTTCTGGTGCTTCTGATTTGATAGAAACAGACAATCCAAGGTGATTCTACTTCTTCTCCTGCAAAAAAAAAAAAAAAAAAAAAAAAAAGCAGGGAGGGGGGAGAAAAATCTGCTTTTATCAAGTAGGGTGTCATGATGGCCCTTCATGCTAAAGCTTACTTGCTTCTACAAATCACTGATTCTCATTCTATAATTCATACCAAAAAATGTACTGTGCCACCACCCACTTCAGAAAAGGTTCTGCCTCTTGCTTTAAAATCTTTTTATTGTCTATATAAATCTTGCCTACATAAATGGCCATGGAGAACATTTGGTACACTCTATGACAGCAGCAACTGGATAGGTAGGTGTCTGTATTTTTTTTTATGTGAAAGGCAAGGGGTGGTATTTTTCTTGGAGTGGTATTTTTTAACACTTTAAGTTAAAAACTGCTTGCCTCACATAATTCTTGAACCATCAGGGCTACAACATCACTATAATGTTACAGTGTTATTTTTTTTTCTCTTTGTTTTTCCTGAGCACAAGAAAATTAACTTGAATTGCATATTTTTCCTTTGTTTCAGTACTTTCTTATATTTGAAGTTCCCCAGGTGTCTATACTTAGCAGCAATTCTTTAAATCTCCCAAATAGCTCCCAGAATCATACCTGTATAAGCTTTCTGAACCAAGACTTAGATTTCTAAAGGACTTCTTAGGAAAACATCTAAAGCCACGGGATTTTCAGCAGCATCTCAGTGAGAGCCCCTATCCCCACAAGTCTCAAAGCAATGTAAAAGAGAAGACGTGTGGCTACAGTCGGGAGCAGGTGCGGGTGCGGAGAAGGCAGCTGTGTTCTTGAGCTCCACCATCTTCCCAATTCACATAACAGCAACAGAAATTATTTCTTGGCTGTAAAAGAGCTGCAATATTTATTAATTGTTTTTAGCTTCCTATACTGCCGAGAGAAGCTGGGTTTGAATGAGGCAGGTTGCTTACATCAGAAGCCTCAAGTTTGCCCAAGACCTGGCCCAAGTGGCAGCTGCTCTTATACCAAAGTGGCAGGAGCCCTCATAAGCACTGCCTGGTCAGTGTGTAAACAATTTCCCCTAAAGCCACTGGTCACCACAAGGATTTTGGTACTTCTAAGGCTTTCAAAGGGGCAGAAAGTGTTCAGTTAGTGACTGAATAAGCTAGAAGTCCCCAGTTTTTCAGTGGTCCCCTTCCTCCGCTTCTCCTTGGCATATCTGTGGGCAGCTATTGCTCGGAGGGTGAGACTGCGACACGGGGTAGTGCTGCCCGAGTCGCAGGACAGGGCTGCCGACGCCCCCAAGTCCCACCTCCAAAGTGACTTCTGAGAGGAGAAGAGCGGGAAGCCACATGCGCTGGTGCCTACGAGTCAGCGCCTGGCCTGTGTCCTTAGCAGGCCTGTGCACGGCCTCCAGAACTGAGGAAAGCAGAAAAGAAAACTTCCTCAAAGGTAACTTAACACCAAGACTCATTTAGGACCTCATAGCATGACGAGATGTAACAAATCCAGCCTTCTGTGAGAGGCAGCATTTTTCAACCCTTTTTTTTACTGGTGGGGAGCTGAGTGATTGGGCCAAGGTCCCACAGAGAACCAGTCAGCAGAGCCTGAGGAGGCTGTCTAGGACCTTAAACTCCCCCCCCCTCCCCCATCCCCCCCCTCCCACCCCTCAGCTGCTTAGAGCCTCCCTTGACATATTGTTGTATCTAGAATGATCTTTGAAAGCGATACGGCTAAGGGTTGTGGGTCAAGGCTAGAGCTCAGTGGGCTGTATCAGAGCTGAGGTAATACCTTCAAAAGCACCAGCATAAAAAAGACACATAATGGCAAAAGTGACCTTTCAAAATAGCTCCCAAGTCATGTAGGCACTTTTGTAAATTTACCCCGAAATCTTCAATCTTTCTCTTGAACATGTTTCCTGACGGTCTCTTGTTCCCTGATATCCCAGGTCAAACAAGTTCACTTAGCCTCAGATCCTCAGAGGTGTTTAATTCCTATTGAAATCAACTGGAATTAAGAACCCAATTTGGGTTTTCTCAGGGACAGTACCATTGTAAGCACCTGTCCCAAGTGTCTTGTCAGTTTGGTCAAATGACTGCTTTTGTCCTGTTCATTTTTTGGTGGTGCTGTCTAGACAGGGGACGTGATGGGGATTGCCAGTCCTCCAGGATATCGTAGCACCCCATACTCCCCTCCTGCTCCCTTGACTCTCCAGCACTCTGCCCACCAGCCCACCCCTGCTTTTTGGTGCTCAGCTAAGACCATCGCTGGCAGACAGCTAAGCATGGTGGAGGGCAGGGAACAGCTGCAAGCAGACCTGGACAGGTTGGACAAGTGGGCAGAAAACAACAGGATGCAGTTCAACAAGGAGAAATGCAAAGTGCTGCACCTAGGGAGGAAAAATGTCCAGCACACCTACTGCCTAGGGAATGACCTGCTGGGTGGCACAGAGGTGGAAAGGGATCTTGGAGTCCTAGTGGACTCCAAGATGAACATGAGTTGGCAGTGTGACGAAGCCATCAGAAAAGCTAATGGCACTTTATCGTGCATCAGCAGATGCATGACGAATAGGTCCAGGGAGGTGATACTTCCCCTCTATCGGGCGCTGGTCAGACCGCAGTTGGAGTACTGCATGCAATTCTGGGCACCGCAATTCAAGGTCTGGAACGGGCTCCCAAGGGAGGTGGTGCTCTCCCCTACCCTGGGGGTCTTCAAGAGGAGGTTGGATATGCATCTAGCTGGGGTCATCTGAACCCAGCACTCTTTCCTGCCTATGCAGGGGGTTGGACTCAATGATCTATTGAGGTCCCTTCCGACCCTAACATCTATGAATCTATGAGTGGGGGAGGGGAGCAGTGAGTCCCATTTTGAGACTTGGGGAAATATGGTCACCCTAATCCAACTTTTTTGAGGATTTGGGTCTAGGCCCTGATTTCAGTTGGATCCTGTAGCACTTTGTATGCCCTGATCACATGTAAATAGTTTGTGCCTGATATTTTGACTTTCTTGCTAGTTTTTTTAAGTCTTTCAGAAGGACTCAGCAGCTGTGGCTCTGTTGCAGAACATTCAACCCCTGTGAAAATGGCAGAAAGTGGTGGGCAGGAAAAAGCAAGATGGTTCACAACAGTTATTATGAGTACAGCTCTCCAGGTACTGTGCCAGTTATTAGTCAGCTGCAGCATCTGACTCCCTAACAAACACTGAATCAAGTGTCAAATGTCGCTCATATTTTATAACATGAAAGTTTTTATGCAATGCAAAAGTATATACTGCATACAGGAAAACACGGTGTTGTCATTAATCTGGTAAACCTGCTTTAATCACTGCAAACCTACTTTGTTTCTTTGCATACTTTCCTTACTGTATTGTTTCTCCTCATACCTAGTATCTGCTCAGTATCCTGCCACTTGATGTTGTGAGATGCACTACTTCAGGAATACTTACCTAGCTTGCCATTTTTTGCTCCATGGATGTTGCTTTGTGGATATTTTTAACTGATCACTCTTAAT
Organism: Alligator mississippiensis; assembly: GCF_030867095.1. NCBI lineage: Eukaryota > Metazoa > Chordata > Crocodylia > Alligatoridae > Alligator > Alligator mississippiensis. The sequence continues at coordinate 32,927,914 of NC_081828.1, forward strand.
TATTTCAGCAAAGATGTCCTTTCCTTTTTGGACTCCTCCCTGAAGACTTCCTCTTCTTTTATACAGCATTGCTCCTTGGAGAGATTAAAAATTTACTGCAAATTTTGTGTGGCTCTCAAGGAGATCAAAGTATACATTTACTCTGCTTGTCACAGGTCCATATCTTCTCTCTACCCAGCAAAATGAGAGGGTCTGCCAAGAGGTTGTTTTTAGTTCCCTGATGCTTAGGCTAATTTGGTGTCAGCCCTGGCAACATAGAGACAACTGTTCTAAAACCCATGGGCTGGTACAGCTTCTCTAGGAACCCTCAGCTGGGAATAGATGGAGTGAAGCTCTAAGGAGCTTCTCCTGTCCTGAAGATAGTGATTTGGATCACATTATTTTATTTGTTATAGGCTTTGCTTTTTCCTCCTTTAACCACCCTTATTTCTTACCTGTGATGGTACTTACATAGGACATCTGCACTATCACCAAAGAGCCAGGACAGCAGACAGTTTTTCCCAAGACTGAAGTAATATCTTGGAAGCTGATCTTGTGGATGTGCCACAAATGAGAATATTACTTCCATGAAAATGTCCAGTTGCCTCCTCCTGGCATTTAGCTACCTGACAACCCAGTGGCCTATCTTTCATTGACCCACAGTCTGTATTTCTTATATTATACCTGTATGATTTACTCTTCTTAACTTTTGCAGTTCCAGCATAAAATGAAGTCATAATGACAAGTGATGCAAAACATGTTATCTCTGATTTTCTTTTGATTCTTTTTATTCTTACTGTCAATTTAGCTGCCTGTTGTTGGTGAATTTATTTATTTTTATTATAATACTTTGCACTCATATTGCCTTTCATCAAAGCATTTTGCAAAGGCAAATAAAGATTATTATCTCTACTTAACCAGAGGGGAAACATACCAACAGAGACTTTCCTGACATTAAAGTAGCAAAGCTAGGAAGAGGTTCCAAGTTTTTTGACAGACTAACTTTTTAAACAGACCATGCCACCTTGTAACATTGCCCTTACTTCAGGTTGCAAAATGTACAGAAGTTAATTAATTTTAAACTTCCAACAGTCATGTTATATCAGAAGTGTAACTTGGGGTGGGCAAACAGGGAACCCACTGTGGGTGCCTACTTAGAGTGGGTATCAGAATGGGAGTTCCCAGGTGCTGGTGCAGTTGCCAGGGTTTTTGAGTCCCCAGGGCAGGTAACAGTGACACTTCCCCCACACCCCTTTTTCATTGATGTTCAGCACCGCCTGCCTCCTGTAGGCTTTTGCCCAGGATGTAAAACTTGCTAGTTACATCTCTGTGTTGCAAGCAGCACTGTTCTTGTTTCCCTGTGCAGAATGCATTCTACAATGAAGCTCTCATAGAAAGCTTATCCAAACCAGTCTTTCTCAGCTGTCCAAGTGACATGTTGACATCCATTATAATGAATTAAAATTCAGCCTAGATAACTTCAGTCAAACAAGTATACTGGTATACATTTCTGCTGTCTACAAATCCTCCTTCAGTATATCATTCTTTAAGAACAAAAATTTTACTGTGAGCAGCTTTGTTTGAGGAGCTTCCTTATGTATTATGTGAGTGTTTTCTATGGCAAAATGAACGTATTGCAGATTAGTAATAATGGAGGAAATAATACAAAAGTTTGTAATCCAGGTATTTCATGCCTATTCCATTATCGTAGCTACTCAATTATGCAAATATTAGATATGCTTTTCAACTATGCAAAAGTAACATGTTCCAAGTTTTTATTGCTACCATAGTAACAAGATTTCCTAAACAAAGATCCCAAAGGCCTGATATAATTCAGATCTGTTTTAATCGTAATTTCTTCTGGTTGATATTGTTGCGTGTTATTGTTTTTATTTAGAATCATGAAATTGCAGCATCTCTTCACAGTCAGCATCATAGAGTGCGATACTCAGATTCAGTGGAAAATGGATCCCTCATTTTCTCTCTTTCTGGTACAGTAATTCTGAGTTGCAGCACTTATTTCTTAAGGAACTTTTCAAATTCTAATGGGATGTAGAACCATCTTTCAGACCTAAGAAATTTCCATAAAAGCTACATTGTAGAAACTCCATCCAGTTTGGAGTGGATGAAGTGAATGTGCTAAGGTTGCAAAGGCTCTTCTCTGTCAAGAGGAGCCCTGAGAGAGAAAAGTGGAGGGCCTGGACAAAACAGACACGAGCCTGCAAGTACACTAAAAAAGGAGTATATAAAAATATTATCTTGCAAAACAGAACTTCAGTGTGCGTGCCTGGACAGACTTAATGAATTCAGAGATAAAAATTACTTTGTTGCTATTCATTTTCACTGGTCTCATATACTTTACTGTGACTGAATTGTGTTGTTCTTTCTGTACATCAACTGAACTATGAAGTAAATTCTGGTTACACCTGAGCAACCTAATTGAGGCAAAATAGGACTGCACAGCTGTCACTAAAGTGTAATTCAGTCTAAAAACCTTTACTTCTAGTGACAGTGCATAAGAAAAAGAAAACCAGCTTGACTTTCATCTTCTAAACTGAGTTGTTGAGCTGGCAGTTAGGAAGAAACTTTTAAAATTTTGATTAAACAAGTAGATTTGACAGATCATCAAGACAGAAACATGGAAACCCTGTGTGGCTATTTCTAGAGTTGTTATTCAGAACACAACTGCTCTATAAACAATTTAAAGTGGCATTGAGAATATATAGTTCTGCTTATCCTTAGTCTGCATCATTCCTTTGCCTTTGCCATGAGATGTCACATTGGGCATATGGAAGCTTCAGCCTTCCCTGATTACCTTGGGCCAATGCCTCAAGTCCTGTATTAAAGTCCCACACATTTTCCCTGAGTTTTTATTTGACAGAAAGATTTTTTCAGTGAGCCTGTTTTTGTGTCTTCCTTTTGCTGCACAATAGCATAATTACCACAGCAGAAGCTCTGGCTTCATTCTTCATGTGTTTCAGATATAATTCTCTCTTCCTTTCTGGGTGGTCTTAGCAACAGAATTGCTCAACTCCCTGATTAATCTTGTCATTTTTCTAGAAATTAATTGCATAATGCCTAGTGTTTTTCTGAGGCATTTACTTTCAAAGACATTTGGTCATCTCTGTGTCCCTTTAAGTGAATTGCCAGCTTTCACAGTCATGTATTAAATTGGAAAAGAATATTAAATTGTGGTTTGGTCAAGTGGTAGATATTCAGTGATCAAATCTAGTTTAAAGCAGTGAATATGCCATTGCAGGCTTGTCAATTTGTGATATCATTTCTTTCTGAAATGGCTTGCACATTAACGCAATGGGAATTGCATTACTGCATGAGAACTGACTTATAGTCTTGTACACCTTGTATTCTTGTGCCATCGAATATATGCTGGAGTTGAGCTCTGTTTACTGATTATTTAGCAAGAAAATTCAACTTTATTTATTTAAACCATTAAATAAGAAGCCAGTAATTTAAGCCGTAATTCATGTCTTCTCTAGGTGTTGCATTTTTATTGGCAGACACTCAAGAGTTGTTGATGACAGAAGATCTATTTTTAGACAGAATTGAGAAGTTCATAAACATTCATAGGAATAGTTTTTTGCTTTTGTCAGCTGCCCTTCATGGACCAAAAGAATGGGATATAATGTTTAGAATTCAGAACAGGTATGAATTCAACTAGACCACTATTTTTTATTGCTAAAATAAAATAAGGTATAATTATATTGGCCCAGGGATCCTATTTGCAAGGGATTTTGATTTTACTCATCCAGTGGAAAATTAGCCAAAGGATAAAATCTGCAACATTGACTTGTCTTATTAACAAAGAATGTGCAAAAGAACAGTATCTGAATGAATTTGATGCACAATAGTCAACTTGACAACATGGAACACTCCTGAAAACAACAAACAACATCCTCTTCATTCATTCAGTGCTAGGTAATATTTCTTTTCCCTAGGCATATCATATAGATGGAAAACTCTTCTTTTATACTAAAATAGTTCTGCCAGCATCTTTTTTTTAATATTAATTATAAAACTGACTTTGTACCAGAATATTTTTTTTCTGAATAAAGCTTAACAAATATTTTTCACCAGCTCTTCCAATCCAGTTATGTAAAGCAAACATATATACTCCAATAATTGAACTATAGCTTTCTTTTATACTAAAAAAGAAAAAAAACATTTAAAAATGTGTTTAACACAATTTTCAGTGAAGCCTGAAGAGTCCATTAAATTTGAGTTTATAGCTGCTAGGAATATCAAATACCATTCTACACAGTTCTCCCAGTTAGAGCCAATTTCTGATGGGTACAGTAGACCAACTTCAGTTTGTTTTCCTCTTTATGTCAAATGAATGACTACTTTAATGGTGTTTTTGATCTTTATCTTCCAGAAACTTGCACCTCTAAGTCACAGGCACACTGTCAATTACTGCTGAGTGGCAAAATGTATGGGGTGAAATGTATGGCTTTTATTAAGTATTTGTGAGTATTCCATGAATTTGCATGGGAAGTCTTAAAAGGTTATCAAGTACATAGCAAGTATGTAGTATTCAGCTGGTGGCGATGATCAAAAAATAGATTGAGAATTAGCAATTTACAAATGATTTTGGGTGGGTGTAACTCACTAACATTCAGCTTTGTGAAAATTTCACATTTGCCAATTCAAGTAATTCTGTTAAATGAGGGATATTTATGATATCAAATATATAAAATATTGTTGTTATAAACCATTATTTACTGTATTTGATAGAAATAGTCACTTAGGGATGGATCCAGTTTGGTTACACAGGCACCTACTCTTAGGCTTCAGCACTTAATGCTTTGCCATAGTAATATGAAGAATGTCTTATACTGAATCATACTACAAGTCCACCTAATTCAGTATACTGTATCTTACAGTGGCTGGGGCTCCTGCCATTCTTCCCTTACAGCAGAGGCGGGCTATTATTTAGAGCAGAGGGCTGCTTACTGAGTTTTGGCAAGCCATCAAGGCCCGCATGGCAAGCAGCCAGGGGCAGATAAATATTAATTTTCTTAATTTTGAGGGGGCCCTGCAGGCCGGACAGAATGGTCTGGCGGGCCACATCCAGCCTCTGAGCCACATTTTGCCCACCCCTGCCTTACACAGCAAGGCTGTCCAATCAGGGGGCTGCACACCCTGTAGGACAGTGTGGGTCATTAGCACAGCAGTGTCTGTCATAGGATCCTGGGCTGTGGGCTGCACGGATGTACCATGATGGCACCATGTGCCCCCCCCCCTTCTGCTGCAGCATGTGCTTGCACCGGTGCCCCACTCCAGCCTCTTCACTGCATGGCCCTGGCCTCACCCTGAGTTTCCTGTGCTGGGTGATGCCCTCCTGCCCTGACCTAGAGGAAAGGGGTGTGGGAAAATTTGGAATCTCCAGTTCCTGTTTCAGATGGAGCAATAGAGGGAGTGGTGGTAGGACAGGAGCTCAGGAGCCACAACTTAAACTCTTGTAGGTGCAGTCTTCAGGCTACTGTTTGGACAGCCCTAATTTACAGCTTCCAGCATAGAAAGTCCTCATTTGGAGGTTGACCCCCCAGAAAATAATTCAGTTTCATCAGGTGCAAGTACCTAGGATCTTCATATAGGAATAGGAAGACTTAGGATACCTCTAAAGGGTGATCCAGAAAGCCTGAATCTGAATTCTAATCTGACTAGAGCCAAATCTAGCAGAGGCAGCCAGGCAAACTGAAGCAGGAAAAGGACATTTTGTAAAAGTTTTCTCTTCCTGCACCAAAGGAAAAGAACTTCCAGCTTCAGATAATTTTAGCAAAGATCAGCAGTCTGAATGTGAATAAAACCAGTTTATCAGGCAGACTGATGGAAGAAAGAGCAGGTAGTAACCATAAAAAGGAGAGAAACAAAGGAGTACACATCTGAACAACTGGGTGCTAATTTGGATTAAAACAGTGATTACTTCAAGGCATTTCTCATCCAAGTTACCACAACTAATCACTTTTGGCTGCTATGGTACTTCAGTTCTACTAAGTAAACCAGAGGAGTAACACTGTCTGGATGCCCAGACCAGCTGTGACACAGGGGTAGTAGCAACTTCCAGCTGCCACCACGCTCAGCATGATTGTGCATCTGCACGCTGCAGCAGCATTGTTTTTTGTGTGTTCCTTTAGTCAGCGCCTGGGGAAGCTGTTCCGGTTGTCCCACCCTAATCAAGGAAAGTGGAACTCTTTGCAAAGTTTCTAGAATTTTTAAGCTTCTCAGCCTGCTTGCCCACATTTCACTGATACCTGTTTGAGTAACTAATTTTGACTTGAATAGTCTTCTTAGAAGCGTCATTGTATGTGCTGCTTCTGAAAGGTGATGGACCAGGAGTTGGTGAATCAAGTTCTGTTTATTTCTGGAAGATATGATGTACAGAAGCAGTGTCCCTCCTATGTACTGTTTACAGTAACAACTCCTAAGAATGGGATTAGGTTTCATAGCTGTCTAGTAGGACTGTGCAAAATTTTGGCAGCCGTTTCGTTTCAGATGTTTTGGCCCACAGGAGAAGCCCCCATGGCTGCCCTGCCCAGCCCCAGCCTCCTGGCACTTAAAAAAAGAAAAAAAAGAGAAAAAGCCCTGTACTCACTGGCTGCAGCAGCAGCGATTGGTTCATGAAAGAACTCCCCCACACAGCGCGGGGCACCCCATGGCACAGTGTGGCTCAGCAAGGCACTGTGCATTGTCTGGGAGCTGGGGCCGCTGGGGCTGAGCGATGCTAGGCTCCAGCTGACTGCTGGAACTGCCCCAGCTCCCAGACACTGCACAGCACCCTACCAAACCGTGCTGCACCTGCACGATGTGACAATTGCCACCCAGGTGCCAAGTGGGCGTGCAATCCCCCCTGCCCCCCACTGCCTCACGCTGTGTGGGGGGGGCTCTACCACAAGCCCTCAGAGGCCCTGACCGCTGCTGCTGCAGCCGGTAAGTGTGGGGCTTTTTTTGGTTTTGTTTTGTTTTGTTAAAGTGCTGGAAGGCTGGGGCTGGGCAGGACAGCCATGAAGGCTTCTCCCGTGGCTCCCCCTGCCAGGGCAGAGGCAGGCACAGCCGGAGGAGCCACGGGAGAACCTGCAGCTGCCTGGATGTGCCTGCCTCTCCCCAACCGATCTGAATCTTCAAAACAGTGTTGAAACTCCGAAACAGATTCAGCCAAATAGAAACATAACAGTAATCTGCAACACCAAAATGAATCACTGTCCTCCAAAACAGCTGAATCTGAAACCGAAACGAAACAGGCATTTCACACAGGCCTACTAATATAACTGCTAGATCACTTTCAACATATAAGACGACCAAACTGGACTTTCAATACAATAGCTACGGGAGCAATATAGTTTCAGACATTAGGCATTGTATTTTAAGAATTTCACTCTATAATCTTGACAGGCTGTTGGGATTATTCTGTTATTTTAATTGTGTGGCACTGACATGTAATGTTAAGTCTGAATGGTTGTCTGCAGCAATACTACAGTTCAGATTCTGAAGTATTCTTTTTGCTTAGTGTTGTCTGACACCTTACTGTGCTCTGTTACCAGCCTCCACAAATCTAACTGTCCACTGGCTTTTTGAACATTACCAGTAAACTGCAATTCTTCTGCAACTGGCAGAGCAGAAGAATTCTTAATTTCAGTCCTCTCTGGGTTTGTGCTTGTTGAGGAAGATTTGCCCTAAGAGAAGGAAAGGGTACTTGGAGCTCTTGCTAAGCTCTTCAGAGATGGAATGGAGTTTCTCTCTGAGACAAACCCAGAAAAATACTATACTAAGAGGGGATATGTACAGGGAAAAGGGCGTATAACTAGCGTCACCCTTTCATTTGTCTTGAAAACAATTCTCTGCATTCTTCTACCACCTACTCACCACCATTACAATATGACATTTTTTAGCCCTATGCTGTAATGTACAGTAAATAGACATCTTAAAAATAATCCTAATTTTTTCTCGTGTAGATTCCTGGGCAGTAATTTACGGATAATTCCAGTCCATAATGCTTCTGAAACTGTTCGGCTCATGCTAACTATAGCTAAGGTAAGTCTACCGACATACAAACATTATCTCATAAAAAGGTTTTTAAAACACATTTACCAAAAAAGCAGGAACCTGCAAAGCTAATTTTTGTCTGTAACTGTGTTTGTGCCTTACTGTCACAGTGATCAAAGTTCCTACAATATCTATCATACTAGGAATATTAGTTGAAGCTGGATGTTTTAGTTGTGTAAATATTAACTATTTAAATCAGGCATTGGCAACCCAGTTCAGGAGTGGCAGGCCAAATTAATGGATCTGAAGGCAGGCTGCTGCTTGTGGCTTGGTGCTCCTCCCAGCCCACCAAATCACTGCTGCTGCACTTCTAGCTGGGCTACTGCTCCCCCCACTGAATCTTGCCAATATACCAGCTTTGCAGGCCAGATTAAATGATTTGGCAAGACAAAGGTTGCCAGCCCCTGGTTTAAACCATTGTTAATGGTAGCTTTAAAAGGCCTTTTGTGGGTGTATAGTGTACTCTGTCCAAGTTTGTGGATGATACTAAATTGTGAGGGGAAGTGAACACTCTGGATGGTAGGGAACGATTGCAGGCAGACCTGGACAGGTTGGATAAGTGGGCAGAACACAATAGGATGCAGTACAACAAGGACAAATGCAGTGTGCTGTACCTAGGGCATAAAAATATCCAGCACACCTACTGGCTGGGGAATGACCCTCTCAGCAGCACAGAAGCAGAAAGGGATCTTGGAGTCATGGTGGTCTCCAAGATGAACATGAGTCGTCAGTGTGGCGAAATCATCAGCAAAGCTAACCGCACTTTATCGTGCATCAGCAGATTAATGACAAATAGAACCAAGGTGAATCTTCCCCTCTATGCGGCACTGGTCAGGCCACAGTTGGAGTACTGCGTCCAATTCTGGGTGCCACACTTTAAGAAGGATGTGGATAACCTTGAGAGGGTCCAGAGGAGAGCCACTCATATAGTTAAGGGTTTACAGGTCAAGCCCTATGAGGACAGACTAAGGGACATGGACCTCTTCAGCCTCCGCAAGAGAAGGCTGAGAGGTGATCTTGTGGCCCTCCGAATTCAAATTCATTAGCGGGGTGCAGCAAGGAACCAGAGATGCTCTGTTCACCAGGGCGCCTCTTGGGATAACAAGGAGCAATGGTCACAAACTGACAGAGAGCAGAATTAAGCCAGACATCAGGAAAAACTTCTTCACGGTGAGGGCAGCCAAATCTTGGAATGGGCTTCCAAGGGCAGTGGTGCTCTCCCCTACCTTGGGGGTCTTTAAGAGAAGGCTGGATAGGCATCTGGCTGGGGTCATCTGACCCCAGCACTCTTTCCTGCCCAGGGCAAGGGGTTGGACTCGATGATCTGTTGAGGTCCCTTCTGACACTAGCATCTATGAATCTATTAAGCATGGATAAAGATGAATGAAAACACTGGAACCTAATTTTGCCCTCGTATACCATAAGTCAGGAGTGGTTCTATTTATTTACTAGGGGGAAAAAAAGTATACAATCCAAATGAGATTTAAATATTGAATGCCTTTTGAAGTAAAAATTTTTCATTTGAACAAACGCAGCAACTTGTGAATTTCAATTTTAATTCTTTTAATATTAATTCTAAAGCCTAACAAGTGCAATAGTGCTGTTTATGTCCTTTTTATCTGTGCAACTGCTTGCCACATATCCTGCATGTTTATGTAAACATGAATTTTCTCTGAAAGGATGAACACACATACAAGAGTTATATAAATCCCTACCAATCATTTTTCTCTATGGAAATAATGAATCAATGCCAACAACAGTCATATGAACAGTACTCCAATAATACACTAAAAATTAATAGTAGTAGCAGAGTACATGATTTAGTGTTAGAATCAGATACTAATTTGCATGTTATCCTTTTTATAAAAGGCTCCATGTAAAATAATCAGTATTTTCCAAATTACAATTTTTTGCAGTTATTTCCTGTTTTAGAATCCATAAAACTATCTGTAGTATCTTATTTACAACAATGACTGATGTATGCTATTTGAATGCTGACCACTATACCTTTCTAGCTCCTATTGTACAATCCAGTGATGCTCAACCTTCTGGTCCTGCAGGCCAGGCAAGTGGCACCGGGCCGGTCCACAGCATCAATCCATGGGCACCATCAGCTGTGCTGGCCTGAGCCCACGCGCCATATTTAACCATGTGCCAGATTTGACCACATGCATCAGCTCAACACCATGCACAGCCCAACCTCACATACTAGATCTGGCTACATCCTACCCCAACCCTGTGCATTGGATCTGGCCTCGCATGCTGAAGTTTGAACCACTAGTACAATCAGTTCCCATTTTCAACAATTCAATGTTAATTAAGAAGTCTTAAATAAAATCAGGCCCACGCTGATCTTTTAAATTTTAACTTAAAACCTGCATTTGATCTACATTAACATCCCAGTTTCATATTACCAACTATGCATATTAGTCCAAAGCCAAAGGCTCATGATTTACCATATCGTTAATTGGGCTGGGCCTCACCAGAGGCCATAGCTCAACACTACTTAGTATATCTGCATTCTCCAGATACTCCCCACAAATGATTCATGTGCTAATTAGCTCCCACTTATGACTGGAACCAAATGTTCTTGTCACAAGTCCTGAGATGGTTCAAAAATTTATGTGCAGAGATGTAGGGCAACCTGGTCCAGCTTCACCTCTTGGAGGGTGGGGCCACACTAATCATGTGTGCTACGCTGAGAGAGGAGGCAACACAGAAATTCTGGGTGAACTGTACAAAATGTCATAGCTCACCATGACTTGAAAGAGTTAGCAGTGAGGAGGACTTTGCTTAATGGGCACTATTGTATGTCATATTCAAGACGGGCTATACTAACCTATTCTCCTGGTGGGTTCCCATCAGCATGTTTGCCCAATGTGGGCCATGTGTTTTGTAGTCATGCTCAGTGTTGGCTACATTCAGTCCGTGTCATAGTTGGTTCCCATTGCTGAGCACATGCTGCTTTTGACAGCAATTTAATGATAGATAGTTTATTTAATGAGATTTCCTTGTATGCGATTATAAAACGAGGAGCATTTTTCTCATGCTAACTGGGGGGAACCTCATCTTGCATTCAAGTAAATAGTATGATTATTGAACTGTGATTCTAAATCTTAAAGCCAGATTCTTGCCCCGTAGCTTGATCAGTGGTAAGCATTTAGAAGGCCAACTTAATTGGCTACCTGAAGACAACTTTAATTTAAGAGTACTCCCAGATGGAGAAGTACCCGCATAAACACTCTTATGCCACCCTTCCTTAATCCAAATTAGGAGGCACAGTCAGGCAGCAACAAGAGCAGTCTTATGCCTATGTTAGAATAAACCTGGCACCTCAACAGACTTATCTACTTACTCTACTGCCAAACATTCTGAAAATGTAGTCCCAGTCCCAATATAAGTATTTTTACATTTTGAAGTATTTCTTTACTCTCCCCTTGCTGTTTTATTCTAATTAAGGCATTTACTTTTTCCTTTAAGACCACCTCTAAACCACACAGAGACAATATTTGCTACAGAATGATGACGGCAAAAGCTCAGATTATAGAACAGAGTTCAGTTTGGAAAATGCTTCATCAAATCCAGTTGGACTGCAACTAATTTAGCATCATTATTTCTATTCAGAATTTATGCAGTTATATTTCTGAACAAAATACAAACGCTCCCTTTTCTATTAAAAATACAACATCAGAGCAGAAAAATAAGTGTCAATTTAAATGTTAAAAAGCATACAATGCTTCTGAGTTGAAAATATGTAGGGCATTTTTACATGTGCCCTGGGGGTGGGAAGGCCTGTGCTTTAATTAGAGCAGCTCTAGGAGCTGCTCTAATTAAAACTCTGCTGTGTCTCGTAGATCAGTGTCCCTATGCTTTAAAGTGGTAGTGAGGGTGCTTAAACTAAAGTTTGTTCAACGAGCTTTAGTTCAAGTACCCCCACTGCCATTTTGAAGTACAGGCTGAGGAACGAGATGCGGGAGGCTGTTGGAGCACAGTAATTACCATGTTCCAGCAGACTCAACTAATAGAGTCTGCTCCAACGCGCTCGTGTCCGTGCCTGTAGTTTTTTTATTCAATGCAAAACAGAGTATTTTTACCAAGTTTACTGTCTTGAAGAAAAAGGACATTTTTCTTATTTTAAACTCTGGCGGTTGATTTTGGGGTTTTCTATTCAGTGCAATTGTACTAAAAAATAGAAAACCTTTAGTTTGACTGCACTCATCTATTATTTTCAAGCCCTTAAACATCTTTGGGAGAACTCTCACAGGTTCTAACATGTGTGTATTATTAAGACCATGTTATACAAGTTAATTATGCAGGGAAATCTATTCTTGTTTTTATTTACTAAAATTGTATTTACTGTGCTGTAAATGTCTATTACCACTGATTGAAAAGTTCTAAATTTATCTTATTTGCTCTAAGATTGTTTTCCACTTGTCTTCATTCCTATTTTGATCACTAGTGTAGGTAGTCCTGATTTATAGCAAAGTTTTCAGTATTCTAGAAGGCTGGTTGCCCATATTAGTAACAGGGATAATAATATATAGCATTTATATAGTACTTTTTACCTGTGGATCTGAAAACACTTTACAAATACCTTTGTAATACACACATTAGTCAATCAATATTCCCTAACAGGTTCTAAGTAATGCAAATACAACAACACTTCTATGCACAAAAAGAACAAACAACCCTCCCCTCCCCACCCCAAAAAACAAACAAAGAATCTTCTCATTTTCAAAGGTTAACAAAATCCAAACATCACCTGCCAAGCAGGTTCAGTCTCTAAATGTTAGCAAAACTGTAGCTAGTGCCAGAGTATAACTTGATTTAAAAAAAAGTAGATGCTCTAGCTCCATATTACAGAAAACTAAAAAAAAATCATATAAAGGGCAGTAGCTGCAGTTCTTATAGCAGTCAATATAAATTACTCTCAACAGTCTTCTTTAAAGCTGGTAACATTCTTTTCAAGTAAAATACAATGACCAATGTCTTCATGTATTGCAAAAGTGAAAGGATCATTAGAATTTAGAGGGAGAAATTCTTCATTTGACCCCAATATTTTCATCTGTCACAGCTTTAATTTTCACTTCAATGAGTTCTTCAACTCGGGCAAGAACACTTTCTATTAAATCAAATGTGAAAAGAGCTGAGTGCAGCACCTGAAATGTCAAGAAAAATTTATGTTATTTGTATTACCACAATCACATTTATTTTTCCCAGTTAGCTCTAAATGTATACTTTTCTCCAGATAAAAAAGTCTTAATACATTAGAATACCTGGGGGGAAAATAAACTTACCTGAAGTTGCGTTTCAGCAGACATGTTAGGCATCTTTTCCCCACTAACAGTTACAGAACAAACTGTGTTAGAAGTATGAGACTCTGTAAAAGAAAAAATGGTTAACAATGAGTCCCTAGAAACTGAACAACTGGTTCTTATAACTCCAGTTCTCTATACAGCCAGGCATTACTAAGCCACTGGGCTGTATCTGATACAACTGCGCACAAATTACTAAAAAATATGGGTTCTTTATGTAGCTGCAGTTCACATAAAATGAAAAAATGCAAGCTGTTTTTTTTTTTTTTAATTAAAAAAGAAAAGTTTGACTAAAGGACAGTTCCACATGAAGAAAGATGGCAAGAGAAGAATCTTACAGAGTGCCTAATTTAAATTAATCTAAGACTGAATATGCAGTTTACTGTTGCAGTGAAAGCTGTTTGCTCCTCTTTTTTATTCAGCTGCTTTCTTAGCTTAAATTGCTTAGGCTGCAAGAACACCCTAGGAACTGAGGGATATTTTACATTTACATTTGGTACTTGTAACTTATTTGGACACTTATAGGAAGTTGATAACAGTTTAGTTTTACCATCACCTAGGTAGTTAGGGCAAGATGTTCTCCCCAGCTCTTGTCCCTTTATGCCAGGTAAAGGGTCACAGGAGGCTCTTAAAAGCCCCAGATTAAGCTGAGAGGGAGTTCCCCACTTCAGGACCAGACTAAGATAGCCACAGGTTACCTCCAGCGAAATTCCTCGTGAACCCTCATGTAGGAAAGCATACTGGGGACAGTGGGGAAAACCTAGGGATATAGCATGAAGTACTGGTGAGATTCAAGGTACCAATGATCAGGCAGGGGTAGATCTCCAGGGCTGTCTGATTTACGTATGAAATGATGCAGCAGTCTTAAAGCCATCCTTTGGACTGAGTTCTGTATTAGGCCCCTTACAGTCTCTATATAGCTCCTAACCTGCATGTTACAGAACTAACTACTGGGACGGTGGTTCTCAACCTTTTCTGGATTCTTAGCCAGCTCTTTTAGCTTTCACTCATTTTTTAGTATGAAAAACAATAGAGGAATATTTCTGTTGCAGTGAACTCATAAACACCCTAACAGGTCAGAATGTTTTATTTGAAATCTTAGGTTTATCTTGTGAATCATGTTCGGATGTGGATCACGTATAGGTTGCAGCACCCTAATTGAGAATCACTGTACTAGGATATAGTCACATATGAAAATGTCAACACACACATACACCTCCCAGTCTCAGACTATGGGCCGAGGAGGGAGAGGAGGATTCACGTGGTCAACCAAAGACTGCAGCGCTGGTGTCGTCGGGAAGGCTTTGGCTTTCATGACCACAGCCCGCTCTTTGGCGAGAGAGGCAGCGAGCTGCTGGGAAGAGATGGCCTCCACCTCTCTCCCCTAGGGAGGAGGCTCTTCTCAGCCAGACTGGCTGACCTGCTCCACCAGGCTTTAAACTAAGCCCGCTGGGGGATGGGGACACTACCGCCACTGCTGGCCCGCTGAGCAATCCTTGCAAAGCCAGCGGGTCAAGGTACTTAAGGGAGCCCACCCCTGCCCCAGCCCTGGCAAAATCTGTGGGCAAGGAAGGAGCCCCCCAGGGGGCACTTGCTTGCCTGTACACAAATGCCAGGAGCTTGAGGAATAAGCAGGAGGAACTCATCCTCCTGCTCAGTGCAAATAATTATGATGTCATAGGGATAACGGAGACCTGGTGGGACTCCACCCATGAATGGACCACGGGTATAGATGGCTATACCCTGTACAGGAGGGATCGTGTAGAGAAAAGGGGCGGGGGTGTAGCTCTCTATGTTAAGGAAAGCTACACGTCCCTGCAAGCCAGGGTGACCAGGGTGGACGGCTGGAGATCCTCTGGGTTAAAATCCGTGGGGAACACGGCACAGGGGACACAATGGTGGGAGTCTACTACAGACCTCCCACCCAAAGTCCTGAGCTTGACCAGGAGTTTGCCCAGGAACTGGCTGAGGCCGCATGCTCCAGGACCATGGTTGTCATGGGTGACTTCAATTACCCGGACATCTCGTGGGAGGATCACTCAGCAAAATCTGAGCGGTCGCAGAGCTTCCTCTCGTGCGTGGATGACCTCTACCTGACTCAAGAAGTCTATGGGCCAACGAGAGGCAAAGCGCTGCTTGATCTGGTACTGGCTACTGGGGATGACCTAGTCAGCGACCTAGTGGTCGATGGGAAGCTGGCTGACAGCGACCACAAGCTGATCACCTTCACCATCCGCCAAAAAGCTGGCAAGTCAGTCAGCAACACGCTGGCTTTCCTGAAGTCCTTGACTTCAGGAAAGCCGACTTCGACAAGCTCAGGAGGCTTGTCAGTGAGGCCCTAAGGGACCATAACCATGGAGAAAAGGGAGTTCAAGAAGAGTGGTTGCTCCTCAAGGAAGCGATCCTCAATGCACAAACTAAGGCTATTCCATCTCGGAGGAAAGGCAGCAAGAGGGCACAGCAGCCCCCCTGGCTCTCCAGGGACCTAGCAGACCTCCTGAGGCTAAAAAGAAAGGCCTACAAAGGATGGAGGATGGGAGTCACCTCCAAGGAGGATTATTCTGCACTGGTCCAGTCCTGTAGGGAGCAGACCAGGAAAGCCAAGGCTGCAACTGAACTCCAACTAGCTTTGAGCATCAAGGACAATAAAAAGTCCTTTTTCAGATATGTGGGGAGCCGGAGGAAAAGCAGGGGCAACGTTGGACCCCTGCTGAACCAGATGGGGCAACTGACAACTGACGCCCAGGAAAAAGCCAACCTATTAAATAGGTACTTTGCGTCAGTCTTTCATCAGTCCCATGGGACGCCCATGCCCGCTACGGGACAGGGAAGTCCGGGTGAGGGTGATCCCCTGCCCTCCACTGATGCTGACTTCGTGAAGGAACATCTTGAGAAGCTGGATACCTTCAAGTCAGCCGACCCTGACAACCTTCACCCCAGGGTACTCAAGGAGCTGGCAAGCATCATAGCCCAGCCTCTAGCACGGATCTTTGAAAGCTCTTGGTGCTCTGGTGTAGTGCCCGAAGACTGGAAGAAGGCCAACGTGGTGCCTATCTTCAAGAAAGGGAGGAAAGTGGATCCGGCTAACTATAGGCCCGTTAGCCTGACTTCTATCCCGGGGAAAATCTTAGAAAAGTTTATTAAAGAGGCCATCCTTAATGGACTGGCCGACACCAACATCTTAAGGGACAGCCAGCATGGGTTTGTTGCGGGTAGGTCTTGCTTAACCAATCTCATTTCCTTCTACGACCAGGTGACCTATCACCTGGACAAGGGAGAAGAGATTGATGTCATATATCTTGACTTCAAAAAAGCCTTTGACCTGGTTTCCCATGATCACCTCTTAGAGAAACTGGCCAATTGTCGCCTTGGCTCCTCCACGATCTACTGGCTGGAAAACTGGCTCCGGGGTCGGACCCAGAGGGTAGTAATTGATGGAAGTCACTCATCGTGGTGTCCTGTGACCAGCGGGGTCCCCCAGGGCTCTGTCCTTGGACCCATACTGTTCAACATCTTCGCTTCTGACTCCAGTGTCCACATCATTAATGGACTGGCCAAGTTCGCTGATGACACCAAACTTTGGGGAAAAGCATCCACACCAGAAGACAGACAGGTGATCCAGGCTGACCTGGACAGGCTCAGCAAGTGGGCGGACGAGAATCTGATGGTGTTCAACGCTGATAAATGCAAAGTTCTCCACCTTGGGAAGAAAAACCCGCAGCATCCTTATAGGCTCGGCAGTGCTGTGTTGGCTAGCACTATGCAAGAAAGAGACTTGGGGGTCATCATTGACCACAAGATGAACATGAGCCTGCAGTGCGATGCTGCAGCTAGTAAAGCGACCAAAACGCTGGCTTGCATCCATAGATGCTTCTCAAGCAAATCCCGGGACGTCATTCTCCCCTTGTACTAGGCCTTAGTGAGGCTGCAGCTGGAGAACTGCATCCAGTTTTGGGCTCCACAATTCAAAAAGGATGTGGAGAAGCTTGAGAGAGTCCAGAGAAGAGCCACACGCATGATCAGAGGTCAGGGAAGCAGACCCTACGATGACAGGCTGAGCGCCCTGTGGCTCTTTAGCCTGGAAAAGCGCAGGCTCAGGGGTGATCTGATGGCTACCTATAAGTTTATCAGGGGTGACCACCAGTATCTGGGGGAACGTTTGTCACCAGAGCACCCCAAGGGATGACGACTAGGTCGAATGGTCATAAACTACTACAAGACCGTTTCAGGCTGGACATAAGGAAGAATTTCTTTACTGTCTGAGCCCCCAAGGTCTGGAACAGCCTGCCACCGGAGGTGGTTCAAGCACCTACATTGAACACCTTCAAGAGCAAACTGGATGCTCATCTTGCTGGGATCCTATGAATCCAGCTGACTTCCTGCCCTTTGGGCAGGGGGCTGGACTCGATGATCTTCCGAGGTCCCTTCCAGCCCTAATGTCTATGAAATCTATGAAATACACATACAGTGCGCTTACACAAGATGCTACATTGCTGTAGCAACAAGCAATGATGCTGATGCTGCTGTGCAGTAGCGCCAGAAACAACCAGTGAGGCACCAGGACTGTGCAGTAACTAAATGACTGCACAGTAACAACTGTACAGTCCAGCACATATGTAGATGCTCCCACTATCACCTGACCCAATGAACTTTTAGTTGGTATGTAAAGTGGAATAGTTTCAACAGGAAAAATCAAGAGCCACCCTGAAACATCTTGTAACCTAGTAATTAGGTCATTTTCCTGGGAAGCAGTCATGTGTATTCAGATTCCCACAGGCAGAGCAGGGAGCTGAAGCTGGGTCTCCCACATACTGGGTGAGTGCAATGAACATAAAGCTAGTGAATAAGGGACAGATGGCAGTTGCACCCACACTGTTTTGTAAGGAAGGGTAATCTTAGTTGCCTAACTCCAGGGGAGACTTCATGGCTGTGAATCAGAGCCAGAGAATTAGTCCCTAACTCTTCTTGACACACATAATTTCCTTAACATTTTTTATTGGTTAATTAGATGCTCAGGAGTGGATGGCAGAGTGGTTAAGGGTCCACTCTTGTTATGGGTCCACAGGTGTGAGTCCAAGTTCTGCTCTGGACTCATACCAAAGACCATTTCTACCTGATCCAGCTGCAGTTGGGTACTTTGTCATTCAGGATAAGGAGTTAAAGGCAGCCAGACATGATACTAACCACATCACCTCCACTGGCCACAGAAACTGGTGAACTTTAATTTTATTTGCCCAATTGTCATTAGACTTAGGCAAATCTTTAAATGATCAGTATGCTGGCTTTTTTGGATTCTATTCATAGGGAATGGAAACCTAACCCTGTGGATTCTGCTAGAGCAGGGATGGGTAAAATGGCCGATCTGGCCAGCAGCCGGACTCCATTTCCCAGCAGCAGCCCCCACTCTCATGGCTGAGGCTGGTCTCCATGGAGATCCCCACCGCAGCTGCGCAGGAAAGCTCAAGGCTGGGGTTGCCATGGAGACCAGCCACAGTCACAGATGCAGCTACAGTGCATGGCAGAGAGCTGCTCTGGAGCCGCTGAGATCTTGCGATGGGGTCAGCTTGTTCCGGAGCCAAGGCAGAGCCACCATCTGTAACCTGCACACTCTTTACTCCTGACTGGATCCAGCCTGAGCTGGATTTTGCCTGTCCCTGTGCTAGAGGGCAAGATGCATATATTAGTTGTGAAGGCAGCCCATGTCAAAAGTTGCAATGCAGAGAAAGTTTTGAATGTTTTCCATATGACAAATTCCTGCTGAAACAGATCTACTCTTTGAATGACACACATTTCCTATTACTTTTAATAAGTATTATGCGTGTGTTTGGAGAGAAGCAAATCCAAATAATGGCTACTTTTATGAGTAAATGTTCCCTATTGGATTCAATAAATCTAATATAAACAAACCCCACATTTAGCTTCTGAACTTTATATTATTTTGAAGTAGTTAGTTACTAATAACCAGGGATCCAGGTTTTCTGTTTACTGCAGAAAAACACAGACTTTCTCTTTTAAGAAGAAAAATGCAGGAAACCATGGTTTCCCCTTGCAGGCTGGCAGGGTTCCAGCCTGCAAGGGCTGCGAGGAGCAGGATGCAGGTGACACCATGTGCATGTTTGTGCACATGCATGTGGCCAGCAATACAGCCAGGTAGTAGTCGAGCTGCCTGCAGGCAAGTCTATGGTTGGGGGAGACGCAGATTGAGGTGGTGGCAGCAGTCACAATGAGGGAGGCAGTGAGGCAGGTTTGGCAGCAGGCCATGACGCCATGGCGAGGTGCCCCCTGCCCACCCAGCAGTAGTGAGGGGACACAACCCCAGGCAGCCATAGCCACTCCCACTGCTGCCAGGTGGGCAGGGGGCATTTCGCCATTGTGGTGCACTGCTCCCAATAGCAGCAACGGCACCAAGTCTTGCTGTACCACTCCACCCTCCTGCACTCGGTCCTGCCCACTAGGCCATGAAGGACCCAAGGGAGAGCAGCAGGGCAGGTAGCCCCACAGCAGGCAGCCTGTATCCTCCCCCACCTGCCATGGGCTCCACTCTGGCTGTGCCACCCACAGGGGGGACAGGGTCTCTGTGCTCTACTTCATCTACAGCTGCTGCTGCTGCTTCCCACATGCAGAAGGCTTGGGTGCTGCTGGCTGGCTGCGACTGGCACTCACAGAGCAGGCAGGATGCAGCTGCTGGGTCCCATAGCTCTGGCAGCTGAGGGCCCCATCTGGCAGGACTTGGGGGGGACAGAGGACTGTGGGCCAGAAATGAAGGGCCCCACTGGTAACAGGGGGGCTGCAAGTTGCAAGTGAAGGGCACCAGCAGGGCTGGAGGGGTGAGGGGCTGTGGTTTGGGAGTGAGAAGCACTGGAAGGGATGACAGTGAAGGAGACGAGCAAAGATGAGGCTGCAGGTCGGGAATGGAGGGAAGCCATAAGGGTTGAGCAGAGAGGGGGGAGCTGTGGTTGGGAGTGAGGGGGACCATGGGCAAGCTGAGTTCTGATTTTCCATGATCAAAAAAATAAAAATAAAAATAAAATGCCAAAACATATAGGTATTTAGAATTTATTTTATTATAGTGATTGAGGCACTAGTAGGCTTCCATATTTAGAACTGTATATATATAGTGGCATTTCATTTTGATTGCGGAAAGATGTGGATTTTTAGGTTTTTAAATCAGAGAATTTGGAGGGGGGGGTTATTATAGAATTTGGGGTTTTTAAACAGAGAAAACCAGGATCCCTGCTAATAACAGAGTACCTACTGGATTGGTGTGTTGCCATTTTAAATCAATATATTTTACATACAACCTACTTAGTATTTGTGCACTTACTTATAACATCCAAAAGTAAAGAACGTAATTGATAGTAATGGAGACAACAAACCTCGTCTGTTTTCTTTCTTGTTCTTTATTTCTGCTTCATAATGTGCTTTTGACATATTAAGTCCTGTGTGCAATGGCTTTAAGAAATTCTGTGTAACCTTGGTGAGTATAGTCCATACACCAGTCTATTCAAATCAGAAAAGAAAAAATATTGCAAATCAGTTTTTACTGCAGCAATGAGATACGAAACCTCAGAGCACAACTTCTTTCTTGAGTAGTTTTTATAACAAAATCTCCTTTTCAGGAGGAGAAAAGATTTAGACTCATGTAGTTATAGTGACCTATATGTTGCTGAATTTTCCTGACTTCCTCTGGTTATTTACAGCAGCATTTACTTTCCTTAAACTGGAGCTGAAGTTATCTCAAAACTGGTCTTTAAAACATCACTGCTGCGCCCACATCCTGCACCCCCAACCCCAAGTCCCACGACTTTCGCCCTGGCTGGGCAGCTTGTCCCAGCCCCAATCCCTCCCTCCCCCACCATGCCCCTTCCCTTTCCACTCCCCAAACCCCAACAGACTTGTTAGCTGCCTATTTAGTCTATGGCCAAATCACCAAATCTTTTTCTGAATTGATTCAAAGCATCCGAATAGATTCAGAGCTCTTAACTGGTCTCGCGATTCAATTTGGATTTGGAGATTCAGTCCCTGAATCAGGCCAAATCTCCTCTGCATCAAATCGGCTACCAAAGCTTTGCACAGCCCTAAGTATATATCTTTCTTCAAAGTATGATATATTCTGCTTTAAATGAAAATGTACCCAAACCTAAACAAATAAGTGTTGAAGTCCACAGCAGACTGGAAATACTGTTACAAGATGTAAATAACTTAAAATGATAGCTTTTGATGACCATTATTACTTGTTTTAGTTCTGCAAGTCTGTATTAATACTAACAGCACTATCAAAATTATCAGAATGCTGAAGTTTTAAACAACTGGTAAGAGGCAGGTTGAACTTTGGCTATGTAAACTAAGGGTTACAGCACTGGGCAAATGAGTATTTTATTTTAAACCCTCTTTCAGAAAAGGCTGGAAGCAATCTGGCATGTGAGAGAGCTGAGACAGAATAATGTCTATTTTTCTATTCTAGCATCTCTGGGCATAGTTCCAACAATGGATAAGTACAACCACTCTAGGCTTCTGCTAAAATAATCAGCAGTGAATAGTTAAAGTTGATAGTTAAAATAACCATGTTTCACAACTAGCACCCCATTAAGATATAAATGAAAGCTTAGATTCTGTGGCAAGTATCACACTCCCAGAATATACAATGAACTATGTATATTGCATCTGGCACAAAGTGCTTTATAGATAGGTTGACCATATGTCCCGGTTTGACCAGGACACACTAGGATTCTGTAGCCCTGTTCTGGCTGGTAGGTCAAAAGTCCCAGACCTGAGTCTGGTAGGCAGGTGGCTGGGCAGGCTCTGCTGCTCCTGTGTAGGAGCAAGGCAAGTGGGTGGGAGCAGGTGCCACCCACAACAAATCCTTGTTCCCACACAGGAGAAGCAGTGCCTACCCAACCCTCTGCCTGGCGCACCGTGTCATTCCACCTCGCCAGACTCTGGCCCAGAACACTTGACAAACTGGCCAGGACCGGGCTATGGAATCCTGATGTGTCGCAGCCAAACTGGGATGTGTGGTCACCCTATTTATAGAAAAATTACTGGAGATGTTACCTGTCCCAAAGGTTTGAATTCTCAATTTGCTTTCAAATGGATCTGGCTTCCTGTGTACATAACAAAGTGGATCACTTTCAGGTACTTTTTTTTTTATTCCTTTTATTCTTAGCATTGCAGAACTAACATGTCTTATAGAACTCTGCAGTACTCTAATCTGGTCAAATACAGAATTGTTAGCTAAGTAGCCAGTGCAGGGCCAAAATCTACTATGAGCTACATCTGTGATACTGTTTTACTGCAGTTGCAATAAAATACTTGATCATAGGGATTTGACCCCCACTGTTTTGGATCCAGTATAAACGCAGAATATAGACAATCCTTATGTCCAGGAGCTTGCAATCTGACACAAAAATGCTGAAGGGTAAGAGGCGAGGATGCAACATACAAGCAGATAAATATGGTGAAGAACTAGCACAGCTTTAGCTAGTTCCACAGACTTTAAAGCTGGTACAGTAAAAGCTCTGTTATCTGGCACCCATGGGGAATGGGAGGTGCCAGATAAACAAATATGCCAGTTACCTGAGAGGCCCAAATAGGCATCCTTTGCCTGTTCGGGCCACTGCCCCTCCCACTGCATCCAGTACGCTCTCGCTCCTCCATGGTGTCAATGTGCCGGGGGATAGGGAGGAGGGTCCCGCGTAGGCTAATTTGCCCTGGGCCATGGGGGCTCGGCGGCACAGACTTCTTTGCCCCAGGTTGTGGGGCTCGGCAAAACCGGAAGTGCCAGGGTGGGCACTTTCGGTTTCGCTGCATAAACTGGCATGCCAGTTAATGGAGAATGCCAGTTTCTAAGGTGCCAGATAACGCGGCTTTTACTGTATTTGTTTTTTCTTTTCAGGTAAAATATAGTATGCAGGATTTAGTCCTAATGATACATATGCCAGAAATCACTTTTTGGACTATCTAATCCATGAAATATTTGCAAGAATACAGAGGGGGGAAAATGACCTGTAGGTTTAGCTAATTGGATTTTAAAGTCATTGAAGAAACAGTGAAAATCTGTCAATTTTAAAAAGAAAATTTTTTTTTTACCTAAATTATGTGTTTTTATTCTTGTTTTTGTTGCTGTTTATAAATGTCTGCTATCCATGGAAGCTTAACCTTTCATCAAAAATGAACTCCCCAAACCAAAACATACTGCAGTGGCAATACCAAATCAGAATGTCATGCAAATTATAGTTCAGCCCCATGTCGCCATTCATTTCTGTAGGCCGGGTTTCCCAGCCAGATTATCTCAGCAATACTGGTTTAACTCATTTTTAATTGTGAGAATAAAAATCTGACTTCACCAATACGTATATTGCCACAAATTCTATAGCGGATAATAGTTTGAAATCAATAGGTGATAACTGGAAGCTCAATTTGGTCCGCAAAACACTGGTGATGCATGAGAGCTAGAAACTATAGAACAAAGTTTCCAGTTCCCACCCTTGCAAACTCAGCTTCATCTTAAATACTGTTCATGGGCAAAAATCTTTTACCATGCAGATTTTGATGAAACTGCTAATGCCAAATGAACCAAGAAACAAAACAGCATTTCTTAAAGGTCACCAATACTTGCGCCTCATATACTCCTGCACCATCATGCTACAGGAGTACTCTAATCCTATTAATTAAAAGTTCATGACCCTTTAATCGCATATGAAACTAGGGAGTTGTAAAGTCACCAATGACCCTTTCTCCAATGTTGGTTTTCTACATAAATGGAATTAAAAAAACAAAGAAAATTAAAGTGTCAGCTGAAGGTGTGAATTTTAGCTTATAGTATGGTGAAGTTTTGTTGTAGCCATAATGGTTCAGAAATAAGCAAAAGCAAGAGTTTTTTTGGTCTTATCTTCTATTGCACCAACTGTATAGTTGGGAGAGAAAAGATAAGCTTTTGGTTACAAAGTGCCCTTCCTCAGGTCTGACCAGTAGTAAATTAGTTTTAACTTTGTATCTGAAGGTGTTTATATTCAGATTTAGTTTCTAGAATATATCTCAATGTACATTTTCATGCAACTTAACTCCGCCATGGATGAGCAATTCTACCCATCCAATGCGAGCCCCAAGGTAGTGGAGGCATCTAAAAAAGTATTAGAGGGAAGACTGTCACGGCATGGACATGTTCAAAGAAGTCCAGAAGAATAATGGGAAAAGAAGTTACCAGAATGGCACTGCTAGGGAGAAAGGGAAGAGGAAGACTGAAGATGAGATAGACAGAGATAGTGGAGAGGGACATGAGAGGGGAAGAGTTGGAAGAAGATTTATAATGACCGAAGCCAGAGGACAGCCAGGATCCGCAAAAGCGACCCGGTTTAGACAGGACAAGTGAGGAAAGAAGTAGTAGTACTTTTTCATGTCATTTGGCATAGGTTCTTTTTATCATTGCAAACAATTTTTCTAAGACCTACATTACAAATCTGAAATAGTAAATTAATCCCACATCATTAAGTCTTTATGCACTTTTGCTCTTTCCTGCACTTTCCCCCTTTTGGGTATCCATCTCTAACATCACAGACATAAGATATATCATTCTTAATATTTAGTGGAACAGCTGGAAGATTAGACATTGAAACATCTGAACTTACAGGGAAACAAGCACTTCCCCTCAACTACAGTCCAAGCTGAGAGTAGAAAGAAAAGTCAAGAAAAACTGGTAGAGCTAGCAATTTAGAGAAAAATTCAAGACAGATTATTCTGTGTTCTTCTCATACCGAACACAGGGACATTGTTTGGACATTGTTTATGCCAGACACTAGACAGCACTATTTACATCTAATGAAGGAATCTATATACAGCAGCATAATTGCAATAAAACAGGGATTCTCTCTTTTCTTACAAAGCTATGCATTATGAAACTTACCCCTCAATGGAGCAGAACTTTTACAGATACTTAAACAGGAATTGTTCCAGAAATATGAGAAGAGGATGTAGCCACTTTTAATCATGTTTAATTACATAATTATTAAGCTAAAGTGCATCAGTTGATAGCTATTTATACTACTTAATTTAGTTACTGCCTTGTCAGTGTTGGTCACTACAACTATTTGAATTTAAGTTTATATTTATTCTTCACTCTATCTAAGCTAATAATAATTCTAAGCTTATATATTACTTACAAGAGATCTCAAAGTATTTAGAGAAGTGGGTAAGAATTATATTCTACATTTTGAATACAAAGAAAATGACACAGATAATGCGTACAATATTGCAAAGCAAATCAAAAGGTAAAACTGGAAAAGAACAAATCTTCTGATTATCAGGCAGCTGTCATATCTGCTAGACCATGATGTCACCCATACTAGTTAGAGAATGTTTAGATCAATTACTTTAAAATGAAAAGCAAAATTTTTTTTCCCATTTTTTTCTCTTTAAAACCCTTTCTAATAAAAACACTGAAACAAATATCAAGGAGATGAGATGATACTGGTGGCTAATAGAAAGCTATAAAACTGTATGAATTAGGGGAACATTAGTGTTCAGTGACTTAGGAAACAGAGAGCCAATATAACTTGCATTTATTATTGGGATAAATAGCCTCTCAGTACTGGAGTGCAGTCAGAAAATCAAATATGTAAAATCACAAGAGCTCTTCAATCTTCAGTACTGTAGCTCAGTTATGCAGGCTACAGCACTGAAAGAAATTATAGGTCTATTGCTGAAAATGCAACCCTGATGTTAAGCCAGTTGTGAAATTAAAATATAAATTGCTCCCTTGTCTTGGTTATCTAAGAACATTTGTCCATCTAAGTGCAGCTGCATGGGAGTGACTGCACACAAAAAAAAGATTGATCATAAAAATTACATTGAAAATTCACTACAACGGTTGAATAATAAACATGGCCCACAATGATCTGAAATAATGCTACCAACCACTGATGCACTGCTTCAGATAAGGAAAAAAAGATGGGGGGATAAAAAAGAAAGACAAGGAAATTCTGCTAAGTGTTTAAAATTAATGACATTCTATAATCCTACTTTAAAGTGAATCTGATTAAAAATTACTGCTGCTCATATAAAATTGTAAACAGCTAGAATCTAGCACACGATAAAGTAAAAGAAACCCTTAAAATTCCTATCAACAGTACAGAAATACACCCTGGATTATTATTAAAAAGGTGAAATGGTTAAACCACCCCACCTCCAAAAATAAAGATTAAATGGATTAAACAGCATGTATTTGTCAAAAACACACAAGTGCAAAAACCCTGCCCACAGCCAGAGCAACATATAAATCTGCAAAATCTGAATGATATGCATTCTAAACTGTGCTGCCCATAGGGGAAGTAATGCACCTGTTTTTTCTTCCTTGCAGAGAATTTATCCTGAAAAAAGTAAAAAACAGCTCAATAAAACATATTCACCACAAGCAATTATAGTATTGAAATTTAGTTCAATTTCCTCCCTAATCCTTTTTGCCAACATTTTAGCTCCTTTGTTGGTAAACCTTCATTGTAACATGGGGAACTGGGATTTCACAACATGGAATACAATGCTGAATAGAGAGAAAGTAAAAAGGAGATATTTCACATTGCTTTACTAGCAGGAAAGGGGAAAATTTAAGGAGACTTATGAGGCTACCTTTTTATTTCCATCTCCTGCTTAAGATGTTCAACATTTCTGCTAAATTGGGACAGACATATCTTTCCTTTTGTTATCTCAATAAGGTGAATCTTAGTGGCAAACAACTCAGTGAAGTTGTTAACATGTATTGAGAAGTCAGCTGGCAAAATGTTTGGAAATACAGAATATTTCTTTCCCATAGTTGGACATAAAAACTATTAAATGCAGAGTTATCAAAATGCTTATGGAGAAAACCAGCCACACAGACAAATTTTCTTCTTGCATGTTGAACAAAAGGTACAGAATATTGCTTAAAGACAAATGATCAAACCGTTTCCTAAAACACAGAACCAACTTAAAAACTCTTACAGGTTTTGAAGAGATTAATTCTAGAGTGCTCTACTATGTTTTGGGGAATTTAAACCTTCTGGGTCTTCTATCTACAAATAAATTAGATTAAAATATTAAATATATTCACTTTTTTGGAATCTTGATATAGACTTTATAATATGATGTCCTCTGGGTTATGAAAGCAGACCATAATTTGGATGGAGCAACAGTTGGATAAATTTGCTTAAAATAATAATCAGTGAGAAAGCATTTAAACTATGTATAAAGTACTAGACTAGTATTAATATAAAGTAAATAATGCACCAAAGCTCTCATAACACTTTTAATACAAACATTTCCCATTAGAATACCACAGAAAAAACATTTTTGAAGAAATAATATTAGGACTTTCTTGTTAATTTTTCCAGCTACTGTTTTTAAAGTTAAAAAGATGGCTTTTCAAATCAGTTATCACTTACTTGATTGTCATGTTCATTATCTTTAATGACTAAGTATCTCAGTAGATTTAGTGCTGCCATAATCCTATGAATTAGAAATGAACAATCATTTTGAGTCCACATTTACAGTAAGACAGTAACTTAAACTGTTTAATAGCCATGCATCTTTTTAAAAAAATATATAAATCAATACAAAAATATAGCCATTTATCTGTTTAGTATCATAGACCAACCTAGTTCTCCCCCACATTCCCCCTGCACTGGCTTGAGAACAGTCAGAGAAAGAGCTGAAGCAGTTGTGGAGAGGTTCACTCCTTGATATAGAATAGGACAATGATATCATCTGCACATGAGCTCTCTCATGCAACCCACAAGGGACTTTTCTGTAGCTTCCTTAGTTTCAAGGTATGTAATCATAATTACTTTAATAGATAGTGAATACAACTGAAAGAAGAAGAACTAGCTAATTTAAATGACCACTCCTATCTAACACACTGTGGGCGCGTCTACACATCACCCTATGGTGACATCGTTACTGTGCCGCGAGCTAGTACTTCCTTTTGGAAGTACTAAAACACAGCACAGTAACAACCCATATTGTGCTGTGCACAGTTAGTTTTAGCTGCTACTTTGCCGTAGTGGAATGCTAAAACAGGGGAGTGCGCCACTGTGGCAAAGTAGCTGCTGGTCACATGTAGACTCACATGATCGCTACGTCACCGCAGCAGGTTATACAGCAACATAGACTGATGTGTAGACGCACCCTGTTTGTTGTAACTATGTTGGTAGATAGTCAAGATGGCAGTTTCTTGTTCCATTATTAAGTCTAGATACTGGCAGTCATTAAGGCTAGATACTGGCAGTTGTGTACTCCATGCAATTACAGGAGTTGCAATTTATTTTTAAATAGAAACAGAACAAACCAAAGAAATCTCTCCTGATTTATTCCAATTCTGATTCTATCTCACCTATCTGAGCTTTGGAGAAGATCGGTTTCAGCACCTTCAGGAAGACAGAACACCTCATCTAGAAGGGAAACGAGCTGGTGTCCAGTAAACCACTTATTGTCTTGTCCTCTCTGAGAAGCAATACAAAAATGCAGAAGAAAGTTAATTAAATTCAAAACCTGCAATCATTTTGTACAAAAATGATTACACTGAACATGGTCTGAAAATAAAATCAAGATATTAAAAAAGATGAACTCAAATTACCACAAGCAATCAAAATATGTTCATCTTTTCAAAGTCAGGTGTTTCTCTTCCTGACTTTATTTCCCTTGCCAAGCTGTCCTTTCTATTCTTATCAAAACCAGAAGGTTCTCCTCTGATTTCTACTATTCCCATCCCCACCTTACAACATATGATTTGAGTCTCGTAATGCTAGTAAGCCAGTGTGGGGAAATGCTACTCTCTTCACCATGTGGTTTAAACATGTTGCAGCACAACTAAGGAACCAGGAATCACACCTGTTAGGGGTGCAATGATAAAGATTTTTTTGGCCAATACTAATGGCTGCTTACTAACCAGCCACATTGGTCAATACCAATCTGAAAAATGATATGCAGCAGCCCAGAAGCTTGGAAAGAGCACCCAGCCAGTAAGCTTCTGGGGGAGGAAGGGGTGTGCGGAGCACATCAAGGCTTCAATGGTGAGAGAGGGAGTGGGGTTGGGGTAGCCCATCCTGTAGCCCCATCTCCCACTGCTGCTGCCACCCACACTGACCACAGCCCCAGCTCAGCCCCCCCCCCACTGGAAAGAGGCCAGCTCAGCCCCCAACCCACAGAGGGCAGCACACCTTTGCCCTGCACACAAATCTGAGGTGCACATGGCCCCCAATCTTTCCATGGGGATGTGCGCAGCAGCAGAAGCCACCTTCCTCCCCACCTCCCATGGCCCCCCAAATGAGCCTACTGTAGCTCCATCCCATGCCCCAACCCAGCTCGGCAGCACCTGCCCCAGCCCCACTCCCTTCCTCACTCTGTGGGCCTTCATCTGCCCCACCCCACCTCCACACCTCTTTCCCCCCCACACAGACTTACCATCCGGATGCTGCTCTCCAAGCTGCTGGGCTGCATTCCTGGCTGCATGCATGCTGCAGCTGTACACATGCATGTGGCATTTATCGATGACATTATCACATGGCCAAAAAAAGCCGATTGCCGATAATATTCATTTTCCTTTTATCAGTGCCAATACACTATGGACCAATATACTGGTGCACCTCCAACACCTGTATGTCTTATTTTGTGTGTACAGATCAGCACAGCACTAGGTCAATCCCAGAAATTTCTTGTCTATAAATAGGGTGACTATACATCCCCGTTTGGCTGCAACACACCAGTCACTAATCTGAGTACCTATGAGAAGTTTGTGTCTAAATATAAATTTAGGACTGTAACAGAGACTTGATCTCAAATACTGAGCCCTGGCACAAACTTCACTGCCAACTCTGCAAAAAATTCAGCCATGTCTAGTTAACTACCTAAATTTACCCACTTTCACTGAAAAAAAAATGGGTTATAGCAACTATAGAAACCTGCTGTACAGTCAGCAACTGAACCCAGAACTCCTGAGTCCCGTCCAGGCCTTACCCATAAGACAATTTTTTCTGTCCTTTGGATAAAAAACTGCAGAGAGATTCAAATTTCAGTACAGAAACAATATCCTTTTGATACTAAGCATAAGAAAGAGACTAAACATAAGAAACTAATGCCCCAAAAGTACTTTTAGGGTAAATCACTGAAAACAGAAGCTTGGAATGAAGCAACCGCATTGGTCAAAAATTACCCCATAGAAAAATTATCATGCAGCATATAACAAACATTTATACACAAAGAAACCAAATAAAGGCACCTCTTAATTCTGTAAATATGCAACAGACTCACCTTTAATGATAAATCAATCTGATTTTTTATATTCTGAATAACATATCCTTCTACACCAGCATGGTTACTTGTCTTTAGTAAACACCTTTAAAACAGAACAATATAAAATAGAGACAGAAAGCATCTACCAGGCTTCAGTACACTTATTTCAAATTTAGGTGGAATCCTGATTTTATTCATGTCAATGGGAGTTTTGTCACTGATTTCAACATGGTTTGGATTTCACCTCTAATCTTCAGAGTAGTACATGAGAGGGCTGTTTTCAATCTCATTTTTAGCATAACTAAAAAACTAAAATCAGCTGCAGTTTTCAAGAAATGAGTATGTTCTAATTAACCTAAGTCACCACATAGCCATCATAATTTCATGCTAAACTACTCTGCATTTAGTATGCAACAAGGCAGACTTTTGTGAAATCTTTTGTATGTACTGGAAGCATACCTGAATAATGTGTATTTTCCCTCTGTGTCAAACTTGTCTATATACAACTGTAATACATTTAAGCTCTTCTTTCTCTAAAGGGAAAAGACTCATATTAAGATATTTGTTCTTAATTAAGTTGTAAAAAAATTCAGTACTCAAAACCCACAGGATAATCGTTACATACCAGATCTTCTATAGGGCACAGGGTCATCACTTTCACCAAATCCTGCAGTTGAAAAAAAGTGCATGAAGTTTGGTTTGTACCCAGAGAATGCATACTGTGCAGAACTGACTAAATTCAAGCCCTCTTCTGGTCATAAAATCCAAGAACGTGTATACAGAACTTAAATTTACAAAAAAAAAAAAAAAAGGAAGTGTAAGGCTGAAGCTGCTGTTTCATCCTAAAGTCACACTATTAGATATAGGGGTATTGAAGGGGTCTCAAACAAAGTAAATGATCTTACAAGTGCTAAGATATGCAGTAAGGCACAGGGGGCAATGTCACTGCTACATAAATAGCAAGATATTTTATATACAAACATAACAAGGACATTTTATACTATAATTAGTTACTAATATAAGAATGAGTCTAAAATGAATACTACTGTACTTTGGAAATTAATTATCTGGAAATGCTTAAGCAACTCCACACCCAATACAGAAAGACGAGAATCATCTAAGAATTTGGAAAAACAATGAATTTTTAATTACTATTTTAAGAGCATCAATTTCTATTCTGAAAACTCAAATACCTTTATATAGAAAATAAGACTGTTTGTGTATACTTTTGAAATGATTCTGAACTCTTATTAAATCCTGACAGAACTAAAGGAATCTCTCAGAAAAATGAATTGAACATAAGAATTAAATTCTAAAGAAATTTTGAAAAAAAATGCTACTACAAGGACAAGAGGAATTAGAATCCAGCTGCATATGCAGTAGCAGATGATCTGAAAATGCTGACAAGCAATCCCACCCAAGTGCTGAGACAATGAAAAGATGACAGCAGCCAAGCTTCTCATATGGGCTTCTTCAGTTCAGGGGGAAAAAATTAAAAAGGTATAAATTTTCAAGTTGAGGATGTAAATGAGAGTGCTCTGCTCCCATCTCTTAACTTCATCAGCAGCATTCATCAATAGCACCCTCGTCTAAGATCAGCTGTCCGTGTTAATACTGTAGCAACCAGACAAACTAAATGCAACAGCATCAAGCAGCAGCAACTTTCCAATCCAACTTCCGAAGGGTGCGGACGCTGTTGAAGGTGGCAGCAGGTCACAGCCAGGCAGCAGCTCCTGCTGCCAGACTGCTGCAGTGGATAGAAGGTGCAGGGTCCACTCTACGTCAGGGCTGCTACAGCAGTCCAGTTGAAACAGGGGGGTAGTGTCCCCATACATCAACTGGTTGGGCCTCAGAAGCAAGTACCTCTGAGTTGCTCGCCGAGGCAGGTTTCTATATTGCTGGGGCCAGCACAGGCACTGGCACCAGCCTTCAGCTCCCATTCTCTTTCATTTCAACTTTGCTTTAGCTTTGTTAAATGTTTTTTTAAAAAGCTTCCATTTACAGAGAGTAGTTTTCAGACACAAGATTGACAATTTGTTGTTTCCAACCCTACCCAAATTTATATCAAATTACTAAAGACAGAATTCTTCATCAAAATGCTTCATATAAAAATTGAAATGCAGATAGATGTATGCTAATTTGTCTTTTCTGTTCCCTCACCTCTTCCTCATGCTGCACAGCTTTTTTATGGAGCAAGTGTCACATGCTACAACTGGAGTTAGGTTCTGGAATTTGTTCTGCCGAGCAAGCTACCATGGGGTAGTGGCAGGGAGTCTGAGTCCACTC
Organism: Alligator mississippiensis; assembly: GCF_030867095.1. NCBI lineage: Eukaryota > Metazoa > Chordata > Crocodylia > Alligatoridae > Alligator > Alligator mississippiensis. The sequence goes on from NC_081828.1 coordinate 32,960,811, forward strand.
TCTAATGATGGAAGAAGGATGTTAGTATAACATGTTTCTTAGGATGACTAAGCATTGCAGGCTCCCTATCTAGCTAATGATTCTGGATAGCAAGGGACAGAACAATTTCAAATCAATCAGAATTTACAATATACGTAAAATAATCTTTTATTAGTCAAATGTAGACATTTCTCTCAAACCAGGAAAAGAGGTAGACATGGCATGTGTTATGATTTAAGGATTTGTTCATACTGCATTCTATTACCTGTGATGCTGTAATGAAGTTCCTGAATTCTAAATACTGGTGCAGAAGACTATTATTGTCCATTCTCAATAAACAGTTTTCAAATAGATCCTACATGTGAAAAAAATACATTTTAAGGATAACACAATTTTACACTGGTGTAATATATTAATCCAAGGTATGTGAAACACATGACAAACTTATACTTGCATGCACATCTGGTGTTCCCAGATGGTACCATAAAACAGGTAGAAATAACAATTTGAAGCTTTTCTCATATGTATGAAGTTAATCAAACACAAGAGGATTTGCAGCACTGGAGCATACCCAATCAAACCTTATGACACTATTGAAATAACGGTATATATTAGTGGGGGCTAATCTTTTCAGCAGGCATGCCACAAATTAGCTTTACACCTTCCCAAGTACCACTCTGATCCCTTTCCCCTAACCCAATCTACTGCTTGCTTTCTGCTCCCTGTCCTATGCTTCCTGTCCAAGCTGCTGCTCTGCTTTCTGCTCCCTGGCCTATCTGCCCTTGTGCTGCCTGACCCCACCCCAATTTACTGAATGCCTTACAGAGAAGCTACCCATGCCACTTGTGGCAGACAAACCACAGGTTAGCCACCCCTGGTGTATGTTATCATCTTAATCTCTTACAAACAGGGAATGAAGGATATACCCTCCTACAAAGAATAAATATACAACCAAACAAAACAGAAAACAAAAAATACTCACAAGTCCTTTAGCCAATATGGATTCTTCTGTCCTGGAAGAAATATAGATATTATCAGTTTAAAAAATGTAAATTAAAAAATAATCTGTTGCAGAATCAGCTAAAACAATAGAGAAGACTTTTTTAAAAGGAATTTTCCTGTCACTGGTTCCTTTTCTGCTTCCTATCATCATCATTTCTTAAAACAACTAATTTAAAGATACCAAGTTTAAAAGGTTGTAGATTTGATTCCTCCCTTTGACGTCAGGAACTGATATTTCCTCTCAATATATATATATATATACACATGCTCAAAGTCAAACAGGTATCAAGAAGTTAAATAAAAGAAAACAACAAAATAATCTAGGAAAAGTGCCATCTTCAGTCTTCTGCATGCTTTTTGCTAACAGGAGGAGGGAAAGAGAATGAAAAGCATATGCCAAGTTGTAACAAGGCACAAGTGGAGTTTTCATCTTAACTAGGAGTAACCTGTGAATCATGCTTGCCTGATGGTAGTTACGATTTATTCTTTGCAGGCTGAAAATATTGACGGCCAAATGATCACAACACTTTTGTAGATCTGATTTTCACTGGGCCAAAATACAGCATATTATTATGGGACACAGCCTTTGCTGGTAACCTTGCTTCATATTAAACTATGTAATTAGTTCAGGAAAATTATTCAATATACCAATTCAGAAAATTTAAATGTTACAAATGGTCTTAGTGTCACTTTCCAAAAAAAAAGTTTTGAAAGCAATTATGTACAACAAACTTAAAAAATAAGTGCACTATCACACAACTGCCCTACAGTTAGGACATGTTATAACTCTTTGGAGAGAAGGGAAATCATCTTGTGCTGAAACCTGCTAAATTAGGCTTCAGCTTCAAATACATATTTCCAATTTGAATAGAGTTCAAAGTCTGATTTTATATATTACAAAATTAGATCAGAAAGAAACTGGGCCAATAAAGGCAGACAAATACAAAACAAATACATTATTTGGAATTCCAAATATAATACCTACCTTTTCAATAGGACTTCAACATGTAACATGTTACACTGTAGAAGATAGGATGGACTAAAACAGAAAGTTCTGTATAAATAAGATTGCAAGGATCATACAGCCTACATAGTGACATAAAAATATGCTTTCTCTATGTATAGCAGTAATAGCTATTACAAAAAACTATGAGAGCATGTTTTGGCTAAAAAAAATAACTTCAAAATAAATGTATTCTAGTCATTATCATTCCAATCCCTATTGGCAAGATGGCTATCATGAACACGTTTACATATGTGTTTAATTGTAAATGCAAAAAAATCCCCCTCAGCTTCTACTGTAGGACTACTCATATATAAAATTAAACATAAGCATCTGCAAGTCCAGTGGCTTAAAAAAAAAAAGTATACATGCGAATTATGTAACTGTGCCCTGAAAAGAATACAGGTAAGCATAGGCTTAAATAATAACTGGTGTTTAATACACAGGGATTTGCTTCTGCTCACGATTACCCTCTCCAGCACGGTTGGTCAAACTCACCCTGCCTCACAGGCAAGATTCGGATGTGGAAGGGGCAGGGTGAGCAACATGGGAGTTAAGGCTGTCATTGTTTGTACCCTAGTACTGACATGTGTCCCCAAAAGGGCTCCATACCTGCAATTTGAATACCAGGCTATGCCCCCAATCACCCCACCCACAAATTCCAAGCCTCCATGGAAGCCCATGGGCCAAAACAGTTTTCTGGACCAGATCTGCACATTTGACACCCCTGCTCTATAGCAATCACCAAACAGCTACTGAATACAAATTATTGTAGAATTACAATAATTAACAGACGAATTATGATACAATAATTAAGAGGAGAATTAACTCTTACCTAAAGATCATTGGAAAGCAATCAATACCAATATACTGTACAAACACCAAGTATGATAGACATGCCAAAGAATCCACAGAATCATTTCTATCTATATCCAAAAATTCATGATTATCCCAGTTCTGACTGTGGCTTCCATGTGAAAATACTGCTGGTGTGAATTCTCCTATATCCGATAAAATGCCCTGTAAAAAGAAACGTCCATGACATAGAGCTGCTTTATAGAAGAAAAAACAATAATTTAAGCTTCAAACTAGGAGTCAAACGTAAAATGGTGAATATAGTAACATATCTACATACTGGTTATACATTATTCCTGAAAATAGTTTTGTCTATATGTATATTTAACACAAAAGTAGGTTAAAGGAGTATCACAAAAGTTGCGAAGTCAAGTATTCAAAAGTTGGGAAATGACATAATTATGGTTGCTCTATGTAACCATTATTTGGTCCCTTCTGTATGTGCATTCTGAAAATAGCAGCAATAATTATGCAATCAATCACATACTAGTATTTTCACAGGACCACCGCAGAAAAGTCATTTAATAGTCAATACTGAATTTGTTCAATACGTGTCATCACTGTTCAACGTGTAATCCACAACTCAATTCAATTCAAACCCTGCCCCTAAAATAAAGTCATTAATCTCCTCACATTTTTTAATGCTTACTACTACAGCTTTTGAGTATCTCACAAATATTCATCAATTTATTTTCACAAGGTGCAGTGAGGTGAGGTGACACTCACCTCATAGAAAATGATAAATTCTCATTTTATTGATGCTGAGCAAGACAAAAATAGATTGAAGTCAATCCAGTAGTTCTGGACTGCTCAATTTGAACACCCAGGACCTCACTTTGCATTATACTGGTATTAAACACCCTTTATATGTTCAAAGCAGAACTCCCATTAACTAGTCATAGCTGTAGATGTTTGGCATTTCTGCAAATCAAGCATCAGAATCTCAAGTAAGATACCCAGCAAATGAATATACAAAGCTACATTTCACCAGATGTCCAGCATCAGACAGGAACTATGTGGCAGAGACAGGGATATGTGTGGTCCAATTCTCCACAGCAGTATTCAACTGTCTTAACCATGAGACCCCTCTTGTGGCAAGCCCTTGCCTCATTTATTACACACTTTACAAATACAGCATTGGTCTTGCAGATAAGAATATCCTTCACTGCACAACCCTGGCTTTTCTCCAGAGCAATTCCATCTTGTGCTCTGAATGAGACAAGCATTCTATAGAAAAATAATAAAGGACCATGCAATTGAAGATTGTATCACAATGTATAGACATGGAGGGGCCGAATTAAGTTTGAACAGGCAGTATCAGTTCTGGCATTTTCTTACTTTTGAATGCTTTATTTGGCAACACTTAAACAAACAAAACAAAACCAGCCTCCTACAAAAACCAAAAGCCCCATGTTAAAAACAATCTGAAATGTCCTAGATGTTAAAAACAAACTTAGGAAACAGAAGCTGCATCACATGGTAACATATTGACATTCACATGGATCACTAGCAGGGTTGGAACTTTCGAATCCACCAAAGAGATCTCTATCTGAACTAACATACTACTTAAAGTAGCACATTGTCTTCCTCTATATGGATCAGTGCCAGAGGATTGCCAGTGGATTTCACAGACAGCTGATAAGAACAGAGGAATGGGAGGACTCAAAACTGGTGATTTCATTCCCAGTCTGAAGGAAAGTATTCTCTGGGCTCAGATTCTTCTGTCCCTTCACCTCAAGTTTGACCCATTCTGTCCCATACCTCCCATGTCTTAGTCCTAGTCTTATCCCCTCCCTATCTCCATCTCCTTTTCTCAGTCTCCATTCCTCAGACTTCTTGTGCCTGTCCTAGTATCTCCCACTGGACCTCAATATAATATCTACAAGTCTGCTTGCAGAGTCATTACTATTCTCCCTTTTGTGGTTCCTAATATATACCCTCTCCCTTCACCCCATGACTCTAGTCTGCAGTAGCCCTTACATACACTTCCCTTTCCAGCTGACACCTCAGATTCCTTCCTTATGTTCCTTATTAAAGTTCAGTTTTGTTTAGGGGTACACCAATAAAGATTTCCTTGGCCGATACCGATAGCCAGTTATTCACCAGGCATATCGGCTGATACCAATCCAATAACCGATTTGCAGGAATGCAGCAAAGCAGCGTCAAGAGCAGCACTCTGCAGATAAGTCTAAGAAGGGGAAGGGGCGGGGAAGGAGAAAAGGGGAGCTGGGATGCCAGATCGAGAGGCCCCCACAGTGAGAAAGGGAGTGCGGCAGGGGCTGGGGTGCTGCCCAGCCAGGGCAGTGAATGAGATACTGGGGCAGCTGCATGCAACTTGGCATTTTTAAGCTGATACCTTGGCATTTTTAAGCCAAGGGATCAGCGTCCCAGCGCTTAAAAATGGTGGCTGGGGCTCTTGAACTAAATCTTGTAAAATGAGCTTTAGTTGAAGCACCGCAGCCACAATTTAAAAAGTGCAGAGACGCTTTTAGGAGCGGAGCTGAGTGAAGCAAGTGTGGATGCAGGCTGCCTGCTGTGGGCTCTCTGCTCTGCTGCCTTTGCTCCAGGAGCTATGTACCAGCTATGCATCCCCTGCCCACCCGGCAGCAGGAGGCACAACTCGTTGCCACTACTGCTCCACAATCCTTCCCCTCCACAGACTTATCTGCAGGGCACTGCTCTCCATGCTGCACAGCTGCATTCTTGGCCACATGCATGCTGCAGCTGCATGGAGGCATGTGACGTCCAGGGGCCCTGGATAGAAGGCATATTTATCGGTACATTACTGGCTACATCAGCCAAAAAAAGCTGATAATGTTAATTTTCCTTTTATCAGTGCCAACCCAATATGGCACCAATATATCGGTGCACCTCTCATTTGTTACCCTTCCCAAGTTGCCTCCTTGACTAAGTCTATTTGTCTGGCAATCCCAGTACTCTCTTGAACCTTAGCTTTTTATCAGATCTCTCCCCTCTCTCCCACTCCAGTTTCTAGTCCCAGTTTCCCTGCCACAGCACTCCCAGGCCCCTTGCTCAGCCAGTCCAAGTTTCCTCCAACCTCCTACTACCAGATCCAGTTTGCAGTAGCCCAGAGATAAAACTACAAAATGAGTCCTACACAGTCCCGAGCATAGAACATTCCCAACATGGGTGAAATCAAGGAGAAATTTAGCTTCAAAGCTCCAATATGTCTAAGTTGCACCATGGGCAAACCCAGCTTTTGGAGGTTTAGAACTTGGCCAAACATGGGTAGGTTTATATTGGGATGACAAAAGGCATTCCCTGATATCAAGGCTACCCTTGAATTTCAAGTGCCTGTTTCATAGCACTTGAGTGCTGAAGGTTCTCAAAGCAAAAGTCATCAGAATTTTTTGGTGTTTGCAAAAAAAAGTAATCTCCCTATAGACTCTGTAATTTCCTAAAAAGATATTCATGAAAAATTTTCATCCTAAATAGTTAAAAAGTTTGGCAACTGTAAAAGGGGTCTTAAAGTGAGAAATGTTGGACAATGCCTAACATTTTTATACAGCAATTGCTGAAACTGAAAAGAAGTATGCACATAATCAAAATGCATTTTAGCTAAAAACTATAATAGACATTTATCCAGATCAGAAAGCCACTGATGTTGAGAGATGCTAAAAGCAAATATAAATGAGCATCTGTACATATGCTTGCGCTGCAGTGCCAGGTGCTTTTAAAAGTGCCCAGAGCTGAGGCACATGCAGTTGTATAAGTGGCGAAATGCATGTCAGCACTGAGAAAATGGCAGCAGCACACTTCTGAACTAAAACACCTCAAAGGTGTTTTAGTTCAAAAGGGCACCGCCACCATGTTTTGTGATTAATGGAGTCTGCTCCAATCCGTTGGGTCTCCAGCACGTCATGGGATGAAAAGGTATGTGCATAAATACCCAATAATATCTATTAAATACTTATAGACTGGAAAGTCTAATGGCACTAGTTGAGAATAATGGCATTATAATTATCTACCTTATAAATTTCCTGAAGCTTCATTTTGTAGGACAAGTTTAGAATGTCACTTATGTATCTATTTAAAAACTACAGAAGTCACTGAGACTTGAGCACGTGTAATTTTAAAGGGATAATTATGTGCTGTTCTTAAAAGAATATAATTTTCACTTTATGCAAAACAGGACTGGCTTAGATTTTTATAACTCAGCTCTACCTACTCATATCCAGTTTGTTTTTTTTAAATAAAAACACAAGGGCTACAGTGAATAAAGCAAATTAAAAAAAAAAAAATCAAATGTGATATTAACTTCAGTTACTCAGTGATCTCAACAATTATCTCCTCACAGGGCTTCTCTTTGCTTTAGTGTTAGCTTGGATTCTCTATATTTTAGTTAATACCTCCCAAGCTAATCTTTTTTTTTTTTTTTTTTTTAAATAAATGTAATAACATTACCAAGCACCCAAGTAGCAGAGAGCATTATATGACCAATGTGGAGTGACTAAATACCCACTGCCTTACTAGCTGGGGCATCAGCAACATTTAGGTGTCCATCAACCTCCCCAAACAGGCCAGATAGCTTGAGTTTAAGGCACTGTTGAATTAAAATGAAAGATTTTGTGCGTACAACAGTCAGTCTACAAAAACTTTTGAGTTATAGCTTGAGCTAACATTGCAGTGAAAACAAACCCCTAGAAGCCCTAAAGGCTGGTATATCACTAAACGGTGGATCAGCTGCAACAGAGCAAAGGGTACTGATTACATGGAGAGCAGCAGCCCAAAGCAAATCATAAAGACTGAATTTGTTCCATTAACTGCAAGTCATTTCTTGTACAACACCTGGCAGACTTTAAAAGCCAAGTATTGTTGGCCCTAGAGATTTTACACTTTTCTGGGTTGTTACCTGAGTCAGTTCTATCTTACAGGATCCCACAAGTCATCTTGCTAATCAAAACAGGAAGCCAACTGATTTCTGAGACATTAAAATTAATACCGGACTATAGTGACTGATTTTGCAAATCACTATAATTCATTTGACTGCACTTACTAGAATTTCAGCTGCAAAATGCCTTAAGGGATGTTCTTCAATGTCTTCAAGCTGATCAAGTTGTGCTGTTAATAAGGGGTATTTCAAGCTTTTCAAACAACTGAAACAAAAGGGGTCGACTATAATTAGAAGCTTTCAAGAAAAACACTACTATAGCCACTAATACAGAATGTAATGATGCCAGCATCCAGGAGGCCTGAAACTGCCACTCCCCCCCTTGCTGCTGTTTCTCATGGTGGGTCTCCCATGAAAGGATCCAACACCCTGGCTTTTCTTTTTTCCTGTTCTGATACCTAGTGGCCCCACTTGAACCTGATATCTCCAAAACAGGATATGCCTCACTCTATTGTAAGTTATAGGAGTACTATCACAAGGGACAAGAAGTCTAGTCAATGTCCTCGTCAATCTCCCTAGTAAGGGAATCTTGCCTTTTTCCACTAGTTCAGGGACATAGAAGGTTTTTGTTGTTTTGTTGTTTTTAAAGAGCTGTAGGTTATTTCATACCATTATAAAAATATGGATACACCGTAACTTATTCAATGATTCTGGATGCAATTTCCCTTGATCATTTTGTTCCATTATACATCTATTTTAAACAGAATAAAGAGACTCACAATTTAAGCAATTCTTCCTTCAGCTCTCTCTCACCACTTTCTGATGTTTTCATATTTTTAACAACTTCATCCACAAAGGGTTTAGTAAAATCCACTACTGCATTGCAACACTGGCAGAGATGAAGCTTATCTTCTTGTATTTGGTCTTTTGTGTAAGGTACAGGGAGGAGAGATAGCCGATTTAAAATTGTAGACAATGATAGGCCTACTGAGTATGATTTCTTGCCATGAAGTTTCAATATCACTGAAACAAAAAGTTTTTAGATATCCAGTTATCTACTACCTGCTAGGAAAAATTAGTATTAGAGATATGTGACATGTTAGTGTCTTCTGAAATACACCAAAACATTTTTTTCTGCTGCAGTAGATCCTATATTTGAGAACAGGCAAAGGGGTTAGGTGTTAAGAGTTTTGGGACTAAAAAATATTAATACCTGCAACACTATGAACGGGTACACAGCACTGAAAATCTGTACCTTTTAATTTTGGAGCATGGGAAACACCAGCACAACAGAGTTGATTATTGCAAAGAAACTGTATATTGGCATCCTACACAATTAACATACAACACATCTTTCTGCCATAAAGCATAGGCAAGAACTGAATATACAAGCCTTCACAAACCTGGTCCAATAGAACAAGTATTTATAGGCCTGAATGCATCTGGCTAGAGCAGGGGTAGGCAGTGTTTTTTGGCCGGAGTGCCAAAAAACACCACAATGCCTACCTTGGAAGGTGCTGGCATGCCAGACAAACAAAATGAGGGCAGGGGGTATATAGCAGGATGCCCTGCCTGTACCCCTTGCCCCCCACTGAAAGCCCCTGCCCCCAGCCCTGCTGCCCCTTGCCCCCCACCCAAAGCCCCTGCCCCCAACCCTGCTGCCCTGTGCCTCCCACTCAAAGCCCCTGCCTCCCAGCCCGGGCTCTGTGGCTGTCAGCAGCTACCCCAGCTCTAGGTAGCTGCTGGAACCTGGGCTGCTCCCAGCAGGGCTTGCAGCATCACAGCTACCTGCTGGGAGCAGCCTGGGATCCTGGCTGGCAGCAGCTACCCAGAGCCAGCACCCACACCTCGGAGCAGGCAGTGGGGAGGAGCCTGACGCAGTGCAACCCCGGTCTCTCCCCCGCTCCCCGCAAAGAGCTGGTAACTGGGCTCCAGAGCCCGACGCAGCTGTTTGTAGCCAGCCTGGGCTCTGGGCAGCTGCAGCAAGCAGGTTGCAAACAGCTGCGCCAGGCTCCACAGCCCCGGCATCAGCTCCATGCTGGTGGCATCTGCACGCACACCGAGGTGCCCATGCAGTCACTGTCAACATGGAGCTGATGCCAGAGCTGTGGAGCCTGGTGCAGCTATTTGCAGCCTGCCCTCTGCTTGCTGCAACTGCCCATAGCTCAGGCTTGCTACAAACAGCTGCGCTGGGCTCCGGAGCCGTGCCATCACCTCTGTGCGGGGAGTGGGGGAGAGACCGGGGCTGTGCTACCTCAGTCCCCTCCCCCACTGCCCGCTCCAAGGCGTGGGTGCATGCACTGGTACAGAGCTGATGCCAGGGCTCCAGCCAGCCCCGGCTCTGGGTAGCTGCTGCCAGCCAGGAGCCCGGGCTGTTCCCAACAGGCAGCTGAGACACTGCAAGCCCTGCTGGGAGCAGCCCGGATTCCGTCGCTGGCAGCAGCTATCCAGAGCTGGGACTGGCTGTGGTGTGCTGAGCAAAATGGCCTTGCATGTCATGCTCAGCATGTGTGCCGGGGGTTACCGACCCCTGACCTAGGGAAATGCTTTCTGCCCAGGTAGAACAAGGAATACTGTAGTATCTTTTTGTATATAAAATGCACCCCTGCCCCGAAGAAAAAAAGAATTAAAATGTGAAAAAAGTGTTTATATTAAAAATATTTTAATTCTTATAACAACAATTAGCTAAAATTCGTATTATTTTTATTATATGTTTTCAGTTTATAAGATGCACTTTATCTTGGGGGGGGAGCATTTTATACATCTGAAAATACAGCATTGAACTAGATTGTCTGCTGAGATTAAACACTTTTGCACCACATGAGGGTTACCCCAGTCTATGCAGTGAAAAATTGATCCCAATGTCCAAAATCCAAAATTAGGTACTTCAAAGCATCTTTCTTCATCTCATCCACATTCATGGGACACTGGCTCCAAGTAAGAATCTAATCCAGGGCAACGTTTTAGAACAGTGGTGCCTAACCTTTTCACCCCACTGACCAGACGGGCAGTGCTAGGTCCCTCCTTAGGCTGGATCTAGTTAGTGGGCCTGATCCAGCTGCAGGAACTGGAAGGGTTCAGAGCCTAACCTGATCCTTCTGCCTACGTTAGGGGCAGGCAGGGCAAAGAGGCCAAAATCCAGACACATGAGAGCACCACAGTCCTGATCTGGATGCACGGCAGCGGGTGCGGAGGGGAGGGGGCTGAAATAGGGGGAAGCAGGACAGCCACAATTCTGTGTGGGGAAGCAGCTCAGCCCAGACACATGGCGAGGGAGGTGAGCAGCCCAGTGCCAATCTGAACATGTGGGGAATAGGAAAGGGGGGCAAGTAGCCCAGCCCTGATCCAGACACAAGTGGGGGGGCAGAGAGGTATGGAACAAAACAATTAGGACACATGGGTGGGGAGGGAGCAGCCTGGCCCGATCTGAATGCAAAGGCGGCGGGCCCAGCCTGCCATCCTCTGCTGTAAGGGCCAGGTGAGGCTGCAGCCTGGCATGTGGAGCTTCCATCATTCCCGCTGACAGGTTTTCCAACCTGTGGGCCAGATGTCATGGCTCTGCGGACCGGAGGTTGATCGCCATTTTAGAATCATCTTCCTAATTATCAAAATGCTTTCCTTCTTCATAAATTCCAACATCATTTAACACCCTACATCTCATGGGCTGCCTATTACTTAAAATTCAAGTAAAATATGTCATCTGAATGATGTGATTGTTCAAATCAGAAACTGTGACTTCAATTGGATAGAAATGAGTGCTTGGCACCATGGAAAATGTCTGGTTCCATTTTTTTAAACCAAATAAGTAAGAAGAGATTTAAGCTGGTGTCATAAATCATTATAATTTTTCCCATAAAAGAAACATGAGTAAATGTCACGGATGCAGATGACTACTACAGGAGGAAAATGACAGTGGCTGAGAGAAAATACAAAGTTTTTTAATACAAGCAATAACTGAATATTGCCATTCCATGAATCTCCATCCACTTTAACAATTCATTGCATCACTAGGCTCTGTTGTTATAATCAGTCTAAATAAATTCTGAAATGATCCTTCATATGCTCCGAAGAATATCAGCCATTATATATCATTACTTGTAGCATTACTTTAACTACAAGTACTAAAAATATTAGGCTAGAAATTTCCTGAATTTGTTTCAATAGAAACTAAATTAACACGGCTATTTGGAAAAGCTACTTTTAAGTGTATATCCAGATAAAAAAATGCATTTTACCTGTCTGTAGAGGTTGAAGCAAGAGCATAATAGTTTCAGATATCTGTTCCCCAGGCGCCTGCTCAATTTGCTCAAGTACACCCAATAAAAGCTCCTTTGGGTTACTAAGCTGCAAGAAGAAAATAAGTCTTTCTATATTCGCTTATCTGTAAAGTCTATTTTACATTCTTTTTAAAAATAATAACCACTCCAAAAACTACAAATCTTGTTCTGAGCGACAACAAAAGCGTATGAAAAAAAATCATTTTTTTAAATACCTTCATATAGCTCATGCTTGCATGCACACAGTTTGATAGAAAGTTAAAATGAAGACAGGTAAATGACATTTAGGACATGCCTATATGGCACAAGGTAAGCACCAGGCTGCCTGATGACACAAGCAGGGTCATACCACCCTCCCCTTAGCACATGCTAGCTCCCCAATCAGAAGCAGTGCAGGTACATTAATACGGCTCTGCATGTGTGCCAAATAGCTGTCTCAGGTTTGCACTATAAAGACATGCCCTCACTTTGCCATGGGCCAACATTTTGTACTATTTTGGCATGAAACAATTGTAACTGCTAAAAGTGAAAACCCAGAATGTTCTCTGGTGCTTCAACTAAATTAAAACAAAATGAAACCATTTCCTCTGATTCCTATCGTATAGACTGCTTGCCTGCCTATGCTGCTTCCCAGAAATATAATGTAGAAGTTTTACTGAGAAGCAAAGACCAATTTTGGGGGCATTAACTGACATCGTGTTCATGATGGAAATCCATCCTGCCTTTCTAGTTAACTGAAATAAAGGTTCACAAAGCAAATACTGTAGATTGTTCACAACGATGACACTTCATTCAAGTAATGTGGTAATAATATGATGATATGAGCCTCATTCTATTAAGGTTGTATGTTTAAACATACCTGCACCAACTGATCTAATATTTTCAGGCAGCGTTCTCTCTTATCATCTTCCTGCTTATAACTCAAAATACACCTGACAAGAGGGCAAACAAGATTCCAACCCATATTCTTGACAATAACCTGTAAATCAAATATTGAGACAAACAATGTAAAACAGATGTATATAAGTATTTCATAGAAACATAGACAGTTAGGGTTGGAAGGGACCTCAAGAGGTCATCTAGTCTAACTCCCTGCTCAAAGCAGGACCATCCCCAACTAGATCAAAGCTTTGTCTAGCTGAGTTTTGAAAACCTGCAAGGATGGAGCTTCCACCAGCTCTCTGGGTAACCTGTTCCAGTGTTTTTCTTCCTAATATCTAACCTAAACTTCCCTTGCTGCTGCTTGTTCTGTCATCTGCCACCACTGAAAACAGTCTAGTTTCATCCTTGTTCGAATCCTCATCCAGGCAGTTGAAGGCTGCTATTAAGTCCCCTCTCAGTCTCCTCTTCTCTAAACTAAATAAGCCCAATTCCCCGAGTCTTTTCTCATAAGTCATGTCCCCCAGCCCCCTCATTTTTGTTGCCCTCCACTGGACTCTCTTCAATTTGTTCACATCCTTTCTTTAGTGGGGGGGCACAAAACTGAACACAGTACTCCAGATGTGGCCTTACCAGTGCTGAATAGAGGGCAATAATCACTTCCCTTGACCTACTGGCAACACTCCTACCAATGCAGCCCAGTATGCTGTTAGCCTTCCTGGCAACAAGGGCACACTGCCGGCTCATATTCAGCTTATTCTCACTGTAACCCCCAGGTCCTTTTCTGCAGAGCTGCTGCCCAGGCAGTCAGATGCCAGCCTGTAGTGGTGCATGGGATGGTTCTGTCCTAAGTGCAGGACTTTGCACTTGTCCTTGTTGAACCTCATGAGATTCCTTTAGGTCCAATCCTCCAATTTGTCTAGGTCACTGAATCCTAGCCCTACCCTCCAGAGTATCGACTACTCCCCCCCAGCTTGGTGTCACCTGCAAACTTGCAGAGGGTACACTCTATGCCATCTTTCAAGTTGCTGATGAAGACACTGAAGAAAAAAAAAAAAGCCCCAGGACCAACCCCTGGGGCACTCCACTTGATACCAGCTGCCAACTAGACATTGAGCCATTGATTACTACTCTCTGAGCCCGATGCTCCAGCCAGTTTTCTATCCACCTTACAGTCCATTCATCCAGCCCATACTTCCTTAGCTTGCCTGTGAAAATGTTGTGGAAAACCGTATCAAAAGCCTTGCTAAAATCAAGGTACACCACATGCACCAGTCTCCCTGCATCCACAGAGCCTGTCAGCTTATCACAGAAGGCAAACAGGTTGGTCAGGCATGACTTCGCCCTTTGTGAATCCATGCTGACTGTTCCTAATTACCTATTTCTCCTCCAAGTGCTTAGAAATGGATTCCGAGGATCTGCTCCATGATTTTTCCAGGGACTGAGGTGAGGTTGAATGTTCTGCAGTTCTTTGGATCTTCCTTTTTCCCTTTCTTAAATATGGGCACTATGTTTGCCCTTCTCCAATCATCTGAGACCTCTCCTGATCACCTTGAGTTTTCAAAGACGATGGCCAATGGCTCTGCAATCACATCAGCCAACTCCCTCAGCACCCTCAGGTGCATCCCATTCAGCCCCATGGACTTGTACACATCCAGGTTTTCTAAGTAGTCCCTAACTGGCTCTTTCACCACTGAAGGCTGCTCACCTCCTCCCCAGACTGTGCTGCCCAATGCAGTAGTCTGGGAGCTGACCTTGCCTGTGAAGACTAAGGCAAAAAAGGCATTGAGCACTTCAGCCTTTTCTGCATCCTCTATCACAAGGCTGCCTCCCCCATTTAGTAAGGGACCCATACTCTCCCTGATCCTCCTCTTGCTACCAACAGATGTGTAGAAACCCTTCTTGTTACCCTTCACATCCCTTACTGGTTGCAACTCCAATTGTGCTTTGGCCTTCCTGACTTCATCCCTGCATGCCCAAGCAATGTTCTTATATTCTTCCCTAGTTATCTGTTCAAGTTTCTACTTCTTATGAGCTTCCTCTAAATTATAAATAATAAAAAATAAATTCACCTTATTTTTTTCATTTTGAATTACTTCTAATAACTGGGCGGCATACCCTTCTTCTAAACACTTCTGGCCTGCTACTTGAAAAAGATTAAAATCTTCTGCTCTGAAATTTTCTTCTTCCAGAATTTGCTAAAACGAAAAGCATACATTTAGCTTTATATGAATCAGAAACAACAAACCCAAATTTGAGTTGAATTATAAACTGAATTAGAACTTCTTAATTTTATTTTAACTTATCTGTGATTCATTATTTCAACTCTAAAAAGTTATCCACATCTACTAGGGAAAACAGCAGATTCTGGGGCCTGGCCACACTCCCTTCCTTTTTCTCCTCTTCCCTCCCTCTCTCCCCCCCAGCCCCTCCCTTCTCTGCAGGGCTGGGCTGGGGCCCCTTCCCTCCACCAGGTTGCGTTGGGGCCAGTCTGGCCCTGCTCCCCTCCCCACAGCCAGATGGTGCCCACTGGCCCACCAAGGTACTGAATCAAGAACACTGGCTGGATCCAATATGCAGAGGTACTGGGCACTGCCAGTCCAGCCCTCCAGGCAAAAGGTTGGGCACAACTGTTCTAGGACAGTAACCAGGGAGAAAATGGAGATAGGAAGCTAAACGTGACTACCCTGTGTGACAGCAAAGGGTGTTGCTATAAGCTACCCTACCTTTCTTTTCTTTTTTTAAACATAACATGCATTTAGATGGAGTCAGTGCTTGTTTCTATAACCTCTCATGTAGTTTTACAAAAAGTAAACTACTTACGCATCTTTGAACAATTGCTTGAAGTTCATCAATTGCCATGATACCTTCGCTTTGCTGTTGTGACAACAGTTCTGTCATAAATTTAAGAGTGCAGTATTGATATGCATATAGTAAAAACATGCTGAATTAAAGATGGAGACTGAAACTTACCTATTCTTACTAAAATATGATAACATGAAAAAATGAGAAAAATGAATGCAAGTCTAAAAATAAGTCAGAAAATAAGTCTAAATAATTACACAAGAAAAAACAATAAAGGAAAAAGGAATGTAAAAATTGATTAGAAGTCATTTAATTCTACCTCCTCTGCATACAGGTATTGCTATTGCTTGTTTATTGGAGGCAGGAAATAGCATTGATACTGTATGAGGATCAGTATATTTCTTGTATTTGTCAAACAAAAAGTGAAGTAATTTGATGCAACTGAATCAAATATGTAATAGTTTCAAGATCAAACGTGTAGAAATCAGCTTGAGGGGACAGATTTTGCAGGGGAGAAAACTGCAAGGATGAGAGTAGGAATGCACGGCTGCTGCAGAAAACCACCATCATGTACTCTAGAGTCTAGTTAATCACCATGCTCTAGGACTGGAGTTCGGGATCAGTATGTGTTATTGCACATGTTACATGCTAAACAGCTAGTATGATATAGTTTGCCTTTTTTTTTTTTTTCTTCTTCTTTCAAGCATGTGGACCAGTGATTCTTACCCAGGGTCCCACAGCACTGTGGGGTAACCTGAGATCCTTTCAAGGGTGATGCAGGATGCCACACAATGTTAGCACTATCAGATTTGTAAAAATGATTCACAAGATAAACCCAGAGATTTCAAATAGAAATGCACAGCTGTGGCCTTTCTGAGCTCTTTGCAACAGAAAAGTTAGCGTAGACTTTTTTTTCTACAAAGTTTCACCATGCTGGTGTTAACTTTTATTTGAGACTTGCTTTCCTTAAAACTACTCTTAAATTTGAAATCTGTCTGATACAACAAGCTACTTCAACTGCCTTTCACCTCCAGACACTAGTTATTGTTCAGATCCACTGAAGTCAATGAAACTCCCCCGCCGGCATGGCACGACACGACGCACTTGTGTGTGAAGCCTTTGCACGAGGGGGGGACCCCAGGTTACAGTAAAACGGAATTTTATGATTTCATCCTCAAGCCAAAGGCACATTTATTTGTAAGAAAAAGAGGCCTGAAGATTTCGTGCACCTCCAAACGGTAGGCGCCAGCGCACTATCCTCATTCCTTCACTAACCCAACAGGATTATTTAGATAATAACTACGTTAACTGGCGGCTGAAGAAGAGGAACATTTAATCTCCCACGCAAGCTCGAATCAGCTACAACGCATTAACTACAACAACTCGTTTTTCATCCTACCAAGCGCTGCCGCCCGCCCGCCCGCCCCCTCCCAGCCCCGGGGCCGGCCGCCGTGGGCGCTTTTCCGCCCCGCGACCGTGTGCGCGCTCGGCAGGGCCGCCGGGAGGCCCAGGCCACCGCGGGTCTCAGGCCTCCGTGCTTCAGCCGGTTTCTACAGCTGCCGGCCTCACTCCGGGTGTCCGCCCCGGCGCCGAGAGCGGCCACAGCCAGATCCCCCACCACGGCCGAAACCCGGCGCTTAAGGTAGCGCCCAGCACGCCCCCGACCGCGCTCCTACCTCCCGCGCGGCCGCCGTCCCCGGGCCAGGCTCCGCCTCCCGGACAGGCCGAGAGGCGGGGCTAGGCGGGCGCCGTGATGGCGGCGCGGGAGAAGCTGCGGGTCAGGTCGGGCCGGAGGCGCCCAGGTAGGGATCCCAGCTCCCCCCCGCCGGGTGCGGTGGACTCGCCCTTCTTCTCCAGCCCCGCGCGGGGGGACAGAGCCATCCCGGGAGGGGGGGCGAGCACGAGCGTTACGTGCGGGGCACCCCTGGGGCGCCAGCGCTGAGCCTCGTGCTGGCCGCCTCGGCCGGCGGGCCGTGGGACCCCTGTGCTCAGCCTCCCCCATGTCCTGCCCCGTCGGCTGCGTCCCGGGGGAGGACCGGGGCAGGCGCGTGCTTGGTTGCAAACGCAGACTGGGCTTTGCAGGTTGCCCCCTCCTGGCTTTCTACTATACGTGTCGGTGGTTCTGCTGGGGCCAATGCCAGGGGTTCCTGGCTGGGGTCTTGCCCTCTGCTCAGGGTCAGATTTGGGGTGAGGAAGGAACTTTACCCTGTGGTCAAATTGATAGGGACGGGGGAGGATTGCCTTCCTCTGCAGCAGGGGCATAGCCCTCCTTCCCCAGGACCTCTTGAGTAGATATTACTAATCTTTTAGAGAAGCAGGATGTTGGCTGCGTGGTTCCCATGCTTTCCCTGCGCCAAGTAAGGGTAGGGCTGACAGCAGATTTATGAAGAGTTGACATCATGAATTTGTATAGGATGGTTTGGATAGGGATGATCCTGTCTCAGGCAGGGGGTCAGGTTAGCTGGCCTCTGGAGGTCCCTTCCAGCCCTACTTCTCTGTGATTTCCCATGTTGGGAGGGCCCAGATAGTTTGGATTTGTGTTCAAGGTACATAAATGACATGTCTTGCCTCTGTCCTGTCATCTGCAAAATTTGGGCCTTACCAGTCTGTTTTTTCTTGCACCTGAATATTGATTTTGTAATTGTTGAGTTGACACCTTCAGCCTCCAAAAGTGCAAGTATCTTGATTGTGCTTTCCTCTTCTGCATTTGCAAATCCTTTTTCCTTATGATCTAGTATTTCAGTGCTTTCAGTATTTCTAGTGAAAAAGTATGAGCCTCAAGGTAAGAAAACATACACTAATTTATATATTTTATTACTAGGAAGTAAGCAATCAAGTGCTTTGAAAAATGAAGATGCAGCACAAAGGTATACTATGTAAATTATATGACATAGTAATGAAGTATAGGTTGTAGTTGTGTTGGTCTAAGGATATAGGTAGGCAAGGGTCTTTGGGTAAATCTGATGTCTTTTTATTAGACCAACTCAGATAGTTGGAAAAATTCTTCTTTGCAAGCTTTTGGGCACAAACACCCTTTGTGTGGCTGCAGAAGTATCTGCAGTTGGTGTGCATTCTTCCTGGATGGAATGAATAGTAAAGAAGCCAGAGGCTTCAGTAGGAGTCAGTGGGTGAGAAATGTGGGGGGCACAGAGGGAAAGAGCTGTCTCTCACCCATTGACTCCTGTTTACCTTGTCACTGAGCCTTTCTTACATGCACACCGGCCTCTGGCTTCTTTACTATTCATTCCATCCTGGAAGAGCGCACACCATCTGCAGATGCTTCTACAGCCTGAGGAAAGGTGTTTGTGCCCGAAAGCTTGCAAGGAAGAATTTTTTCCAAATATTTGAGTTGGTCTAATAAAAGATATCAGATTTACTCAAAGAACCTTGTCTGTCTATGACATAGTAATCACATTTCTTTGCATTATTTTGGAGTTCCCACTTCTTTGCATACATTTAGCAAATAGGCTAGCAACTATGCTATTCAGTGTTGTAAAATGTTTTAAATAACCCTGCAAATGTGGAGACAGGGCACTTTAAGACATGTTAGGCAAAAATGGTATCAACTATACCCCCAAACTATGTTAAAGGAAAGTTGAGGTTGCCAAGTCAAGTAGCTGGGAAATGATAGAACTGAAATTGTCTGTGCAACATTAATTCTGCCCCCTTGTGTGTGTCGATACATTTTTTAATCTTGTGGTTGCATTCTGTTTTCCACAGGATCTCTGCTTTTTCACTGCATAGGCTGAACATCATTCATATATGTATGTGTATGTCAGGAACACACACACAAGGATGTTTCAAAGGCTATAATTTCAAAGTAAAACTATTTTGTGTGCAGTGATCATTTATTGGGCCACATCACTTCTCTATATAGTTGCCTCGCTTGGCAACACAGGTATTCCAGTGTGTCACAGCTTTCTTGATACTATCCTCAAAAATGCTTTTTGGTTACTATGCCAGTCACTTCTGCACCACAAGTTGCACCTCTGCATCACTGGAGAATCTGTGTTCACGAAGAGCCTCCTTCAATGGTTCAAACACGTGATGATAACTTCGTGCAAGATTGGGACTGTAGGGTGGCTGTGATAAGATTCCAAAGCCTAGTTCGTGCAAAGTCTCAACGGTCAACTGTGTCTTGTGTAATCTCACATTGTGCTGGAAAACACTTTAGTTACGCTTTCACATGTGGTCCAAATAGCTGGCTTCAGGTGGTTTTAGAGGAAGTGGTAGTAGGTGTTACTATTGATTGTAACCTCATGCTCCATTAAGTGGACAAGAAGTCCCATGCAATCCCAGACCAGGATGAGCAAAACCTTTGCAGAGGATAATTGAGTGCAGAATTTTTTGGGTGGTGGCAACAATGTGTATTTCTATTGCATGCTGTCTTTTGCTCTCAGAATTGTAATGCTGGACCCAGGTCATGTCCCTGGTGACAGTGCATGAAAGGAGCCCTTCATCCTGTACATGCTACAGAAGCTGGGTATACACTTCCACACGTTGTCATTTATGCACACCTGTCAGTTGCTTTGTTGCCCACAGAGACACTTTCTGGTAATTCAGGGGATCAGGCAAAATGGCGTGGATACTGCTAGCACTTAAGCCTACTTCCACAACTAGTTCAAGAATGCTCACTTGCCTATTCATATGACAGCAGCATCAACCTGGGTGGTGGTGTCCTCCATTCTGGCTGTGTTGGGGCATCTGGCTCAGGTTTGAACTTCTCCATCCACTCATAGACCTTCCATTGCGTCACACAGTTCTTACTGTATTGTGCCCTAATCCTACAGCAAATTTCACAAAGCAGCACATCTGTGGCCCACAAAAAAAACCACTGTGTTGGAATCCTGTTCTTGTTTGGTACATGCTGACAGCTACATGCCCATGTTGTTTACATGTTCACTAGCATGATGTGTTTGACAAAACCACGTGTACATTCAACAGTGCCACCATCAATGTTCCCCACTGCTTTTTAATTTCCCACTTTATCGCAGGCTTACAGTAGGCAGCCATTTTGCTGTTAGTTTCTGAAATGTGTGTGTGTATGGTATATGTGTATATACATATTTCTGTGTCCTCATTAACTTACTTATTCACATGAACAATGTGCAGCCTGTGCACTGAATAAAGCAGGGATCCTATGGAAAAATAGATGCCTATTTTTTCCTTATTGTTCAGCATATGGCCTCAAACCTTATTTACTGCACTCTTTTCAAACATTGCTTTCAGGACTATTATTAATATTCTTCTGACTTCTGATATTTTGTATTGCCTATCACCATGCTATTCTTCTCAAATCTTTTCACAGCATACCTGTGAGGTATGAGGGTATTGTCCCCATTTTGCAGAGACACTGAGAGCTTAAAAGACAGTCATCCACTAATTTTGAGTTGCGTACTCAAAGTCTGAGATGTATAGATAGTATATTTTTCAGATTACTTAGTCCTGTTAATACTTAATATACTTGAGTACAGCTCCTGTTGACTTTAGCTGCAGCTTTGTGTGCTCAGTGGTTCTGCAAATCAAATCCCAGAGTTTTAAATTGGGCATCCAGGAGTTGAGGCACGTACAATTTGTGGCCTCATATGAAGTTTGGCTTATGTGGCTTGTTCAGCATCATAGGAAATGGGTAGCAGAGATTGAGGGTAAACTAAAAATCTCTAGGCACCATTCAGCTATCTTAGCTGCATGATGATTCTTTCTCTTCTTGCATTTTTTGCCTCATTTGGTACATGCAGGAACATACTACAGATCACAGCTGCTTTAACTAAACTGTCCTGATGCATCCCCAGCAGATAGATCCCAACTGTGCACAGGGGTCCTGTAGAAGAAAGTCTCACATGATAAAGGGCTGTTTCCTAATGTACAAATGAATCAGTTTTGAATGCCTGTGAGTGCTTTATTTAGAAATCTATATTTCCTTAATATTTTGTGTGAATGTGTAATTTTCATGGTTGTTTTTTATTTTTTATTTTTGTGACTCAGAAGAGGGGGGGGTTGAAATTCCATCATGTAGAATCATTTTAACACCCACCCAGGTCTGTACCAGAATGTAGGAGTCAAATTCAGCAAAATCTAAACTTCAGGTAAATCTGGGATAATGTCATCAAATGACTATAAACAAAATATAGTAATTGTTTTTCTTGCACTTCTGACTTCTGGAAGTTGTGTTTCATTTACTGTTTTCCTGGGCATTGGTTCAGAGGCACATGTTAATCTGGTGGTAGTGATATATCATTATTTTCTTAATACATAAAGATTCTTTGTGCAGGCTGCTTGTAGGGACATATTTATGTCCTGTAAACTTTTTCTGTATTTGGTGGAGGAATGCCAGACTTGCATTTGAAAGTGTCATGTTGTAAACCTAAGCTGCTACAAAATTACTAACTTTAGTGGAATTTATTGCCATCTAAGACCATCACAGCAAAGTGCAAAAGTTTTAAAAGGAATTAAATTAATTAAAGGAAAGAAATAAAATACATGATGTAGAGAATTATATATATTGAAGTGTTGCATATATTTTAATCTCTTTTGCGCTCTCTCTTTTAAAGGAAAGTGGCACTTGAGGCTGCTATTAGAAAGAAAATTGAATTTGAGAAAAAAGCTTTGCATATTGTTGAACAACTCCTGGAAGAGGATATTACAGAAGAGTTTCTTCTGAATTGTGTAGGTATTTCTTTTGTAAATTTTTTAATCCTAGTTTGCATCTTAAACAAATTTAAGGTTCTTATTGGCTCTTGGAACAAATTATTAGGCTTTTAGCCATTCTTCAGTCCAACTTCTCTTTTAGTGCTAACAATGATCACTCTTATTTTCAGTGATTCCACAGTGGAAATATATGCATCCTATTTTTATAGGACCTGACTTGCAACTTTTCTTGACATTAAGTATCACATTAGTCCTGCTATTTTCAGTGGCAGTTACATTTCAGATTGAGGAATGAGGTGTAAACAGTGAGGACCAGATCATCTTATTTATGAGTTGGGTTTTTAGGGAGAGTCTGAGACAAGGTAGAAATTACTGGAGTTGTGGTTGCTCTAGTTCTAGCTGAGGCTCTATAGAAAAGATGCCATGGCCCAATTTGCACATGTTTGTGCCAACATGCACATGGCCCCTTTGCAATGCTGTGCAGAATCCAAAGGGGGGACAGTTTTTAGCTCAGCTTTCCTCCCATACAGCTAAGGAGAGAAAAATGTATGTAGAAGACCTGCCTGAATACAGATCCAGGTCACTTGCAGAGTCTAGTCTATGAAGAATACGTTATGTTGCAAGCACTAACACAAGTGTTAAACTGAAAGTCTTGTGAAGAAGCCTGTGTAATGAAAAGAGGACTGCTGTGTCATATTTTCTGTTGTGTTGTTATAATAGCGTACAGCAAACATTTTTAAAATTGAATTCTGAATTCATTGCACACAAAATAATCTTTTTTCTGTTTGATGCTGAAAGATGTGTACTATAGCTTGGATATTCATGAAAAGTATTTCTCTCTTGCTGTGTCTCGTGTGTGCACATACACACACATCATAGTTGTGTCAGTTTGTCTGGTGTTATCATTGTCTTTATACGACTTCCTGCTGATGCAGGGAGACTGCAGAAATATCTTTTTACAAATAGTTTTACTTAAATGTAAGGTAAGGGTTTATCTCGCCTTTTCTGTGTGTATTCATTCTGTTACCCTTTTTATTTCTTAGCTTCTATTTTTAATCCAAAATTAAGTTATTGATAATTTTACATATTTAAAAAAAAAGAAAAATTAAGAATTCATATGTTTCTGAGGTATTCTGAATGTGACAGTCTGATGATTAGCTGAAGTATTTTTCATTCAATTTAGGGGAAACTTATTACCCCATCTCACTATAAGGATGCTGTGGATGAGCGGTCTATCATCAAACTGTGTGGCTATCCCTTATGTCAAAATAAGCTAGAACATGTAAGTTCCTTTTCACTGCTGTTTTAATTTTTATGAGCTCTTGTGCCGTTCTTTATTCTCTTCCTTTCTCTTTGTCATTCTGATACTATAAACAGGAATTTTTCATTCTATTTTGCTCTTAGGGCATATGGTCCAGTTAACCAGCCACCTGCCAAAAAATAATTCTTTAAGGAAAATGTTTGAATTTGATCAATTGAAGACTATAACTGCATGATTGAATCCTTTGTCATGCCCTTAAATTTTCAAAGAGTAATGTAGATGAAACACTGGATTTGTAACCTCTGTTTATGCAACAGGAAAAGTTCTAATGGTCTGTTTCCTCAATGCAAATACCTAGTGAAGGGACATTCTAAGTAGAAAAATACTTTTTTTTTTCTTCAGATCTATTTTATAACTTTGTCATTTTTCATCTGCATGGAGCATGTGGGTCTACAGAAAGCATAAATAAGATATGTTCAGCAAGGTCTGAAGTCCACTCATATAAGTGTTGAAGTAATGCCAAATGCTTTACAGTGGATTATCTGGCTAAATCTGTTTAATGCCTGTATTATAAATGGAAAATAAAACTTCCTAATTTTTAAATATAACAATGCTTTCAGTCCTTAACCTTGACTCTATAATTAAATAATTTCCCGTGATATTTGGAATCTGACATCTAGCTCTACTGTTACTGGAGTTGAAGCTACCCTTTATGCTTAAAGCACAGTTGGAAAACATAACTAGCTAGCCTTCCTTAGGCAAACAGTTTCAAGTTTGTCAACAGTATGAATCATGGTAATTTTGTGTTGCCAGCATGATCAGGTAAACAAAGATATGATGTGTCATCTTAACTAATGCAAAGTAATTGTTTTACATATTTCTAAGGTCTTACATTCAATATTAAAGTTAGTTCTATAAAAATATCTACACTTTATTTGCAGCACTTAGTTTTGCTTACCTTTAATAGAAAAGTCTGTTTTATGTTCTTGAAGATGTAGTTCCTGTTACATTTTTTCAGTACTTCATTTAAACCAGGCTTGTCCAACATACGGGCTGCCGTGCGGCCCGCCAAGCCGATTTCTGTGGCCCGCGCTGCTGCTACGGAAAACGGAAGTAAACACTTTTGGGGGAAAGTGCAGCTGAGCCCCTGCTTCTCTGGCTGGGCTCATCCTGAGGTTCATTTCATGTTTGTAAAATGCTTGGAGAGCCCCACAGATGCACTGCATAGAAATGCAAAATATATTTTGACTTATTTGGTTGGCACCTTGGGCTGAGATTTTCAAAGCTGAGTCAAAAGGCCAACTTCCATTAAAATGAATGGGATTTAGAGGGCTCCAAATCTTTTATGACAACTGTGTAACATGCCTATCTACCCCTTTTTGCAAATCTCAGCCATAGTTTGGAAGCTCAGCCAAAGAACATAAGAGCTTCTGAACATAAGAGTGCCATGCTTGGTCAGCTCCATGGTCCATCTAGCTCAGTATCCTGTCCCGAACAGTAGCAGAGGTGAATGCTATAGAGGGAGAGTTTTGAACTGGTTATTTAGACCCATTTCATTGTCATTTCCTGCAACTTCGTTGGTGTCAAAGGTCGCGTGACATCACTTCCTGATGTAATACCACTTCCTGTGAGGTCTTTGAATATGGCTCGCCGGCCCACTGGGTGATAAAAAGTTTGTGATCCGGCCCCACATTCAAAAAGGTTGGACATCCCTGATTTAAATTGATTCCAAATGAACAGATTGAAAGAGGGTCTTGAGGAACACAGAGGGAAGCATCTTTTGTATGTAGTCTTACTTCCTACACCAGATGAGGCATCAGAAACCTTTATTATCGGTCTGTTTAGGATTCTGCAAAGAGCTGTGGGTTGGGTTGTGTGTGATGAGGGTGGGATTCTTGTTTATGGTCCTTTTTATGGTCTTACAGATATTAAACTGCTTTTTGTATTGTTTTTCCATTGGCTTACATATCCTATGGAGTACGGTATTATGAAAATCTAAAGTCTCCTGTTAGAAGTGATACCTATATAAAATTAGTTGCCTACTTCAGTCACCTCATGTGGTTTTAAAATTATTTTATTGATGAAAACGTATCCTTTTCAGGTGCCCAAACAGAAGTATAGAATTTCAACAAAAACAAACAAAGTTTATGACATCACTGAAAGGAAGGTATGCAAATGTTTTTTGATTTTGTCCCAAGATTCCTAAACTTCCTTTTTTTGCAGTGGCATTCATATCACGGAGATGTGATTTAGCTATGTTAGTCTGAAGTTAAGAAGATGGTAGGGGAGGGTGGCACTTTAGAGATTAACTAAAGACTACCTTTTGCCACTCATAACGCTGTAAATGATACAGGATTCACCCTATTAAGTCCTATTAATATCAAGGGCATTCAGAATCTTAACAGGAGATGTAAATCATTTTGCAGGACAATCTATTTATTACTACACTTTTCTCCCTTCTGCTTTTTAAGATCTTCAATATATTATTCAGTTCCTCAGGAACTAAACAGTTTTAAAGCATATTTTCTATGTGCTATGGAACAGGCATGTTAATTGCAGGAGTTTCAGGAATATTCTGAGCTTGCAGAGATGCAAAGCAGAGGGAAAGACCCATAAGACCCATAAATCCATATTTTTTTCTTAGAGCTATGATTTACCTCTCCTCCTAGAAAAGTAAGCCATGCTATCTAAAGAGCACAAGATTTAGCGTAGCAGCAATGCCCAGCTCATTTTTCACAGTGCTTTTATAAGAGGTGGCAATGCCAGGTGTGAAGTGAACCAGTGATTCCCTTTTTTATGTAACATTAAAATCATTTGCTTAGGTTTTCAGGATGAGCACAAAATATTGTAAAGCAAGCTGTATAACCTGTGTTTCACAACAAAATTAGGACAAATATTTTTTTCTAAATATGAAGACACAATAGTTTACATAAACCCAAAGAAACCCATGAAATTCTCATGTTAAAGGAAAGGTCTGTAGTTTCTCTAGGGCATAGCCTTTGATTTAAATAGCACTGTAGTAGGCTCATAAGACTAGGTTGACTTCTGGGTTCAATGTCTGTGGTTCAATAAGAATGTTTTAATGCTTTTAGTAACAATGTAAATATGTTAATTTATCTTGGTTACAATCCTGCAGATATAAAAAGGGGTATGAATAGCTATTGACTAAATCTCAAATAATATGATATAAAGCAGTGGAATAAGCAGGCAGCTAGTTTTACTTTGTATTACGGTACATGTTGCCTGATAGGATCCAATTAGGCAGTTTGTTTTTCTGATATTGTGAAACCATGTAATCAGAATTAAACACCAAACAAAATTACAACTAAAAAATAGGTGTATATCTGAATGATGCCTTTAAACTGTACAGTAACCTCCTTGGGGCAGGGATTGTGCTTTTGTCTGTATAATGTAGGTTTTCTGGGCTTTTACGTAGAACAAAACCTATTCTCAATACATACTAAACTGGCATGTATTACTAGAAGGCCTCCTGCAAAGCTAGGACGTTGTTTCTTTCAAGGAGACAAGTTATTTTTGAATGATGAATCATTTTACAAGACACTCAACTTGGTTGGGTAGAACCCTCTTTTATAGATTTTTAATTGTGATATATAAATTGTTATGTAAAAAGTGAACCCATTTTATTTCATAAAAATAAAGATGCTGTAATAATCATATTTTTCCCCAGTGTTTTTGCAGCAATTTTTGTTACAGAGCATCTAAATATTTTGAAGCTCAAATTTCCAAATGTCCAGTGTGGATGCGAGAAGAAGAAAGGTAATTGTACCCTTGACTTGCTACATTCTGCTGACTTATAAGATTATGATTCTAAATTGTCTAAGGACAGGCAGGCTTATAACAGGGTAAGAAAATGTAAAATGGATATATCAAGACTAAAGAAAATATAAAATGTTAATAAAAACATGTTTTAAATGTATTATATATAGTCATAATGATAGTCTTACTGTATTAAATATGATTATTGTATAAGCCAGTAGAGATACATTGGTCCATATCATATAGGCACCAATGAAAGGAAAATTGACCTCATCAGCAATCGACATTTTTTGGCTAATGTGGCTGATAATATCACCAGTAAATTCTGTGTGCATGTGCAGCCTCATCATGCATATGGCCAGCTCAGCACATTGTAGAGCAGCATCCAGCTGGTAAGGTTCTTGTGGGGGGGGAAAGAAGGGGGGAAATGGAGGGGCCAGATCAAGGGCCCTGTGGTGAGAGAGGATGTGGGCCTGGGGTAGGTGCTGCCTAGACAGAGTAGGGTTCAGGATGGAGCCATGAGTGGCTCGTCCAGGGGGCCCAGGGTGTGGGGTTTGGCTCCCATTCCTGCATGCATCCCTGGGGGATGCATCGGGGTGTGTGCCCCCCAATCTGTGCATGGGGCAAGAGCAGGCTGCAGCTGCGGGCAGAGGCTGGGGACAGTGCCTCTGGTGGTGGGGAGGGGAGAGGGCTGGGCCAGGGTTGTGCTTGAGGTGGGCAGCAGCAGTGCTGGGGGGAAGGGGGGAGGTCCGGAGTGGTAGCCCCCCCTCCCAGCATTGCCACCACCTCCTGGCCTGAGGGCACCCCTGGCAGCCCCCCGGCACCAGCCTCAGCCCATAGTGGCAACCCGCCCTTGCCACACACACAGGTTGGAGGGCACGTTCCCCCATGTCTCCCTCGGGGTTCACACAGCAGTAGGAGCCACCCCTCCCTGCGCCCCCTGGACAAGCTGTTCATGGCTCTATCCCGCACCCCACCCCAGCTGGGCAGCACCTGCCCCATCCCCACTCCTTCACCTCAGGGGCCTCAATCTGTTCCCCTCACCCCTTCCCCCACAACAGACTTAGCAGTTGGATGCTGCTCTCCAAGCTGCCGGGCTGTATATCAGCAATCAGATCAGTATCAGTCAATATGGCTCATTAATAATCAGCCATTGGTACTGGCCCAAAAAATCTCTATTGGTGCACCCCTACAAGCCAGTTGACAGTTAACAGAATTGTTCCCAGTCTGAACTGGGAAGTTAAGTAACTGCAACTCCTCTTAATTTCAAAGTATTCTGCTTAGCATTTGATTTTTTTGGATAAGATATGCTAACTGACAAGATTAATTCATTTTATCTTATTACGGGAACTGTTTTAATCTTAGCATAGTACTGACATAGGATTTGAAGTTAAACTTTACAAATATGCATTTTAACCCAGAATATAAAACTGTAAAAATAAAGTCTCAACCCCACTCACTGCATGCCCCAGTGCCTCCACCCCCTCTGTGCTTCATGTCCCCCTCCTGCAGTACACATCCCAGTGCTCCCACTCATGCTACACCATGCATTTTACCATTGCACCATGTGCCCCAGTGGCAGCTCCTACTGCATTGGGCATCCCCTCTCACCCTCAGCTGTCTGGCCACAGGCTCCTCCACTGCACCATATCTCTTGGGCATCTGGGTCACTGGATACCCCAGTACTACAGGCTGAGCCTCACTGACCTGCCCCTTGAAGCAGGGAAAATGAAGCTGGAAGAAGGGGGAGTCCAAAGGCCCCAACTTCTGCAGTCAGAACAGCATCTGGGTGGGAGCCCAAGGATCACAATTTAACCCCAGTGGGCCAGATGCAACCCACGGGCCAGCACTTGGACATTCTTTTTTAAACAACAGGCAAAATGAACAATGTGCATTTTGGAGGGGTGCAATCTCATTGTTCTTTGTAAACTCACTGTCTGGGTAGAAAAATAAAAGTACTTGCACTTAACCATATAAACCACTGGATGTCACTGTTTTTAAATACAAATATCTGGACCTTGTAAACTTGTCTAACTTGATTCAAGTTTGGTTCAAAAATGTTTTCTAGGACACTGGCTTCCCTAATCCCCTATAGGAATTAAGCCATAGCTCTAAATAGAGGGAAAAGCTTTAATTAAATTGCAAATTGAGTTTCTGTCAAAGTACAGTAATAGAAATATATGATCTTTGAATGAAGAATGGCAAAATAACGACTGTAGTATCCAAAAATAAAATCTTAATAAAATAATGCTACAAAAACATTGGGAAGTTTACTTTTCTGTCTTCTGAGATAAATTTTGGAAAATATTCCATTAGTTTCATTAACATCACTCTATACCAGGAGTGTAAAACATACGAACCACAGAGCTGTATAATCCAGCCTTTGGGTCACTGGACTGATCTGGCACACCAACCCAGTGCAGTGCATGGGGCATGTGGGCTGGACCTGGCATCATGCAACCTGCATGCTGGCTCCAGGGCCTGTCTGGTTCAGTCTTCTCTGGAGCTAGCACAGGGGCTTGGTTTGGCAGGGTACTGCATGCCAGTCCAGCCCTGCACGTCACAAGGAGCATGTACTGCCCCTGAGGCTCACTGTGCACATGGCAGATGGGGCCAGCACTGGCCATGCACTGACTATGGCATGTGTGCTGGACCTGGCACTGCACATGGCACAAGGGGTCTGGGGCTTGAGCTGCATGCAGCAGCCCCAGACCATGTCCCAGGGCCAACACATGCTACATGCATGTGGACATTGTGCAGGGGGTCAATCCTTGTCTGGCCTACAGATCAGTCCAGCAACCTTTATCTGGCCAATGGGGCTGGATGAATTTGACACCCTGCTATATAGTGTTTCAGTACCTGTCAGCGCTACCTAATACTTCTCTAGGCCAGGTATTCCTAAAGTTTTGTTTGTAGAGAGCCCCTTAACCAGTGGGACATTGCAGTGGGACTTAATAAAATGGATATGCAGTACGGTAACTTTGTTCAATAGATGTAACATAATACACCTTACATATACAAAGGAGAATCCAGTGTCCTTGTTTGAATGGGATTTGTGCATCTGACTCATGTCAATAATTGAGTGAAAAGCTAATAGTGATATTTCATTAACAAACCACCACTAGTGTGTGTGTGTGTGTGTGCATGTATTCATAAATGCATTGAGAGCACTGATATAATTGGCATACTACAGCATTACACAGATTATCAAGCATAGTATAAAATGTATCAGACCAACTCGCGTAACTAAGCATCACCCAAAACATTTGACATGTCAGTATCTATACAGGGGATGGTGGGTGGGGGGGTAGTTTTAACTTACCCATTACAGTCTTTTGCCTGCATGTTGAAAACCTCTGATCTAGCCTGTAAGCTCTTCCAGTCTGGGGCTCTCATTATTTGTTTATAATAGAACTGTTGGTTCTGAATGTCAGTGTATTAAGCATATCTCTGAAACCCTTTCCAGAGTAAAAAATAAAACCTCTCATTGAGAATGTTTCAGTGATACTGCAATAGAAATAATAAATGCCTCTGTTGATAGTGCATAAACAAATCAAGAAGCAAGCTCATTTTAAATCTTGAGAGTATTTCTAAAAGCAGGATAATGTTTTTGTTTTGTTTTTAAACAAATTATTTATAAACATATTGGTTATATTGCCTGCAATACTTTAAAATAATAGGTGGTTAAAAAACAAAGTTTTGGTTTTGGTTTTCTTTTCTTTTTTTTAATATTTCTGGGGTTTCTCCAAAAAAAAAAGTCCCAAATCATTTCT
Source organism: Alligator mississippiensis (assembly GCF_030867095.1). NCBI lineage: Eukaryota > Metazoa > Chordata > Crocodylia > Alligatoridae > Alligator > Alligator mississippiensis. The sequence goes on from NC_081828.1 coordinate 32,991,922, forward strand.
ATGGTGGCAGTCCTATTCAAGATCAGTATGGTCATGCAACGTTTATTGCATAAATTGTGTGCATATTTCTTGGATGTAGTGAGGTTGTTCATGGAAATAAATTTACACAGGTGGGTGTTTGCAGAGTTGGGCAGTATACTAAACCCTGAGCCATTTTGTTTGTATGTAATTAGTAGTTTAAAATATCCGTTATTATCATTCTTTGAAACCATTTTTTTTTTTAAGCCTTTATCTTTGTGGGTTGTTTTTGCAGACCACCAGACATAGAGCTGCTAAAGGAAGGGCAAAGGTACAGTTGAATCAGTTATTCTCGCACATAAATTTTCCAACTGAATATATTAAAAGCAAACCAGATGAAAGGGAAATCTTTGATTTCCTTCCTGTTTTTCTGCATTATACAAGGTACCATTATTGCAGCCTATGCACAGGAATATTTGCCTTATTTAGCTTTTTCCTTTGTGAGTCTAGATTAGCATATTTGATCTGTATGATTTAGCGTACAGCTGCTCATAGCCTACAAGTCTTAATTGAACCTGTTGAAATCTGACACAAAAACAATGTTTGTACTTGCATATTTTGTGCCATTCATTCTTTATAAACTAAATGCTACCAATTTTGTGTGTTGAAAGCTGGTGTAAGCCTTAATATAAAATACTTATTCGAGTCATACTACTTTTGTTTCCTCTCCCTTCTTGCATGCAGTTCTGTAAATTGTGATTTACTTTTTTGTTTTTCATTTGTAATATTTGGCCAGTAGGGGGCAAACTCGCATGCACTTGTAAAAACAATTAGTCTGCTAGCCCTTTGCTGTTAACTAACATACAACATTTTAGTCACACCATAATAAAATTAGCTTAAGTTGCCCATGTTCAATTGAAAATTTAAATTTTAGTAGCTTAGACTTAATGCTGTTCACTAATTCTAAATATTTTCAGAGCAAACATTTTGTTTTCCTTTTCTCTTTCCTATCTCCAACTGCAACAATTTGGAATTTGTTTGAGGATTTTTTTTAAATTGCAAAATAAGATGTGTTTTATGTACTAGCTATATATCCATATTTGCAATCTTAATTATTAAACACTAAATCTGTCTCTCAGAAAACTTCTAGAAAGCAAATCTTATATAGGTACAATCCTAATGCTCTATTTATTAACATTAAGTAAAATCATGTGCCAATCCTAAAAACAAAACTCATTAATTTTTAATGTACATGTAAATCAAAACCTATTTATACCTAACATACGTTACTGACAGTCTGTTTCTTTTGACACAGTGGCCAGTCTGGGGAAGAAGTAAAACTCCGTGATGAAGTCATTAAAGTCTCAGACATTGAAAACCCTATGCTATCAAGCCAGTGTGAATCTGGCTCCCCTAGCATACACAGTGACAGCAGCAGTGATACTGAACTTGAATTTGTTTCCTCTATTCTACCAAGAAATCAATCAGGCACACCCAGTGGGACACGGATATCTCAAAAAAGTATACTCAGCAAGAAGCATGATCAGGAAGTTTATTCCAAGCCTGGAGGTGAAGATTCTGGAGTGATAGAGGCCACAGAACAATTGAGTACATGTAAATTAGATTCCCTGGAAAAAAAGAGTACTTGTTCAGTTAGGTTTCAAAATAAACTAACTGATATTTCTTCAAAGAATGTTATGCTTGAAAATGGAAAAATTTCAGAAAGCTGTGAAAACAGCTGTAATAGTTCACATGTAGTGTTTCTAGGTGTGAGCAAAAAGGGGGCAGAACAACTTAAAAGAATACTTACTAAATCAAAGCAGCATATCAAACCTACATTGAGACCAGTTAATTCCCTTGCTGCTAAAGGCAATTTATTAGAAGTTCTTAAGCAAACTTTTATTGAATGGAGGACTGGTGAAACCTTAAAATTTCTCTATGATTCAAAATATGTTCCTGTATGCTTACCAGAACACACGTTGGCTGTTGCCTGTGAGAGAGAAGAACTTGATGAAGATGACATAGAGACAGCTGATGACCTTAATGATACTGCTATGTGGAAATCTAAAAACACATTGCCTTTTGCAAGCTCAGATGGAGTTGTTAAACCTTTGCCTAGTTACAAAAAGTTAAAAGAAGAAACTCAGCTATTAGAACTAAGAGTAAAAGAGTTCTATAAAGGAAAGTACATCTTGGCTGAAGAAACAGCAGCAGAAGTTCATGAGGAGGAATATTTTAGCAGCCATAAAGTAAGTGCACCAAAAAATAATGGGCTGTGTAAAATCCTACCTTTCAAAAATATTGGTAAGCTGTTGGGAACCATAAGTATGTACAGCACCTAACACAGTAGGCTGCTAACCTAGATAGTTTCTAGATATTCCTCCAGGAGAAATGTTGAAGAATAATTATAAGGTTGCTCATATCTGAAACGATGTCTCAATTTGTATGACTTTTAAACATTTTAAATGAATTCCTGTGATTATCCAGTGCATCTACATGTGCAATTAATGCAGAGGAATAAACCAGTGGTTATTGAGCCAGTTTATTGCTTCCAAGCGTGCCATTTGAATGTGTGCCTGGGACTGCAGTATGTTGAGCTGGTTGGAGCAGCCCTGGCTATCAAGGAGCCTGAAAACTCAGCCTGCCAGCCTGGGGCTGCTCCGACTTGGCTCATTGTGCCCTGGAGGGGCTGGCTTGGGGCACTAGGGTATTCCAGTGTGGGGCTAGCTGGCAGGCTGCCCTCACACTGAAGTACCGTCGTGCCCCAGCCGCTGGGTCAGTGTCTACACATTGCCTGCTGCACATGAAAAAACTCAGCAGCAGGGTAGTACTTGTAAATGCTTGTATTTACAAGTACTGTCCTGCGTCAGAGTTTCTTATTTTCCTGTGGCCTATTAGAGCCACATGCTCCACAATAAACATCTCGTGTATACCCGCCCATTCAGTTTCAGCAGCTTCCTGCCAGGTGATTTTGTCATAAATTAATTGGTGGTTTGAGCAGCCTGAATGTTTTATGAGGCACAAAGAAAGAACCTCTAAACTAAACTGAACTAAGAATATAAAGATCTAGGTTAGTAATATCTGGTCTTTGTAAAGGTGCCTAAAAGGAAAGAAAGGTTAAAGATCTGCAAAGACAAATTACAATGCTACTTCACACAGCTTTACATCTCTTCTTATCTCGGTGTGCTGATAGGAAAGTTTATAGGCTCCAAAACGTGAAAAGCCAGGTAAAGTTTTGGCTTCCTAAGTGTGCCTACACCAGCTGAACATGCCCAATTCTTTTGGTTTCCTCCTGATTGTGACAGTACTCTGGTGGACTAGATACTTTGTATTGGTGTATGATTTAGTTTCAGGAAATTATTGATATGAAAAGGAATAATATTGTAAATGTTCCTTTTTATAAAACAAAGGTACCATAGCCTGTTTTAAAGTGTGAGGTTAGTCAGGCTTGGATGTTTTCACTTGGAGTTCTCAGGAAAGTTATCATTAGTTTTAATAACGCACCAAATACAGTTTTATTTCTGAAGAAAATAAAAATTGGATTTTTAGGCAAATTGCACTGAAAGCCTATTTAATTCTTTGGTGTTTAGGAGCCCACTGAAATTTCCAGAACATTGAAGCTGGATCATTATCTTAAAGCAATGGTTCTCAACTTTTTTAGTTTCAAGGCACCCCTCCATAACTTCTGAATTTAATGGCACCCATTTTGACAGCCACTGTTTTACTGCCTGAGCTTACCTCAGTGGTTCTCAGATGGGTTACTGCTGGTGCAGCCAGATCAAACTGCCCCTGAGCACCTTGTGCAAAACCAGATCAGGAAGCACCTGTAGCAGGAGTGGGTGCTCTTGCCTGCATATAGGTTTATCTGATAACCTAATGCAGGCAGGAGTGCCCACTCTTGCCACAGCCCTTTCCAGGCCACCCCCACATGCTCTTCCTGGAAACAGAGGCTCCTTCAAAAACAGGGCAATTCCATATGGCAGTGGAAGTGACACAGCAGTAGTCTGGAAAATATAGAAAACATGCAGATACACCTCCAGACTGCCACAGTAATGCCACATCACCAGGATGAAACTGTTCCACATGCCTGTTTCTAGGAGGAGTATGCAGGACTGGACCAGGAAGAGCTGCAGCCTGCATTTAATTTAGCTGATAAATGCAATACAAGCAAAATTTAAACAGCTTCTACTGCAGCTGCTTCCCAATCTGGCTTCACATCAGGCTATGGGGCAGTTTCACATGGCACTGATGGCACCTGCATTGTGGCACCCTTTAAAAGGGTCTCATGGCACCCCAGCTGAACCACCGTTGTAAAGTTTAACCCTTTTCAGCTTCAGGAGTGTTCTTTAGTTTGAAGTAACCAAGCACTTACTGCATTTTAGTCTGTTTAGAAACAGTAAATGTTAACTACAAGAAAGTGTGCACTAGTATTCATTCATGGTGTTATTTTGGTGTATTGACTTAAAGATACTAAAGCCCATATGTGTGTTTGCATTCTTTCCTATATTTATAATACAGGATAACCAGGAAGATGATCCCACCTTCCCACTAATAGATTCTAATGCGCAAATGCAGATTCGAAAGCGGATTGTACTTGAAAGGCTAAGAAAAGTGTAAGTATTTTTCTTATGGAGTGAGCTGAAATAGAGCAAACATGTTCTGGACTTCATTAATCAGCACTTGATATAACAAACACATTCTGAAAGTGTTCTGTGATCTGTACGGACTAGTTGTTTCTGTATGGAACTTAATATGTAGGTTAAAAACATTAGTCCTTAAATAGAATCAAGTTATTTTTGAGATATTTGTGTCTGATATAGCTGCACTGGTTGTGAATAAAGACAGTCAACCTGACAACCCTTTCAGTTAAAAGTGAAGGGCCAATTGGTAGGACACACTCTAAAAGGGGCTTCCCCTTTTTTTAAGAGCAGTATAGCTCATAATTGTTACGTTTTCAGTTGGGTGTGCTGCTGCTCCCACTGGTTGGAGGAAGACACATATGTGGCAGTGTGATTGGCATTGTATTGGAGTTTTTTATATATGTTGTGGGATGTAGTATTTGTTATTGTAAAGTTACATGGTGCTTAAATCAGGAATTGTTTTACCTTGAAAACTAGTTAATTTCATTTATTTTCTTTAAAATAGTTTCTTATGAATCTGAAAATGTAAAATATTTCTATTAATTTTAGTGCACCAACACTTACGAAAAGTTTTGTAGAACTCAAAGCTGTTTGAGGTAGGCATAGTGTCTTTGTCCTGCACAGCACACCATATATTGTTGTCATCAAATCAGCAGTGCTTTAAAAACTGTTAAGTAGTTCAAGCAAACTCTTGCTAAAACAATTTCTATTATGAATATGGATGGTTCGTGTGGATGGGGTTCACTTTATTTTTATTTTTTAAATAACTTTTCCTTCCTGTACTAGCTGTAGGCAGCCAAACTACATTAAAGCCTGCTTGATTCTTAAAACTATTTCCAAGCATCAGTCCCTGCTCAATCTACATAGATTCATTGCATCTTAAAGAAGAAAGTGTGTAACAGTCAAGGCTCTGTATATCATGACATTTAAAAGGGTTAGACTAACAAGGTTTAAGACCATTTAAAAACTCCCTCTTGCAATTATCTAACAGTTCCTAGGCAGTGCAGACAAGGAATAATAATATTCATTTAATGACTGTAGCTGAGGGCCCTTATTAAAAATATATGAAGAAGGTATAGTAATATTTCTTTTCACTCCGTGTCAGTACTGATGGGGTATAAACATGCAATCAGACTGCTTGTAGCAAAAACTGATAAATATTAACCAGTGATCCTGCAAAGTCTGAACTACAGACATCCTAAAATACCTGCTACCAAGAACAGTTGGAAATAATAGTATTGGATTATCAATCCATGTTTTTTTCCTAAGTTTTTTTGTGCGCTTATTTGTACTGAAGCTCCCAGTTAATTTAATTGGATTGTTTTTTGTGTTTTTTGTATGGGAGAGGAGAAGGGAGAGAGGGGATGAAATACCTCCTTTTTTTCTTAATTTTTTTTAACAATTTTTGTCCCTGACAAATGTAAAGTTTGTCATAGAGTGGAGCCTTGACAGTAGCCTAGATAGCTCCTAAAAGACTTGTCTGCTCAATGGACAGCCATAGTAGGAACAAAAACCCCAAAACAGAATAGAGAATAATACAGAAAATACTGCAGAGCCCTTGAATAGATTGTACCTTATCTGGAATGCTGTGTACAAGATTGGTCTTCCCACCTCAAAAAGCACATTATAACATTGGTGGGTGCTGTCATGGGAAATAAAGATAATGAGTGCAATTTCTATTGTATGAAGAGACTGAAAGTGTGATAATTCTCCTTAGAAAAGTGATAAATGAGAAATGACATGATAAAACTATACAAAAGACGTGGTAAAGAGAACGTAGTTCAGGAATTTCTGCTCTTCCTGTATTTTAACTCCGGATGGGGGGCGGACACTATCCAGTTGTATTGAAAAACTGATGCTTCCAACACAATGTATATGGACCATGAGGGACACTGCTATGTGGTATCATAGAAGTAGCAGCAAGATGCAAAGAGACATTAGATATTTATGTGGATAGCTAGGATGTTCATTTGGTGCTAAACTTCCGTAAGAGATGAGAGAAAAAATCATTCTCCGGGTATAAGCCACTATCTATTTGAGGTTAGAATAAGACTTAAATGGTAATACTGTAAGGTTTCCTGAACATTTGCCTGAATCATCTGCTGCTGGTGACTGTTAAAGACACAAGATTGAACTCATTGGGTTAGCTATTTCCTGGGCCAGTATGATGACCCTTATTCAGGGAAGATTAATTTTTTTTTAAATAGTTGAAGAGAAATGCATTTCACAATTTCTCATTCAAAGCTGCAACTTTGATGCCTCAAATTTAACTTCTAAATCTGTATTTAGGCACCTGCATAAATGGCCATTTGAGCCTCACTTCTCTAAGAAAACAATAACACTTGTACAACCACATATTTCACTGGAGGCAATGGTGGTTTGGATGTTCAACTCCCTTTAAAAAAAGCAGGCTACTTCTGGTTTGTAAAAATTGCAAGATGCAATAGATAGCAGAAGTCCTGGCTCTTGTATCATTTATGCTGCATTATGTTGTAACGTAAACGCATATCAGAATCAGAATCTTGCTTTAATGCTGCTTTCTCTGGCTCCAAGTTGCATTATAAATGTAGTCATTATCATGAGTAAGGTTTTTTTGCTGGGTAGTTCTTAACAGGAATACTTTACTCTGAAGTAGAGATTTTTGAGATGCTGAATGGTTTAAAAAAAACGAACTGAGGAATGCTTTGATGCAAGAGAATGTTAATCTCCTAAAAGAACAATAAAACTGACATGCAAGCTTTGTCCCCAACTAAAATACTGTAGTTCTAACATACAGTGATACCAGCTTCTTGGGAACCTGACCATTATACCAATATCCTAATTACTAACCTAGGTATAATAATGTTGTACCAAACTCTGTGTACAAAGTAGCTCACCTTCATATCTCACTGTTGTTTGTTTTCAGATTGCTTTATTGCACTAGTACCATCTTGACTTCCAACTACCAGCATAAAAATTGATTGTCTATGCCTTTTTTTCTTCTTCCTGTTTTTCATCATGTGATATTAAATTTTTAAGACTGTTCTCTGCACCCAGATAATTCAGTTGCGTCTTCCTCTTCTGAACCTAAATAACCCTATGAAAACAGATACTACTTGCTCACCCACTAAATCATAAGGTTATAAGGTGGGTGCTAAAGTTTTAATTTTATGAGAAGTACAAATGCCATTTCTCTTTTGAGCAGATACCTCCTCAATATCATATATCTTGTATATTAAATTATTACTATTAAAGTATTAGATTATTATTACATTATTGAATCAAATCTCTTCTACTTAAATTATTTCACTGTCTAAATCTAAAATAATATTTGAAATAGTTATGACCTTTTAGATTCCAGTCCTCCCCGTTGCAAACAGAATTGCTTTTGTTAAAACGTCTTGATGTAATGGAAATTTGAACTTAATTTGTAGAATGTAGTTGCTAGGTATATTGTATTCTTTGTATTTGCACTAACTTTCACTTGGGTTGTTAAGTACTAAATACCTCCTCTAATGGGTGAATCTGAAAGGTAAACTTACAGGCCTGATCTAAAGGACAGAGAAGACAATGAAAGTCCCTATCTTGACTTCAGTAAGCTTTGGATGAGGCCCTATTCAGGAGAAAATGCTTGTTGATAGGAAAATCTTACAACAAATATCCTTTTCCTTTAGATTGCCTGCAGTGCTGGGCCCTCTTCAGATTACACTAGGTGAAGTTTACATGGAATTGAAAAGTCTTGTCTCAACTTTTAGGTAAGTGTTGGTTTCTAGGGATTTTTCCTGGTTAAGTTCCAGTTACTGTATCCACAAATAAAGCACAGAGGGGCCCACTGAAGATTTGCCGAATTCCTGCAGCAGGTCAATGTAGGTAATTCCCAGTGGACTGACAAGACAGCCCCATCACCTGCTTTTCTGACTGTGTGGGGGTCATCAGGAGCATTTATATTTTTAAAAAAGTAGGCCAGTGGACTCTAGAGAATGGCAGTGAGTCCTTTAAAGACACTACCATGCTGTCACCTCCTATCAAATATGGACTTCTGAGACCTGTCACTTTCCCTTCCTCAGTGCCTGCTGTAGCCAAGCTAAGTGGTGTTTAATGTGATTAATTCTGGTTACCATCAGCTCTCTGAACTAAGAAAATCAAGCTTGGCCCTTCCTGCTCTTGACTGAAGGGGAAAAGACAGGGAATAGAGCAAAGATCCATATAATTCATCACAAAGAGGTCTGTAGTCTGAAGTCTTTCTCCTTGGTCCCATTGAGCTTAGCAGCCTGAAGCATTGACAAAAGGCAACAACGCTAACAACAAATAGGGTGATGATAACTTAGTCATTGTACATGTCACAAGTTCTTTACTGTCTCAACATAGTCCCCACGCCACGTGTGCCAGCAAGGAGTAATGGCAATTACTAGTTACCATATTGTCTTGCATATTACCTGCACATTCCACACCACAACCAGCTGGGGAAAATTGGGGTGTGCATTTATACAAGGAAAGGGGCTTCTCACAGCCCCAGAAATTTGGACGGTTGGTGGAGCGGTGGCAGCATTAATTACTGCAGCTCTGGGACTCTGAAGTAAGAGACTGGGTCCGGCTGAGCAAGTGACTGCAGTTAGTGTGTGGACCCAGATTCAGCATGCCACCCAGTCCTGGATCAGGCTGTGCTGCATGGCCTGTTGCCAGCGTACTAGGTCAAGTCCCAGCATACAGTCCCCAGCCCCAGAAACCCCAGACCTCTGGTACTTACCCATAAACTCCAAGGTCGGGCTTTTTTTTTTCCTTCTTGGGGTGCTCCCAAAATAGGTTGCTTGTTATATTTGGGTGGTATATTTTACTTGATAAAATGCAGTATATGTAGCTTAGCACTGGTTCCAGACTTTTTTAAATTTTTGTTCATTTGTTGTGCTGAACAGCCAAAAAAAGGTTTTAAAAGAGTTTTTCTCATGTTAATTCATTTGGCCAAAGGGATTATTGCTTTGGTAAGTATAAGGCCAATTCAACTTAAACTCTGATGTTCTATTTGACATCTTCAAAAATCATGTAAGAAATAGAGATAAGTAGTACAGTTCTCTAAATATGGAATCTTTTGTATGTGAAGGAAGAGGGTATAAGATTTTGTTTGTTTGAATAAATTTTTTTAAATAAATCCCTATTTTTAAAGGAATTTTTTATTAACTTTGTGCCTATATGCCTATATTTACATACTTTTTAATTATCTAGGTTTATAGACAAGCATTGAAGTCTTCTTAGTCTGCTTGAAATCTCTAGAATGCTGAAACTGGTAAAGATTATACATAATGGATTCTAGCCAGTGCTACTTCTAGCCAGATAGTTAACTGTATGAAAAGCAAAAACGTGAGCCCTTAAGCAGAATTTTGTTTTAAGCTTTACTAGCCATTCAAACAAGAATGTGGCCACATCAGGCATTTGGGAAGGACCCATTATAAAAGTGTCTAGGCACCAAAATAGACTACTTAAAAAAAAATAGCTGAAAACAAATTGAGATTGAGTTCAGCTCTAGCTGGTTAGGACTTTTACACAGATATGTTACTATCTTCATTATTATTTGTTAAGCCATAGTGGTAGATAATTCAAGTGAGCCTGTTGTCATATTAAATATGCTCCCCCAATATATTTTGCAGCACCCTAACAGTGATGCAATTCTCAGATATGGTTCTGTTTAGTTTCAGTGCTTTCTTGTTAAGTGGTTTAAATACTGCTTGTCATTTTATTTTAACATTGAACCTTTTTTTGCAGTATCTCTTGTTAAGGGGTAAGTTGAAGGCTACTGGTGGCAAATTTGATGTGGCTTTAATTTGTCAGTTTGCCTGGCAGTTGGTTTTGTTTAATTATATTTTGGGGATCACTTATTTTTTGGTATTTGAAATGTTATTGTAGGGATCTATGAGTAGATACTTAATGTAAATATTTGGGATTTACTTTGTTACTGCTGATAGCAAGATTACAGAAAACTAGAAATATGGGATGGGGTCAGATTCTCTGTCTTTATTCAGAAGTTACTAGAATCAATTCAGTCAGGTCTAAATTTCCCTTCTACCTTTGTCCTATTGCCCGTTAAAGGCAGGAAAAATGTCTTAGGCTTTCCCCTTCTGATGCAGTAGAATCTGCTGGCAAATGCTACCTTTGTGACTATTAGTCTAAAAATCCATGGTCACTGATATCAAGGGCCCATTGCTATAATGACTAATGTACCAGCTTAAATTAACTCACAAGAGTTGTTTAATTAATTTCGCAGTGAATACTCAGTAGTGGGGGGTGAGGAAACAAAATTAAATATATAGTTGTGTTCACAGGGTTCAGGGCTTTAAATGCCACCAAGTATTTTAATAGGATTGAAATGCTAAATAAATATGGGGACAGCACTGACAGATAAATCTTTTCTGCTTTGTGTGCTGGAAGATCTTCAGGCTGAGAATTTACTGAGGACCCATCATAGGGGGATAAAACATGGTCAGAATATAGAAGAGTCCAGCTAAATTCAGTAGTTAGACTGAAAGGATAAAAGAGCATGTGGTGAACTAAGCAACAACAATTTTCAGCTCCATTGGTTTTTAAAGGAACACTTGCAGTTCAGCCTCCTTTGGGCAGCATTTTATTCAATCACCACTGCTGGGAAACACACTAAAGAGATCTCGGGAGACATTTTAGAATGGTTATAGTTCTTCCCAAGTAAAGTCCCTCTGTGCCTGTAAGCTTTTGTTACGAAAACTGAGATGTCAAATAAGTCTCCAGAGTCTGTAAGGGCACTTTAAAGATCAAGAGAAAATTAGATATTCATTTATCCTAGATTTCTATATAAATAAGATAATGAATGTGATTTTAAAAAATGATTTTTTAAAGAATAATACTTTTATTCAAAATTGACTGTTGTGGCTAATAGAAGAATATATATGAAAGTTCTCTTAGAAGCTGCCTTTGACTTCAGAATTTCTTCCTTTCTGAATTTGTCAAAATTCTGAGCTAAAAATGTTTACATGGTCTTTTTTAAGATGGTTCTATCCGGTGTTCCTCTAAGGCTTTGTCTTGGCTAGATTCACAGCAGGATGCAAGCATGTTAGCTCATGTATGTGAGTCAACACGCTTGAGCTGAAGTTTATCTTCCTCCCCTAGGTTTCAGCTTGACCAGAAAGCATATGTTAAGTGTATACTCCCTGTTTTAAAACATGTTGGCTAATGCGTTCAAACACAGATTTTAAAATAATTAAGACAAGCCCTTCATTCTAAATTTGCCAAACAGGGATCTCAGTCCTGCAGTGAGATGTTTGAGTATAGACCTGCAGCTTAAAGAAATGTCACCCAAGTCAGTGGCTTTGCTTTTTAAACCTAGTCAGGATAGATAAGACAAGGAAAACTGCCTTCTAACATGTTCTAAGTTGGTCAGTTTCAGACCTAGAAAAGTGTCTGTGCTTAGCATCAGTATGTGGTAAAGTACAGGTTCCCTGCTCTTGAATACAAATAGTTAGGCTGAGCTATTGAATAGTATCTGACATTGCATCTTTAGATCCTAGCCAAGATACTGCTAGCGGGACTCCCTTCACATAGACAGCAGGTCTACAGTAGTAGTTCAGACTGTAGATTTGGAACTATAGGTGCCTTAACTTAAATGCACCTGGTTTGATTTGCAGAGTTGCTGAATGCTTACACCTTTCACTTCAGTAAAGTATGCAAAATAATGAATGATACAGAAAAAGGAAATCGGAGACATCTTTCTTTTTACAGTTTTTCCATTATGCAAGAGAAAAAGAATGCTTTGCAAATGGAAAAGCAGCAAATGGAAAATTGATAAAGGAATATTTTTTCACCCAGTACATAATTGGCTTAGAGGATTCATTGCCACAAAAAAATCAAGACCAAGTGCTTAGTAGGGTTTTAAAAACCATATTTGACACTGCTATAGATAACAGAGATATCTTTACAATAAAAGGAATAAAAAGTTTTGGAAGGGAGAGTACTACCTTCCTCTTAAGGGCATAAAACGGGAAGAAACTGCCTTGATGCAGGTTATAGCCTACTGTAGTTTCTTGCCTCATGATAAACATTTGATACTGGCCACAATCCAAGAGAGTATACTGGATGGATAAGAGCAACTACTGATCTAGTATGGCAGTTTCTATGTTCCTGTGTATTCTTTCAAGGGAACCCCTGCTTTTAGGAAAGTATCTGGTGTCTGGAGACAACCTCCAATTTTCAGTAGCTAGTCACTAGGCTCTGCTTGCACTAAGCAAAACTTGCTGAGTTTCTTGTTTAAAAAGTTGCAGATTCTTTTCTCATGCTGTTTAGCAGAAAATTAGAACACCAGAAATTCAAATCACAGGACTAAAATTTAATTTTTAAAACATGTCTGCTAGTTTTTCATTCCCCCGCCCCATATGTTTACAAGATGGAACTCTAGCTTTCTCTTCGCTGTCGCAGATTGTTTTCAAATAACAGTTTTGGCAGAAGACAAAGCAAAAAATTATTGAACCATTTTTACAAGGGATTTGCGTTTGACTGTTGTCTGAAAGCTTTACTCTTCAGAGATGCTTGTGTTGACACACAGCTTGTTTTTGAAAGCGGCTGCCCTTTCACTGCTCTTATTATTTAAGGCTTCACACTTGTAGGTTGCTTGCTTTAGTCTGATCTATCTAAAATGGTTTTTTAAATGCACAAGCTCCCTAGGATAGGTGTTGTACCAAAGGTTACTGCTTGTGGAATCTTGACTACTCATCCAATCCCGCCACAGTAATGCATCAACAGATCTATATTACTGCATCCAGTAGGTTATCTGTCTCCTGACTACCTTCATTATAAATAACATATTGATGGCAATGACTAGTGTTGAGACCTTGCCAATCAATACTAACATTGAATAAGAGTTAATTGACACAAATAACTGCATCTCTCAGTTTGTGTACAAGAATGACGGCTTCTAGTACTTTAATCAATAATGGCTCCTTGTAGAGCATTGAAATAAAGCTGCTTTCTCCATTTGACAGTTTTCCCTGGTGATTTGGAGCTGTCTCTTCCATTGTGTCTCATCATAACAGATTAACTGGAATGTTACATATGAATTGTCTGTCAACATGATTCCATCAGGCATTTCTTAGTAGTGTTTATCATTGTCATCAGTACTGAGTCAAGACCTTCAGACCTTGTTTTGTCTTATTTTCCAAGTAGAAAAATGTTACAGTTTAGCAGATGCTGACTTTTTGTTGCTAAACCCTGACTGTCTTTCATGTTTTAAAACAGTAATCGATACAAGCGAGCTGTTTTCTAAAAAATGATAATTTTATTAAAGGCATAGAAAGGAACAAATACTGATGGAGATGCACTGCTTTAGTAGTTGGTGATCCTAAAGTTGGTTATTTGAACTATAATTACACCTCTGTTTTAGTTGTGAGAATCTTGCAAAGTTATTGAGGAGGAAATAAAACAGCATTATTTAAATCATTACTTTAAAAAACTGATTTCCCTACCTCCCACTATTGTAGGTGGCTAAAAGTAAACAGTCTCTTGTCAAAGTGAACAGTAAAGGTTTATTCCTCAACTTATAGCTAAATGTAAATGAAATGAAAGAATGAAAGGTGGGCAATTGAAATAAGGCTAGCAGAGATTGTAGATTTTATTGATGAAATCAATATTCTCATATTTTGTATTCTTTTTAAGTTTGACAAATAATAAGACTGTAACTTATTCCTGGCAAAGCAGCAAGTGCTTAAATCTTTCAGGGTTTTTTTTCATTTTGTGTTGTTGCTTGTTTTTGTTTTTGGTAATCCTGCACTGTGCACAGTGGAGAGCGGGAAAAATTACCATTCTTTTCACGAGCTCTCCCAGTGACTTCATATAGATGGGAAGAAAGAGATTTCATATAGATAGGGAGAAAGAGATTTATCACAAATTTCTTTATTAAAAACTACTACATCCCTAGTTTAAAGGTTGCTATCTTTGTGATACACCTGTTTGGACTGGAAAATGATTTATATAAAATATGGTTTATATTGTTCTGGTGACATACAAAGTAATATGTGCAGCTTAGCTGGTGTCATAGTTTGTTATTCATTGAACACACCTGTGGTGTTCCTGGTTTTAAAATCCCTAATTTTAGATTATTGCCCAGAAAGGGCCTGTCCTTACTGTGTTCTACAGTTGTAATGTTGAAACTACTTAAACACACAGTAGTCGCATTTAATTGATTTAAAGTACGGGTGCACGATAGAGATTTTTGGGGCCAATACTGATAACCGATTTTTAAGGAGGCATATCAGCTGATACCGATCTGATTTCCAGTACCAACCTAGCAACCTTGGAGAGCTGCGTGTAGCTGGTATGTGTGGTGTGGTGGGAGGGAATGGATGGGGGGGGGAGGGGAGTGCAGATTAAGGCCCCTGTGGTGAGGGATGAGTGGGGCTAGGGCTGGGGCAGCAGCTGGGACAAGTGCTGCCCAGGTGGGGCGGGTGTGGGACAGAGTCGTGGCTCCCACCACTGCACACCGCTGGTCCAATGACTGATCTGGAGCTCGCCTGCTTGTCTGGTGTCTTCCGCCGCTGCTCCCACCACTCATCCGGAAGGGCATGGGGGGGTGCCCCTCAATCTGCACAGGATGGGGCAGGCTGGGAAGAGACCCACACAGTCTCCGCCTCAGCCTGCCTGCCCTGTGCAGATCTGGGGGCACATACCCCCCCCCCCCCCCCACCATGCCCTCCCAGATGAGCAGCCGGAGCAACGATGGGAGCTGCTGGATGAGTGCCAGATCAGTGGTCCCTGGACAAGCAGTGCGCAGCAGCAGGAGCTGCCCCTCCCCTCACCCTCTGGATGAGCTGTGGCTCTATCCTGTGCCCACCCCAGTTGGGCAGCACTTGCCCCAGCCCCCCTCCTCCCTCACCGCAGGGACCTTGATCTGCACCCCACGCATCCTCCCTCCCCTTCCACCAAACCAGACTTACCAGCTGCACACAGCTGTCCAAGGTATCGCCTCAGTGCCTATCTGCTGCGGTGCAACTGCACGCACGCGCAGGCATTTATTGGCCAAATTATCTGCCACATCAGGCTGATTTCCGATATGATCAATTTTCTTTATATTGGTGCTGATCCAATATCGGATCGATGTATCAGTGAACCTCTAATTAAAGGTAATATGGTTCACTTCATCACAGCATTTTTTTGCTATCACAGCAGTGTTTACCTCTTTACATCTGCCATGCTTCATAGTCATGTTTAATTGGTGCACTGTGAGGAAAATCTTACTAGTTATCTAGAAAATGAGTAACTTTAAGGGAACCAATGATACAGTCTGTGATCATAATAAAGATTACAACTGACAACCCATCCAGAACACCTGTGAGGATGTTTCAGAAAGTAAGAGCAATTCTTCAATAAAACTATTTTGTATGCAATGATCGTGTACTGGACCATATCACTTCCACACATTTGTAAGCGATGGGTGCATTTGACAATGCCAGTGTCAGTGTTCACTGCTGCTGTGTAGTTTCCATTCATAGCACAAAGAATGGGTTAATTTTGAAATTGCTGTTACTTTCTGAAACACCTTTGTATATGTCTCTGAATAAGTGAAACACAATAACTACTTTATTTCATTTCTGCCAGCTTATTTGAATGCTTATCAGGAATAGTTTCTTCTGTTGCAATGTCTTAGGACAGTTTTAGCTGCAGTGAATGCGTCTACACATGCACTTTTCAGCAGTCGACTAATTAGCTCCACGGTAAAGTGTCACTGTCTACACATGTGCCGGTATTAGGACGTAGTAAATTAATTAACTCTGCTGTAGGATAGTATTGGCTGAGACAGTACTATGCTATGGCAGAATAATTACTTGTGCTGAAATGCAGGTGTAGACTGATTGGAGTTGGCTGGAGCATGAGTGCGTTAAAGTGTGAGGGCTGCCTGCCACCTAGCCCCACACTGTAGCACCTTTGTGCCTCAGCCAGCCCCTCTACCACCCAATGCCACCACCTGGAACCTGGGGTTGACCCGCCACAGATCCCCTGCCAGCCCAGGGCTGCTCCGCCCCAGTTCAAATTGCTGCAGTCCCAGGTGCCCGTGCAGATACTGCAGCTGGGAACAGCTAACTCCAGCACAAACCTCACTAATTTATCATGTCACCTGAATGGCATGCATAGAAGTACCCAGTGGTTGTTTCTCTCCCCTTACAGTACTTACTTGTAGTGCCCCACAAGGCCATGTCCTCCATACAATATCTGTATGAAGTCACTGGGAGAGCTTGTGAAACAGTAAGAACTGAAACATTTTATGCATATCATGCTCATCTCCTTCAACTCAAGCCATCTGTCAGCTCTTCTAGTGCTTTGTGGAAATGAAAATGTTTAAACTGAACCCCGGCAAGATGGAAAGGATGCTGATTGCAAGAGAAAAAGCACTTTTAGGAACTTACCTCAACAAGATCTGCGATGGATGGCAACTTCCTGTTCACTGTAAAGATCAGTATACAGTGCTCTTAGAATGCTGAAATAGCAACAGAGCTGTTCACTACCACCTGTGGTCTTCTGTAAAATTATGCCGCCACGCTCCCATTATACCCAAATCTGACCATAGTAATTCATGGATCTTTACCTTTGGCCTTGATTTACTGCAGCTTCATTATATCTAGGATTGAAGCTAAACCGCTTAAAAGCATCCATTGGTACTTAACGCAGCAGCCCATGTGTGTAGAAGAATGGCCCTAGCTTTCTGAAAAATTGTGTATCTTTCTGCACCCATGACCTCTGACAGTTATTCTAGATGTGAAACAACAGAAGGAGACTGCATGTGGGAGGCCAAACTTCCATTTGAACTGGATTAAGATTTCTTAGCTTTCCCACTGGAGATGAGCTTGGACTTGACTGCACTGAAAACTAAATGTAAAATCTGATTTCTTTGAATTTACCTTTTATCTCTCAGTTCACTGACACTTGAGAGGACTGGGCAGTAGGTGAGAATTCTGCTGCTATTACAACAGATGGAGAGGAAAAGGTTTTTTTTGTATTTGCGAGCTAGTTGATATGGTGCTGAAGGCTATGTAACTTACAGTAGATAGATATTGTACAGTACTATTAAAAATATTCATAATGAATCAAATGCTGATATTAGCTACTCCATTCTTCTCTTCATTTTCCAGTTCTATATGCATTTCAAAAATATGCATTTAATATTAGTATTTAAAATAAAAGTATTTCATATTGTCATTTATTTTTCAGGTTAACAAACATAAATATTATTCACAAAATGCCTGAATGGACCCTGATTGCCATTGTATTGTTATCAACGTGAGTACTTTCTAACATTCAGCTACCCTAACTAATCTATAATATTTATGAAGAGGTGACCTAAGAAAAAAGAGGTAATTTTTGTGTGAGGAATTTTAATCAGTTTAGAAACTATGCTAGACACAGAATAAATATATTTTTCACGCAAATTAAAAATAAAGAACAATTCAACATTTGCATCTGTGACATTAGCAATAATAAATATTAACTTGGGAAATTATGAGAAATTAAAACACAAATCCCTACAGATTGTCAGTCATACTTGCTTCTTTTTATTTGTTATTCCTTAATTTTGCTTTGAATTATCTTTTTGACTAAGCCACAAAAAGTAGTATTTGTGCATTGTTATTAGGTGGTGTATGTACAATAACAGACTCTTTTGGAGAATAAGAAACAAGAAAACGCCTTATAAAATATTAAAAGATATGTTCCATTACTCAATAGGGTTTTTTTCCTTTTTTTTTTTTTTAATTCCCTTTTTTCTACTAGAAGTATCTGTGTTTACCTTTAGAAATACTGTTGTCTTGGATCTCAAAACAGTATTTTATTAGTATATTGAATGATAATTCAAGTATACCCATTTAACACAGAAAAAATTATTTGACAGGCATAACTTCAGGGCATTTTTAATTATCCCCCAAAATGTATTTTAATATACTTGGATTATATGCATCATATAAAATTCTTATATTAGATTTCCTAAATTGCTATATAATTTTATTGTATACCATGTGAAATAAATTCTTAAATAGTTTTTTCCTTAAAAAGTCTGTTTTTATATATTCCTTCTCAACATATTTGTGTGCGAGAAGTTCCAGGTAATAAAAACTATAGTCATGTAAATTAGGTGACCTCTCCTCTGAAATTTTCTAATTTAATGTTCAGGTTTAAAGTTGAATAAAGACAAAACTGTAAACTTTATAGTGTTTTAAAACAGACTTTTCCATTACAAATTCATATTAAACATTTAACATTAGTTCACCTTTTAAGAAATCACTGGTGGTTTCAAAGAGTGTCAAACCCTGCCTTTCAGTGGGGTTAAAACCATCAAGCAATCTTTGTATGTCTTTCAGCTTGAATTACAAAATCGCAAAAATCTTATTTCAGAAACTGTTTATTACCGCACTGCTGCTTCTTCTTTTGGGCTTGCTGGGTCACTGGAGCCTGTAGGACAGAGAAGTACTTACCAGACATTCACAGGTCAAGAAGTGTTGTGGGCCAACCTCATAGCATCCCCAGTACTGCACTTACTTTCTTTGATATTACTTCAGTCTGACACATTGTTCTGGCTTTACTGTCCCAAGGAAGGCTATACCAGTAGGCATTAGAGTAGGCTTCAGCGAGCCCTACATCTGTGTCACCCAGCTAGATACTGCTCAAATGATTCATTAAATCAGAACACAGAAAGTAACTTTACTTGAATGCCTTAGTATAAATTTTTTATCAACTGTAAGAACAAATCTTTTGTCATTTTTACTATATACCTGTATGGTTGAATTGGTAATTTGTGAAATGGATCTTATGCATTTTTCAGGCAGTATATTTATGTTTAGTGAAATAGCAACTATTTTGTTCACAAGTGAAAAACATGGTTTTGGTTACCTACTACCTATAGTGTTAATAGTGAGTCCTAAAGGTTTATGATTATTTAAAATTTGGCAGGCAGTCTTTGCTGCAAAGTCAGAAATCAACAGTCAGGGCATCTTCTGCTTTCTAGAAGCCTTGTCTTGAAATAAGAATCCTAGTAGAGATTAAAATCTCATTTTAACTTTATTCCAGTGAAGTCAAAATGAAAAGCCTCACACTCTATTCCTCTTGTACCTAGTGGAGTATGGTGCTTGTCATCAGCAGCTGTCTGGTCATCACAACTCCAGGAAAGACTCTGTGTAGTCCAGGCTAGGAGGCTGCTGAAACCAACCCTCCCTTTACCTCCTGGATAGAAAGAGGACTTCTACTAGCATGTAATCTGGCAATGATCTGGCCCCATGATTGAACAGTAGCCATGTTATTCATAAAGCCAAACAATGGGCTAGCATTAGCAACAATTTAAGTTAATTGCTTATACCCCCCACTTAAATATATGATTATATCATGGGGGCTCCTAATGTAAAAATAATGTGGGGTATCAGGAGAAATAAAAATATGAGTAAGGGGATGTCAAAGCTACATATCAAAATAACTGTTAGGGTCCCTAGAGTGGGGTGTATATGTGTTTGGAGGGGTTGGGGGACAAGGTTTGTTTAAGTAATAGAGCTCTATTTCATGCAGTAGATACTTTTGCTAACATGACCTGTTAATTCAATAGTGGATTTTTTGGTTCATTTTCAGAATATCCTTAATACCTTTTGGCATCTGTGAATTTTACTTTGCTTTTGGCCAAGTTTCTATTCTTATTGGTGTCTTGAATTTTAACAGGATGTGATTACTATTAGTAGACCATTACATGACATTCTCCTTCATTTTGTTTAAAGTATGTGAGTAATACATTATCACAGTGTATCCAATATAAGATATTATGTTAGTAGAATGAACTCTCTGTTAGACATCTAGATTCATACTTAAAAAAATGCTGCAAAAAGGAATGGCCAATCTGAAAATCCAGCCTGAGGCATTTGCATCTTATTTATTACATACAAACATGCTGTATGTCATAACTGTGCTTCCTTAGACTAAATTTAAACATCCAGTGAAGAGATTGCATTCAGATATCTTTAAACTCTTTCTAAGATTAAGTAGACTTTAAAAATTGACTTGCAGGCCAAAAGCCTTGTTTAGTAACTTAAGTTATGATTGCTTGCAACATGGCCCTGTCTGAACATTTACTCTCTGAATTTTATGTTTTAGCCAGATACTTTCTAATGCAATGTAAAATACAATACTGAATGATAGATCCTCTTCCCAAAAGGTCTTTGCTTGATCTCAAATGAAGTGGATAAATAGATACATATATGGTATTTCAAGAAAAAGAGTGGAGACCAAAGTATGGAAGATTAGTTGCCACACAAGCATGGACACTTGCTGTTTTTAGTGTATACCCCTGGTACAGACTAATGGAAAGCTTTCAAGATATTCTCAAAAACATCTGCTTTCATCTTATTTATCTGAACTGGCTGGTTCCAGTGAACTGTGGCCAGTTTTATCTGCAAAGCCTATGAGCATCCCCCTCCCCACCTTCCCCCAGGCCCCCGCCCCTCCCAAAAAAAGCTTTAGCGCATTTCAGAATGTTCTGGGATTAGAGTATAAGCATCTGGATGCAGTATTTAAACTCAACATGATGACAATCACTAAACAAAAACCATCTTTAGATGTGTGCAGCCACTTTAGGTAAATGTATCATGTGGAGATGTACTCTAGAGATTTGCTCTCTGAAAAATGGCAGTGCAGAAACTGAAGAATCTGCATACTAGTATCTGTTGTTATTACTTTGCAAGCTATAGACTATCTATTGCTTAAAATTGAAATCTATACATTGCTTCCAGTGGGCTTCAGTTATTGATAATTCTGCTGAATTTGTTTAAACATTGCAATCTTTATATATGAAAATTTAAACGATATTAAACACAAATATCTTCTGCGCAATGCCAAAGTAAAGTAGTTCCCTTATTCTGCAGATTTGTTTTTTCTGTGAGTAGGCAGTCATATTTGTTTAGTTTAATGAAAAACTTAAGCTTTTAGTCCCGTTATGCCTGTAGAGAGTCAGTGCACCTTAGACAAACAGCTGAAAGCTATTTTGGTTAACAGTCCTGCTGATGATGGATAATGAGCCAAATTCCAACTAGAAGAAAAAATTCTGTTAAACTGGATCAGAGTTTGATGTTGTGGTTCCTAGTTTTAATTGTTTGGAGGGCCAAGAGTTTAAAATGTTCTTTTGCTTTTTCCTGATTTAATGACAAATTAATGCCACAGTGCCATCTTTACAGCATAATTTTTCGTCATTCTGATTCACTGTGTAAAAAAACCCCAACTTTTCCTCCAAGTTACGCTAAGTAAATATGTGTTTTCTTCCATTTTTCTCCTGTTCTTGATTAATGGATTATAACTGTTTTCAGTTAACAAAATGCAGTCAATTTTTTTTGATAAACAGGTCTTACTGCTACTTGCCTTATAAGCAAATTCAGTTCTGCTTATTCATCTTAAATCAGTAGTCTTTGTATTTCCTTTTAACACTGTTCAGATATTACTTGGGAAAATATGTGCAGCACAGTAACTTATGCAGGTAGGGCTTTTACTTTTGCTTATTGTGGATTTAATTGCGAAGTATAGCCTTCATTAAGTTAATTAGATTAATCTATATTAAAAATAAGTACAAAAAGGAAACTAGAAGTTAACACAGTTTGGAAGAAGGAGCAGTTGGTTTTTTTTTCCCCCTAATATAAGTGGCCTCAGCTGTGGTCTGGGAAAAAGATTTACAAATTTTATTGTTCTGCATTACTGCAATCTATATTTAAATATACAACTATCTTTTTGTTAATTCAGCATTCCCAGGAGACTTCTGAATGTGCTATGTATGATACAAAGCTCAAATATATTTATTATGCAGCTTTCCCCTGTACATTTTATGAAACCTAAATAAGTTTACCACTACTTTAAGATACCATCATAGTCACTGGCTTCGTCAGTCAAGGAGAAGAGCACAGGCTGCCTTCTAGAGCTCCTGGTTGCACAGGTAAATGTGTCCAGGTATAGATTGTATTTTCTTATGCATCCATTAGTTCTGCTACTCAGTGCAGGAGAAAGGTGGAGCCATGGCCTCCTTTTAGATGTCTTGAACCTAAAAAATATCTTGGAGGGGAAAGCTAATGTGTACATGCGTGCAGGAATGCAGGACCTGTGATCTAGGGCTGTGTGAAGGTTCAGTCCCTGATTCGATTCGGCAGATATTTGGCTCAATTTGGTGGCCAAATCTCTGTAATCCAAATCACATCAGAGGACCCTTTAATCTCTCCAAATCAAATTGCAGCCCTCCAAATTAACTCGGAAAGATTCGGACATAGACACAGCTTTAAATGTTTTTTCTACGTACCTCTAGATAGCAGGGGCTTGTGAGTGCGATGCTGGGGCACATGGAGTGTCCCACAGAAGCTCAGGGGGCTCCCCAGCACGCTCAACAGCAGACCCAGAAGTGGACCAAAAGCACTTCTGGGTCCCCCAGGGAGCATGCTGGCCCTCCCCCCTGCTTCGGCGACTGGTGCCTTCTGGGTCTGGGGGGTACCCAGTTTACCCCTGCAGGTGACCGCTGAGCCAGCAGGCCTACTTCCGGTCTGCTTCTGGGTTTGCCGCCAAGCCCGTGGAGGGCCCCCCTGCACTCCTGTGGGACACTCCATGTACCCCAACATCACAGCAATCATGAGCCATGCTGGTACCTCAAGGTATGTAGAAAAATCTTAAAGTTGTGCCTATTCTCTGAATCAGCATCGAATCTTCAGATTCGGCCAAATTGAATCGGGGACAGTGATCTGAATCAACAAATCAAATCAGAGTCCCTGATTCGGGCTGAATCCAAATCAAATAGGGTCCGCTTTAAACACCCCTACTGTGATCATGTCATACTGAGTGTGAGAATTGCATGCAAGGAAATGAAGTGGCAGCTAGGTCTTAGCTGTGTAAGCTACACAGTAGCTAGTCATGATCAGACCCTCCTATTTGCCCTCCTAACTACCAAAAAAAAAAAAAGAAAATTCTAGAGAAGAGGAAAATACAAAATTGTATTTTACTGGTCAGCATGTTTTGGAGCTTCTGAATGGAGCATCCTAAGGAAAATTTAGTTCACCTTCATCTCCCCTTTTATTTTTAATCTACAGGCCACAAGTACAGTACAGAAGGTGCAGTACTTTCCTCTGCCATCTCATTTCTGTCCTGTATGTAAGATATTGCTCAGGTTTTTATACCAACTGTAGTCCTAGCCCTGTCCCAAGGACACTGTTCTAAATTATGTCAGGAAGTTTTGTCATATTGACTCTTGCCCTTTGGCAGAATGAGTTGTCATGTCATTTTGAACTTCATGCCACTGTTGACCTCAGCAGTGAAAAACCTGCTAGCCCCATTTAGGAAAATAAATAGGAGCTATGTAATATTCTGAATTTTTAGTTTATTGATTTATTTATTTTTTTATTCTTGTAATAGACCTCATTGTTTGCTTTTACTTCCTCTAACTGTAATATGCTAGTTTATTGAAACAGTATCTGTAATTGCCCGAGAATGAAAATAAACCATGTATGCCATAAGTTTTAAAAAATTATGCCATAAGTTTCAAAAAGCTTTTTTTCCACCCTTTTTAAAACATGAACTAAGCTACACTGTAGTGCATCTAGTTGTGAAGCAAAACATGATGTTGCTGTTCAATATATTATCCTATAATGCAGAGATCAAAGCTGTTAATAGCAGGATTTAAACTTGGCATTAATCTTGGGTACTTTGGGTTAACCCACTGAGCAAACTTACTGTAGTATCACAGAGTGAATTACAAAGCACTAGCTTTATTTATAATGGGAACATCCCTTTGAAAATGTGCCTGCTTCCTTATTAATGCGTAATCTTTGTACATTAAATGCAAACATTTTTATCATTGAAACATAACCCATCTGTTAGAAAAACATACAAGTTTGAAAGATTGTGACAAGTGCATTCAAAGCTTTAATTTTATCTCTGCAACTTTCTAAAGAACATTTGAATTTACTGGAAACCTACCACGTGAGTTTCATTAATGTTAGAATTTTCATAGACTGTAAATCAGTGTTGAATCTGGCTTACTTTTTCTGAATCGGGCAGAAAATCTTTAGAAGTTAAACAGTGGTCCAAAGCTTGGTCAAACCAGTACATAAACTTTACCTTATTCCCCTTTCTAGACTGAGGCCTTATACAGACATTCAGTTAATCCTGGGAGAATTTGGAACAACCAAGGTTAAATCACTCCCAGGAGAGTTACGCCTGGGAAAGTGAATATTTGTACATGCTGAAAGTCATTCCACTATAACTATGCTGAGAGTAGATATCATTTAGTTCTTCTGTTCTATTTAAAAGCAGTATAACTTTTTGTGGGCATTCAGAATATCAACTCTTAAACATCTGCATTAGCACTGCATTTTTTATGCTTCTTTGTTACTTATGGTGGACTTCATGGCCCCAGGTAATAAAAAGGGACTGTCTAACTGGGCAACATTTCATCATTGGAATTCTGGTTTATTTTTGTCTTGTCGCTGTTGAAAGTTACAGATATGATATCACCAGCACTTTTGCCTTAACACTTGCATGGAATTATTACAAAAAGAAGACACTTTCTTTTTGTCTTTGAACACTATTGCAGAATCCTGCTTCCTTTTTCAAATAAAATTATGAAGTTGAAAACAAATATAGTGTTTTTTTCTGGTTCCTGACCCTGACTTTCTGCTTTTGCTTAGACTTGGGTTTTGGATTTCCCTATGGATTTGTCTTCTGGTTCTTAACCCTTAGCCTGACTCTGTGTTCTGACTTCAACCTGTGGATTTCTCCTTGGACTTCGTAGCACAGCTTCTGACCTTTCTGATCCTGACCCTGCCCTCTGTTGTGGGTACTGCACTGTGATTTCTCTCTGAGCTTTGTAATTTGGCTCCAAGGTTCTGTCCTAGCCTCTGGTCCCCCAGCCACCCCTTGGTGGCCAGATGATTAAACCAAGCCACCTACAACCTGATCCGTAACATCCACAGGCTGAGTTAGCCCACCAGTCATATGTTTGACATCTCTGATCTATAGGGTTTCCTCTACCTAGTCGTCATTTATTTGGTACAGTACACGAGACTTAACACTAGTTCAGATAAACCATTGGTCTGATCAGTATGGTCACTGCTTTTTTGTTCCTAATGCAGAATGTCTAAATCAGAGAGTAAGTTGGACAACAGAAGGTATGGCACTTTTGAAATATGGCGGTTTTTTGTTAGTGAAAACAAGGAAAATTATATTGCCTCATTAGGGAGGGAAAGGAATACATGTTATTGATGAGAACATGATATACAAAGTATATTTCTAGAAAAGGGGATATGACCAAGATATTAGAAATGTAGATGGTCTGTTTTTAGAGTGCATGGAATCCAAAAGGGCAAGTGGCTTTCCTTGATGGACAGGATGTAATTAGAGCAAACAAATTGCAGATGGAAAGGCAGGTGATAGTTTAGTAGACTTCTGTTTACTACAGAATTAAAGCTGTCTAGTAATGGAGTAAGGAGAGTCAATCTTCTTGAATTTAGAAACCAACATGTTGTAGGTTATCACAGATTCCCCTGTAATGAAAGCACCTAAAATTACAGTATATATTTTGTTTATCTAGAACTGACAGTATCCTCTTTTATTAATTATAAAGATGGAGCTACTGCTGTTTCCGTAATGAATACCCAAGTAGGGTGCTTTAAAATAATGTATGTGAGAGCAGCAGAAACAGTTTTATTTCATAACCTCCTCTCTCATCCCCTCACCCCCTCCCCAAGTCTCCAAGGAAAAGTTTTGGAGGCCTTTCCAGTAGATCTGGGAGGTGACATAATTAGCCAACACTTTGAAAAGTAAATCCCGAAACTGCAAAACATTTATGCATTAGTTAACTTTATTATAGTCATTGGTTTCATTAGAAGTACTTATGAGCAAAGTGTGCACATGCTTCAGTGCTCAGAGCACTGATTCTCAACCAGGATGCTACAGCGTCTTGGCATGCCTTGAAATCTTTTTGAGGTACTGTGGAAGGCTATGCAATGTTAGCACTGTTAGGTGTGCAAACATGATTCATGGGATAAACCCCAGGGGGCACATTCCCACATGCAGGGGCACACGTTTGCCGTGGCACAAATAGCAGTGGCATGTATTTGTGCTGCTGCTTTGTGCCCCACGGTAGGCCCCTGCACTCACACTATGGTGCATGCCAGATTGTCTCAGGTCGGGTAGGGGAGGCTGGGGCCAGCACCTTTGTTGGCCCTAGCAGCCTTACTTGCGGGTCTGGGGGCCTCCAGGGGCAGCAGCAGTGCCAATCCAGCCACATAGCCCGGATGGCAGTCAGAGCATGGCTCTCTACATCCAGACTCTGTTTCTGGCAGTGCATGCTGCTGCTGTATGCACTATGCTGCTTTTTGCATCTTTTTATATATATACCGGAACATCCCAGTATTTTAGCACCGCACTGTAAATTGGCCGTGCAGAGTACAATTGCATGTTCACTGTTTGCAGTGCTACAACCGCACATCTATGCTTGTCTGGACACACCCACGGATTTCAAATAGGAATCCATCACATTAAAGAAATTCTGATTTCCTGAGTTCTATGCAACAGTTGCTTGCTTGCTCGCTCGTTCTCTCTCTCTCTCTCTCTTTGGACTTTGAAAAAAAAACAAAAAACAAGTGAAAACTAAGAGCTGGCATTGTAGGAGGGGTGTCTTAAGTCTAAAATGGTTGGAAATCACTGTCTCAGAAATTTGGGGTTTTAGTACATTATTTCCTATTTAGTAGGAATTATATATCTTCTCCAAAAATAACAGCACAGGAAATTATCTTTACATTTTTCCGGAGAAGCTAAAGAAACTTGAGACTATCTTATAGCAAAATGAAGTGTTTCTGAGAAATAATTTGAGATTTAATGTTTATAGAGGGAATAAGGAGTTCTTAAGTGCAACTAAATTGCATTGCTTTACAAACAAATTTTGTAGCATCCTATGCATCTTAGAGATGGAGAAACTGAGGCAGAGTGATGAAGTGAATTGTCACAGTCACACAGCTAATGAGTGGTGAAGCTAGAAATGTAATAGTTAAAGAGAAATGGTAAGGTTTCCAAAGCCAAATATGTAGACCTACTCTAAAAAAATGTTAGGGGAAAATTAAAGCATTGTGTGCATTAAATCTCTTTTTGCTACCACCAGTGGGGCTGCAAAAGTGTTCTCAAAGAAAACCCTCTTTGAGAGGCTGAGGACTAAAAGAACAGGGATTTTGTAAACAGAGGGAAATTTAGTCAGAAAAATACTGATGTGCATCTATTTCACGTCGTTTTTACTTTGGACATATTTAGTGGTAAGTCTATTCCTGGCTTGGCTCTTTACTCAGCTGCAGTATTATCATAGTATTATTATTATTCCAGGTGTTTGATTTGTATATTGGTCTGTGGGATAGATAATCAGATTATCATGTTAGAAAGTTCTAAAACTAAACCATGATCAATTTTATGATCATAGTTTCTATAGTAACTGATCGCAGGTGAGTACATTTATAAAGTCATGTATTGATGAGTTATTTACATAAGTGGATTGCTTTGTATTTCTTCCACTTGTGATAACTGTATATCTGAATTAATCTTTACCAAAAGACTTTTTCATAGCATTCATATATTCTTCACTTGTCATTGCCTGTCAATTCTCTCTCATTCATTTCTGTGGTACCTGTTTATGAAAGAGTTCATCTTATTTATAAAGTCTACTTAGGTTTATGTTCAAACCAAGTATATAAGTATCCAGAAATCTGTTGGCTTCTATATATGAAGTGATTTTATAAAACTTTATAAAGATTATAACTTTCAGAATTGTTGCACAGCCCCTCTTCTGAAAAGCTTAGCTCCTGTCTTGCAAAGACTTGGTGTTTATGTTAACTTTATGTGCCTGAGTGGGACATATTTGCTTAGTAAGTTTTACAGGATTGTGTCCACTTACACCCAACCCAAGAGTTTGGTAAATATGAAAAGACTAGAATTCATAAAAGTCATGTTGCAGGAGGAATTGAAAAATGGAACGGAAGAATCAAAGGGAAGAGGAGAAAATACAAATGAGTAGTGGAACTAAACAGTTCTTTTTGACACATCAGTTGGATTAAACTAGATCTGACTCTGAAATGTGTGCTGGAAAAAAATTAGATTGGTAAAAGCAGTTTTATGTTAGACAGTTGTGATTTGTCTCAGATTCATCTCTTACTATAAATGCATTGGTTTTACGCAGATAGTGAAAATCCTTGAAAATATATGCCACTAAATATTTTAAGTGTGTTACTTTGTATCTATGTATAAATGTTAAACAAATTGAGTTAATGGTAATCTAAATGTCAGTATTGCATCTTGATTTAAGATACAAGAAACACCATTTGCTCGTGTCTATTAATCATATATAATAATGGACCATCTCCTCTGATCTGGCAAAGCTGTGCTTGGCATCTGACCTGAGAAAAGAATGAGGAGATGGTTTTGGGCAATCTTTTATTCTTCCTTAATCTTAGTGGCTGGCTCTTGGTGTAAATTAGAAATGCTCTGTCTGGCACTCAACTCCTCAAGAAGTTGCTTTCAGTTTTGCTGACTCTTGTGACTCTTATTTTCTCATGAAATTTGCTGCTGGGTTTTCTTTCTTTTTTTAAAAGGCAGCTTCTGAAGTCATGTGACTTGGTCTTAGCATTTATTTAAAACATGGTGGCAAAAAACTTTGAAAGCACAGGAAGTAATTGCTTAACCTCTAATATATATTTTTCAAACTTATCTTTAAAATAGTCTTATGATTTTTGAATGCATGGGACTAGTAATACTGCCTTCTGGCATCAGTGGATTACAAGAGCATAGGTCATCTCCATCCCCATTCCATGGGCCAGTCCATTATGGAACAGACATACCCCAGAACTGGTCATGCTGGCTTTCTAGTTGCTCGCTGAAGTGTGCAAAGCAGCCAAGTAGTAAGGAAGAATGTAAGCTGTCACCTGCAAAATAGTTTGCCTTCTACTCTTTTTCTAGAAGAATTATGATGGAAACTGAATTAACTGTACATCTAAGGCAGGTGTGCTAAAGTCCTGTCCCACAGGCCAGATCCGGCCTGTCAAGCAGTACCTTCTGGTCCACAGGGCTCCCCACAGGTCCAAAAACTTGCCGGTGGGGGAACAGGGACCAGTAGTAGTGTTAATTGGTGCTGCCCTGCTGCCAAATTTCTGGACCTGTAGGGAGCCGCAAGGGCTGGATACCATAGCCCTATGTGATAGATCAGAGCTGGCAAATGAGGCCAGATTGGGGCCACAAACCAGCTCCCTGGCACTCATCCAGCCTCCATGTCTGAAAGGTTGGGCACCACTGACTTAAGGCAAGGAAAATTTTAAAGGAATGATATTGCCTTACAAAAATACTGGCAACACTTACCATGCACAGGTGTAAATAGTTATGCATAGATGTAGATATTTAGGCCCTTCTATGTACTAAATATAAATTACTATAATGAAATAGATAAGTTTTAATAAGACTTACAAAGGTGAAGTGCTGTATGCTTAGTGCCATTTTTCCAATTACTTCTCAGACAAAAATTGTCTTAACATGCCACTGTACACTGCAGTAGAATTGTATATGTTGTGTAAACCCAAACTTTACTTATTCATTTAAAATGTCAAGCACATTTCATTAATGTTTTAAGTTAGTCTGTACAATTAATTGCATATGTACATAGAAGTGCATATTCTTTTTATGTCGGTCATAGTACAGTTTCATGGCTGTAGCTGGTGTTGAATTTTGACTCACTGTATTTTGTCTTTGAACATGCAGGGCAGTTTTAAAAATATCTTTCTGTTTGACATTTAACTTTCTTGCATCATTTATTGAATAAACAAGGTGATGTATTTAATCATTTTCTCTGTACTAAAATGAAAATCTTTAACGTTGTGACTTGACCTTCTAGCTTTTAACTACACATTTCATTAACCAAAGCATAGCCATTCTGGGAAGTTAGTAGTATAAACTCTACTTTTTCCCCCCTCCCTAATTCTTTGTGATGAAAGGATTTTATTATAATGTTCCATTGATACAACATCTTTGAAGTAATATGGCTGTCTGTTGCAAATAACAGCTGGCAGCTGACAAAGTAAGCTTTAAATTGCAGAATGGGCAGGTGTAGTCAGTACATCCTGCTATTCATGCTAATAGCTTTGTTTATTAAGAAAAAATGTTAGTCTTTTGATTTTAATATGTCTCTATCAATTCTGTGTCTTTTTAAGCAACTGCTTTTGTAACTTATTAAGTATCCATAGAGTACAGATATCTTTTTATATGTTGTCTAAAATTTCCCCTGTATGATCTGGTATAATGCAATAAATGTCCTTCTGCTGTATAGTGTATACAGCTAAAATTGAAAAACAACACTTTCATATAATGTTTTATCAAGGTGGAACCAGACTCCAAACTATTGTATGAGCATTTATGTTAACCCAGCAACACCTGTGTAGGGTAACTGCTATCTTTATTTTTTATGGAGTAATGAGGCACAGGTTGGTAATGTGACTAAATCCAGGGGAACTTAGTCTGTTGCTCCAGGAATAAAGCCCAAACCTGTGGGTTAAACCTCCTGACAACAATATATATCCAGTCTTGTTTACATGCATCTCAACTAACATTTATTTCTTGTAACCGATTAATAAATATCATAGCCATAAAATGGTACATGTCTGAATACAAATCTTTGAGTACAGTAGGTCAAGTGTATGCAGATTACTCAACAATAAGATCAGGGGTATAGGTTGTAGCTATTTTAGTCTAAGGATATAGGCAGACACGGTTCTTTGGGTAAATCCAATGTCTTTTAGACCAACTGGTTGGTCTAATAAAAGATACCAGTTTTACCCAAAGAACCTTGTCAACAATATAATTGTTCTATATAATTATTTTTTGTTTTCCCCCTAACTGAAATATATAGTCATCTATATATTATATTTAATACCCTTGTCCCTCTGAAATCAATGTAGGTTGGCCTAATTGAAGTCGGTGACAAAGAATTTCATTTGGTCTGATGTGTGTGCCTTAAATGAAAAGTGAAAAAAAGCTATTTTTTCTTTAAAGGAAGAATATTAAAAAGGACACAAAATTATTTGAGCAAATTGGTGACTTGCAAAGACTGTGAATGGTGAAATTGACAGCACTGGGAGCAGTAAACAAGGTTAACTTTTGAATTCATCTCACACCTTGCAATTTCCAGGGAAGGAGAGTCTACAAATTTGTTAAGTAGCCTGTCCCAGTCCTTGACCATCCTCATAGTCAGAAAGTTCCTTCTAATCTCCAACCTAAGTTTCCTGTACTGCATCTTGAGTCCATTGCTCCTAGTCCTGTCCCCTATGGCCACTGAGAAATTGCATTTTCATCCTCTCTGTAATTGCTTTTCAGGTATTTGAAGACTGTTATCAAATCCCCCCTTGGTCTCCTCTTTTCCAGATTAAATAACCCTGGTTCTTTCATCCCATGCTCATAAGTCATGCTTCCCAGGCCTCTAATTATTTTTCTTACTCTCTGCTGGACTGTCTCCAGTCTGTCCACATCCTTTTTGAAGTATGGGGCCTAAAACTGGATGCAGAACTTCAGGTGAGGCCACATCAGTGCTTAATAGAAAGCAGAAGTGACAGTCTAGTCAAATACAATTAAGTATACTGTTATCTTTGTTATTGTTTTTTTGCAACAGAAGCATACTTGTAAACCCCCATGTCTTTCTCTATAGATTCATAGACACTAGGGCTGGAAGGGACCTCGGAAGATCATCAAGTCCAGCCCCCTACCCCAGGGGCAGGAAGTCATAGATTTCATAGACATTAGGGCTGGAAGGGACCTCGGAAGATCATCGAGTCCAGCCCCCTGCCCAAAGGGCAGGAAGTCGGCTGGGGTCATAGGATCCCAGCAAGATAAGCATCCAGTTTCATCTTGAAGGTGTTCAATGAAGGCGCTTGAACCACCTCCAGTGGCAGGCTGTTCCAGACCTTGGGGGCTCAGACAGTAAAGAAATTCTTCCTTATGTCCAGCCTGAAACGGTCTTGCAGTAGTTTGTGACCATTCGACCTCGTCATCCCTTGGGGCGCTCTGGTGAACAAACGTTCCCCCAGATACTGGTGGTCACCCCTGATAAACTTGTAGGTGGCCATCAGATCGCCCCTGAGCCTGCACTTTTCCAGGCTAAAGAGCCCCAGGGCTCTCAGCCTGTCATCGTAGGGTCTGCTTCCCTGACCTCTGATCATGCGCGTGGCTCTTCTCTGGACTCTCTCAAGCTTCTCCACATCCTTTTTGAATTGTGGAGCCCAAAACTGGACGCAGTACTCCAGCTGCGGCCTCACTAAGGCTGAGTACAGGGGGAGAATGACGTCCCGGGATTTGCTTGAGAAGCATCTATGGATGCAAGCCAGCGTTTTGGTCGCTTTACTAGCCGCAGCATCGCACTGCAGGCTCATGTTCATCTTGTGGTCAATGATGACCCCCAAGTCTCTTTCTTCCATAGTGCTAGCCAACATAGCACTGCCGAACCTATAAGGATGCTGCGGGTTTTTTTTCCCAAGGTGGAGAACCTTGCATTTATCGGCGTTGAACACCATCAGATTCTCATCCGTCCACTTGCTGAGCCTGTCCAGGTCAGTCTGGATCACCCGCCTGTCTTCTGGTGTGGATGCTTTGCCCCAAAGCTTGGTGTCATCGGCGAACTTGGCCAGTCTGCTTCTGACTCCAGTGTCCACATCATTAATGAAGATGTTGAACAGTATGGGTCCAAGGACAGAACCTTGGGGGACCCCACTGGTCACAGGACACCACGATGAGTGACTTCCATCAACTACTACCCTCTGGGTCCGACCCCGGAGCCAATTTTCCAGCCAGTGGATCGTGGAGGACCCAAGACGACAATTGGCCAGTTTCTCCAAGAGGTGATCATGGGACACCAGATCGAAGGCTTTTTGAAGTCAAGATATATGACATCAATCTCTTCTCCCTTGTCCAGGTGATAGGTCACCTGGTCGTAGAAGGAAATGAGATTGGTCAAGCAAGACCTACCCGCAACAAACCCATGCTGGCTATCCCTTAAGATGTTGGCGTCAGCCAGTCCATTAAGGATGGCCTCTTTAATAAACTTTTCTAAGATCTTCCCCGGGATAGAAGTCAGGCTAATGGGCCTATAGTTAGCCGGATCCACTTTCCTCCCTTTCTTGAAGATAGGCACCACATTGGCCTTCTTCCAGTCTTTGGGCACTACACCAGAGTGCCAAGAGTTTTCAAAGATCCGCGCTAGAGGCTGGGCTATGATGCTCGCCAGCTCCTTGAGTACCCTGGGGTGAAGATTGTCAGGGCCGGCTGACTTGAAGGTATCCAGTTTCTCAAGATGTTCCTTCAGAAAGTCAGCATTAATGGAGGGCAGGGGATCACCCTCACCTGGACTTCCCGGTCCTGTAGCGGGCATGGGTGTCCCACGGGGCTGATGAAAGACTGACGCAAAGTACCTATTTAATAGGTTGGCTTTTTCCTGGGCGTCAGTTGTCAGTTGCCCCATCTGGTTCAGCAGGGGTTCAATGTTGCCCCTGCTTTTCCTCCAGCTCCCCACATATCTGAAAAAGGACTTTTTATTGTCCTTGATGCTCAAAGCTAGTTGGAGAGTTCAGTTGCAGCCTTGGCTTTCCTGGTCTGCTCCCTACAGGACCAGACCAGTGCAGAATAATCCTCCTTGGAGGTGACTCCCATCCTCCATCCTTTGTAGGCCTTTCTTTTTAGCCTCAGGAGGTCTGCTAGGTCCCTGGAGAGCCAGGGGGGCTGCTGTGCCCTCTTGCTGCCTTTCCTCCGAGATGGAATAGACTTAGTTTGTGCATTGAGAATCGCTCCCTTGAGGAGCAACCACTCTTCTTGAACTCCCCTCTCCCTGTGGTCACGGTCCCCTAGGGCCTCACTGACAAGCCTCCTGAGCTTGTCAAAGTCGGCTTTCCTGAAGTCAAGGACTTCAGGAAAGCCAGTGTGTTGTTGACTGACTTGCCAGCTTTTTGGCGGATGGTGAAGGTGATCAGCTCGTGGTCGCTGTCAGCCAGCTTCCCATCGACCACTAGGTCGCCGACTAGGTCATCCCCAGTAGCCAGTACCAGATCAAGCAGCGCTTTGCCTCTCGTTGGCCCATAGACTTCTTGAGTCAGGTAGAGGTCATCCACGCATGAGAGGAAGCTCTGCGACCGCTCAGATTTTGCTGAGTGATCCTCCCACGAGATGTCCGGGTAATTGAAGTCACCCTTGACAACCGTGGTCCTGGAGCATGCGGCCTCATCCAGTTCCTGGGCAAACTCCTGGTCAAGCTCAGGACTTTGGGTGGGAGGTCTGTAGTAGACTCCCACCATTGTGTCCCCTGTGCTGTGTTCCCCACGGATTTTAACCCAGAGGGTCTCCAGTCGTCCACCCTGGTCGCCAATATCGGCTTGCAGGGACGTGTAGCTTTCCTTAACATAGAGAGCTACACCCCCGCCCCTTTTCTC
Source organism: Alligator mississippiensis (assembly GCF_030867095.1). Taxonomy (NCBI): domain Eukaryota; kingdom Metazoa; phylum Chordata; order Crocodylia; family Alligatoridae; genus Alligator; species Alligator mississippiensis. The sequence continues at coordinate 33,026,981 of NC_081828.1, forward strand.
TACACAATCCCTCCTGTACAGGGTATAGCCATCTATACCCATGGTCCATTCATGGGTGGAGTCCCACCAGGTCTCCGTTATCCCTATGACATCGTAATTGTTTGCACTGAGCAGGAGGATGAGCTCCTCCTGCTTATTCCTCAAGCTCCTGGCATTAGTGTACAGACAGGCAAGTCAGCAGGGATCACAGGATCCCAGCAAGATAAATATCCAAATGTCTCTTGAAGGTGTTCAAAATAGGTGCTTGAAACACCTCCAGTGGCATCCCTTCCCAGCAGCTCACTGCCTCTCTCACCAAAGAGCGTACTGTGGTCATGGAAGCCAAAGCCTTCCCGATGACACCAGTGCCGCAGTCTTTGGTTCACTACCTCAATCCTCCTCTCCCTCCTCAGCCTGTAGCCCAAAACTGGGAGGATCAAAGAAAACACCACCTGCGCCCCCAGCCCCTTAAGCCCTATTCCCAAATCCCTGTAGCACTTAGTGACCCGGCTGGGATTGCTCCGAGCCGTGTCATTTGTGCCCACATGGATAAGGAGCATAGGATAGTGGTCAGTGGGCCAGAGGAGTAGTATTCCGGTAGGTAGTATTGCAGCCAAGCCACTCATTCCCCAGTCTGTATTTGGGCCTAGTTATTCCATCCCAATTGCAGGCCCTTTCACGTGCCTATGTTGAAATTCATCTGGTTGACTGCAAACCATTTTTTTCCAGTCTATCCAAGTCATTCTGGATCCTAGCCCTGCTCTCCAGAGTGTCTGTACTTCCACCCAATTTAGTATCAGCTGCAAATTTGCTAAGGATGCGCTCAATCCCATCATCCAAATCATTAAGAAAGATGTTAATACCAGACCCAGGACAGAGCCCTCGGGAACCCCACTTGGGCATATTTGGAACGTGTCAGAATTCACGGCTCTGGTCTCAAATCTGTGTTTGTAGCATTGATTCAACTGTTGTGGAAAAAATACTAAAATAGAAACAAACTAAATTATTCATATCACAAGATTAAAGTATATGTACACTAGTTCTGTGCTAGATTCTGTGAATACATCAGTAAACAATAATGGAATTAAAGTTTAAATAAGAAAGCGTAGTCTACACTGTCTGAAAAATTGTCTTTGTTATAAGTTTAAGTTGAAATTAAAACTGCACCAGAAATAGCTTTGGTTTTTGCTTAAAAGGATATACTGTCTATTAAAATCAGTGCCCAAAATGTACTAAAGAACATAAAATATGGGGTTGTATGATTTATCCTGGTAAATACAAGTCACTATTCTTCATGTTGTAAAAAATGAATTTTGGGGTTTCAAGAAACATGCATATAATTGCTACCTCTCCCCCACTCTTCATCTTTTTTCCCTATAATTAAACTAATAAGAGCTTTAGTTACAGAATATTTTAATTCTGTGATAGCAAATGAAATTAGTCCTGATCATTTTTTTTCTTGTAACATTTAATAACCTCAGAAACTTAATTCTGAAGATGTCTTTAAACACTTCTGCATGTTTGCAAGTAAGATGGTTCCAATTCAAGTTCATTATCAAATATTAATGTGTTCTAATGGAAATCTTCACTCTAGAGGCAACCTTTCACTTTTAACAAGATTTTTGGAATGTTTTCTTGAGCTTGCTTTAACTCAAACTAAACTTTTAAGCAGATAATATTTTAAAACTAACCCCTGAACATAAAGCTAACTACATGAATTGAGCTCTGATGTTTTAATACTGTTGAGCCTATATTGCTGTCTAACTCAGCACCATAGTGCAATAACTTAAATATCACATCTAAGTTTATAATTTCTTGTCTTTTTCCACTCTCATAAGGAACTATAACTAAAATCACTTTAAATTAGCTGCTTTTGATGCTGTTAAAGCAAGCTGCGTTTATTGAGCAGGAGTTCAGTTTATGCATTTCTGGGATATTCCACTCCCTGGGGCAGCTTAGATATCCTCAAACTTAAAAGGATGTCTAAGCTAAGAAAAGAAGCCATTATTTAACCTGAAAGACTTTTAAATATTTTTCTGAATAAAATCTCCAGATAATATTTGCTACGTTTCATATTTACTTGATTATTAATATCAGTAGGCCAGGTTTAATTTCAAATTTGCTGAATAGTCATCAGAGTTTCCACTAAGAAGCCATTTTTTGTGAGTGATGTTACAGTGTAAGTATGCTGTTCTCCCAGGAGAGGTCTCAGTTAAGTAGATCCTGATCAAGTAAATGTTAGTCTAACTAATGCCCTTTTATTCCCTCATATTAAGCAGGGTAGTAACGTATTTGTTTCCATACTCAATAAGTTTTATAAAGAGCATTCAAATTTACAATGCTGCTTTGAGCTTATTTAACATTCTCAGTATGTCTTGGAGTTTGTGGTTTATTCTTCTCCAAATAGAAATTAAGTAGTATATAAAAATTGTATGTGACTTTCATTGGTGCATGTGTTTGAGGTGGTGGGGACCTAGTAGACTGAAGCTGTAACGGTGAATGACTGATGGTTTTGTTCCACGTGTATTACAGGCAGAGGCTAAACAAGCTACCATACAGCTGTCATGATGAACTTCACAACTGGCCCGTGACACTGGTTAAATAGGTTTTTACTCTGGTCAATCATTTTGTTGACTCATTTGATGGCTTCTTTTAAAGGAGTTTCTAATAAGGAGACAACTCTGACATACTTTCAGGTGTGACCATATTAAACTTTTATTAATAAAAGTCTGGTAGACTAAAAGTTTATGCCACTCAAGTTTAGGATATTTTTTTATTACATTTATGGATTTTATCAAAGCCTTAAACTATGAATGCAGCAGTTTTAAACAAATCATAATTCAAAGTACAAAAATGTTCTAGTTCAGCGAGTGAGCATAGAACACTTTACAGCAGAATGATTATACCTGTTCATTAAAATGGGCTGTGTAATGTAAAACATTCTAAATGTTCATAAATGCTCAAATACCTTAGACACTCAGCTACACACAATACTGAAAATAGCAAGAAAATATACCAAGGCCTTGATTTCCCCCCCACCACCCCAATCTCTGTTCTCTAGCAGTGCACTTATGTAGGGCTAGATGATCCCTGCCCACATAAAGGGAAACCAGCTCAGTGTGGAGAAGTAGAGATCTGTGAGGTCAGGAGAGCAGTACACAGAAGAGGACTGATGAACAGATGGGAAAAGGACATGAGTTTAATATTAGAGCTGGGCAGGCTTTTTTGGTTGAATATGAAAAATGAAGACTGGAGTCCATAACCTAACCACAAATTCACACTGAATCCTTCTAGTTGAAATTAATCAAAACATTTAGTTTCTACTTTAGAACAACAACACATTCTAAACTTAGTTTCTTAATAATGTTCAAAGATTAAATGTATTTTTTTAATTGCCAAAAGGAAATTGAACACTTTTGTTTCCGGATCCCCAATTTTTTCATTTTTTATTTCAGTTAGCACATGTTAAAATCAGTTACTCATCTAATTCTGATTGATGTAGCCTATTACTTTATTAATGTCTAACAGTCTCTTCTATGAGTATTGTAGTCTGTCCTCACTCTTCCCCTAGTTCAGCCGTACAAAGACTCTACTTCCTTTATAGCCTCAGGAGAATGCATGAAGCTTCAGTCGGGGAACATGGAGGGAAATTAATTCTTAAATACTAAGCAAAAAACAAAATTATCTTTTGGATTACATCTTTCAGTCTATGGAGCCAGAGTGTTACGACTTGTTTGGTATTTCCTTCCATCTGTGTTCTTAGGGAAACTTGCAGCAGCCATCGTGATGTCACTTTCCATATGGAAATCCATATTTTAATATGAAGACTTTTAGACATCTTTTGCTAGTGCATAACAGATTACATGGAAATAATTTATGTAAGATCTTGAGTGTAAAGTATATGCAATGAATAGCTGAGAAATACAAAGTGTAGTTTGTAATGTTTAATTTTATTCATAAGAGTTTTGTTGAATTTTCTACCTTATTGGCTGACAAGCAGTGAAAACCAGCTTAATTTTCTTGCATATTTTTTGGCTGGCATAGCTGATAATGTCACCGATAAATGGCCCCCCCGTGCAGCCATGCAGCCAGCCAGGAATGCAACCCAGCCCGACAGCTTGGAGCGCAGTCTCCTGCCAGTAAGTTGGGGATGGAAGGGGAGGGAGGAGCAGATTGAGGCCCCCATGGTGAGGAAGAGAGTGGGACACTCAGTGGGGGCCAGGTGCAGAGCGGAACTACGGGCGGCTCGTCCAAAGGGTGCGGGGTGGGGGGCAGCTCCCTGACTACTGCGTACACCCCTGGGGAGGCATAGGGGGCATGTGCCCCCCCACATTTGTGCATGGGGTGAGGGTAGGCTGTCCGCTGCAGGCTCGGGGCCAGAGGCTACGCTGGCCTCTTCATGGTGGTGGGGTTGTGCTGGGGCTGCACTCAGGGCAGGTAGAGGTGGGATGGGAAAGGAGGGTTATGGGGGGGGGCTATGGTGAATTTCAGGGTGGCTGTAGCCCACCCCATAGCCCCCCCCCCCCCAGCATCACTGCCACTGCCCACACCAAGTGCAGCCCTGGCCCAGCCCCCCACCAGGAATAGGCCAGCGCAGCCCCTGGCCTGCCCTCAACCCACACAAATCTGGGGGGCACATGCCCCCCATGCCTCCCCTGGGAGTGCATGCAGTAGAAGGGAGCCAAGCCTCCTGCACTCCCTAGATGAGCTTCCCACGGCTCTGTCCCTCAACATGGGGGTCTTGATCTGCCTCCCTACTCCTTCCCTCTCCCATTCCCCTTCCTCCACACAGACTTACCAGCTGAACACTGGTCTCCAAGCCATGGGAGTGCATATTGGCAATTGAATTGGTATCGGCTGATATGGCTGGCTAATAATCAGCCATTGGTATCGGCCAAAAAACATCTTTATCAGTGCACCCCTACTAAAGAGAAGTTCAAACTTTGTAATTAGTGCTGTAAAATCAACAAGACCTCCCAACTTTCCCTTATGTTTAACTATAAATTTTAAAAACCATTGTGTTTCGCTATGGAAGGAAAGAACTTTATTTGGGGCTTGTAAAAAAGGTAGCAAAAGGGCACAGCAACCCCCTTGGCTCAGCAGGGAACTCGTGGACCTCCTAAGCCAAAAAAGAGAGGCTTATAAAGGATGGAAGATAGGAATTGCCACAAAGGAGGATTGCTCTGCACTGGTTCAGTAGAGAGTGAAGCAGGGAAGCCAAGGCTGCAACCAAACTCCACCTGGCTACACATATCAAGGACAATGAGAAGTCCTTTTTTAGATATGTGGGGAGTTGGAAGAAAAGCAAGGGTAACATTGGACCCCTGCTAAACCAAATGGGACAACTGGCAACCGACACCCAGGAAAACCTAACCTGCTTAATGGGTATTTTGCATCAGTTTTTCATCAACCCAAAGGGACTGCCTTGCCTAGCAAGATACGGGACAGCCAGGGTGAGGGTGAAATTATACCCAGCATCAGTGTAGACCCTGTAAAGGAACACCTTGAGAGGCTGGACACCAAGTCAGCGGGTCCTGACAGATTGCACCCCAGAGTACTTAAGGAGCTGGCAGGAGTCATAGCCCAGCCAGTGGCAAAGATTTTTTTAAAACTCCTGGTGCTCAGGTGAAGTACCTGAAGATTGGAAGAAGGCCAACATGGTGCCCATCTTCAAGAAATGAAGGAAAGTAGATCCAGGGAACTACAGGCCATTCCAGGGATTGAGGTCAAGCTGAAAGATTCTAGAAAAAATCATCAGAGTCCATTCTTGACAAGCTGGCTGATGGTAACATCCTAAGAGACAGTCAGCACAGGTTTGTTGCAGGTAGGTCTTACCTGACCAATCTCATCTCCTTCTATGACCAGGTGACATATCACCTGGACAACAGAGAAGAGATTGACATCTTATATTTGGACTTCAAAAAAGCTTTTGGTGTCCCATGATCTCCTCTTGGAAAAATTGGCCAACTGCGGCCTCGGCTACATTACAGTCCAATGGCTGGGGAATTGGCTCTGAGGCTGGACTCAGGGAGCGGTGGTTGATGGAAACGAATCATCATGGCACTCTGTGACCAGTGGTGTCCCCCAAGGCTCTATCCTTGGACCTGTTCTCTTCAATGTCTTTATCAACAACGTGGATACTGGTGTCAGAAGTTGCCTGGCCAAATTTGCCGATGACACCAAACTTTGGGGTAGAGGATAGTCTGGTGATCCCGGCTAACTTGGATAGGCTGAAAAAGTGGGCAGATACAAACCTGATGACATTCAATACCAACAAATGTAAGGTACCTCCACCTTGGGGAGGGTGGGGGGAACCCACAGCACACTTATAGGCTCAGCAGTGCTATGCTCGCTAGCACCATAGCCGAAAGAGACTTGGGGGTCGTGATTAAGCACAAGATGAATGTGAGCCACCAATGTGATATCGCAGCTGGTAAAGTAAACCAAACTCTGGCTTGCATCCATAGATGCTTCTCAAGTAAATCTCAGGATGTCATCCTCCCACTGTACTTGGCCTTGGTGAGGCCACAGCTGGGATACTGTGTTCAATTCTGGGTTCCACAGTTCAAAAAGGATGTGCAGAAGATTGAGAGAGTGCAGAGGAGAGCTACACGCATGATCAAAGGTCAGGAAAACAGACCTGAGGATGAGAGCCATGGGACTCTTCAGCCTGGAAAAGCGCAGGCTCAGGGGTGATCTAATGGCCACCTATAAGTTTACCAGGGTTGCTCACCAGGATCTGGGGGAACGTCTGTTCACCAGAGCACACCAAGGGATGACCAGGTCCAATGGTCACAAATTCCTCCAAGACTGTTTTAGGCTGGGCATAAGGAAAATCTTTACTGTCGGAGCCCCCAAGGCCTGGAATAGGCTCCCTCCAGAGGGGGTGCAATCACCTATTTTTTTTTTTTTTAAGTAAGTTTCTAGCACTCCTGGTCACTGGAAAAGATTGAAAATATTCATAATAATAAAGGCATAGAAACTTAGTAATTAAATTGAACCCCAAAAGTATTTTTAAAAGAATCTTAATGTTAAGTCAGTATCCTGTTTCATGGGACAGCCCCAGGTCTGGGATGTATGCCATGTGTCCAGTTTAAGGTCCAATACAAATAGGGCGCAAAGATGTTCCACATCTAATTTAATTAATAGATTCATAGATTGTAGAGTCGGAAGGGACCACAATGGATCATCGTGTCCGACCCGTTGCCCCTGGCAGGAAAGAGGACCGAGGTCAGATGACCCCAGCCAGGTGACTATCTAGCCTCCTCTTGAAGACCTCCAAGCTAGGTGATAGCACCACCTCTCTTGGAAGCCCATTCCAGATCCTGGCCACCCTTACTGTGAAAAATTTCTTCCTAATATCTAACCTAAATCCACTCTCAACTAGTTTACACCCATTATTCCTAGTCACTCCCTGGGGCACCTTAGTAAATAGCGCTTCCCCTATTCCCTGTTGACCTCCCCTAATAAATTTATAGGCAGCCACAAGATCTCCCCTCAGCCGTCTCTTGTGAAGGCTGAAGAGATTCAGCTCTCTCAACCTCCCCCTGTAGGGTCTATCATGAAGGCCACTAATCATGTGAGTGGCCCTCTTCTGGACCCTCTCGAGATTCCCCACGTCCCTCTTGAAGTACGGCGCCCAAAACTGGACACAGTACTCCAACTGCAGCCTGACCAGTGCCGCACAGAGGGGAAGCATCACCTCCTTCATTCTATTAGTCATGCACCTGCTAATGCACGACAAGGTGCGATTGGCCTTGTTGATGGCCTTGTTACACTGCCGGATCATATTCATCTTGGAGTCGATTATGACTCCAAGATCCCTCTCTGCCTCCGAGCTGCTGAGAAGGACACTCCCTAACCTATAGGTGTGCTGGGGGTTCCTCCTTCCCAGGTGGAGTACCTTACATTTATCTTTATTAAACTGCATCCTATTTCTCTCTGCCCATTGATCCAGTCTGTCCAGGTCGGCCTGAATCTGCTCCCTGCCCTCCGGTGTACTAACTTTGCCCCATAACTTGGTATCATCAGCGAACTTGGAGAGGGTGCTCTCCACGCTGTCGTTGAAATTGCTGATGAAGATATTGAATAATATCGGTCCGAGAACCAAACCCTGCGGGACCCCACTGCCCACCTCCCTCCAGGCCAACAAGGAACCATCCACCACCACTCTCTGGGTGCAGTCCCTAAGCCAGTTGGCCACCCACCTGACCATGTAGGCATCCACTCCACAGTCTGCCAGCTTCCCAATGAGGACAGGGTGCGAAACTGTCTCAAAGGCCTTCCTAAAGTCCAGGAAGATGACATTAGCCTCAGCTCCCGCATCCAGGCAGTGTGTGACCTGGTCATGGAAGGCTACAAGGTTTGTCAGGCAGGATCTACCTGTGACAAACCCGTGCTGGTTTCCCCTCAGCATCGTTCCCCTGCTGGGCCTGCACAAATGTGTTCTTTGATTATTTTCTCTAGCATTTTCCCAGGGATAGACGTAAACTGACTGGCCTGAAGTTACCTGGCTCATCCCTTCTCCCTTTCTTGAAAATGGGCACCACATTGGCCCTTCTCCAGTCCTCAGGGACCTGGCCGGAGCACCATGAGCTCTCGAACAGCTGTGCCAGCGGCTCAGCTATGACACTGGCCAATTCTTTCAGCAGCCGTGGATGGAGGTCATCCGGCCCTGCTGACTTGTACCCACCCAGCTCCTCCAGGAGCTCCTTAACTATTTCAGAACTAATTGTAGGTGGACTGGTGCCATGTGGACATCCGTCAATGATCGAGGCGGGGGAACTGGCTTGGTCAGTACATAGAAATACTGAAGCGAAGAACTCATTAAAGAGCTCTGCTTTTTTCCCCATGTCAACCACCAACTGTCCTGATTTGTCCTGCAGGGGCCCTATGTTGCTCTGAGCTTTCCTTTTGCCTGCTATATACCTGAAGAAGGACTTTTTTTTGTCCTTGATTGTTGAAGCCAGCTTGAGCTCAAGCCCCGCCTTGGCCTGTCTAAATGATTCACTGCAATAGCGCGCCAGGGAGATATATTCCTCCCTGGTGGCTGCTCCCTGCTTCCATTGCCTATACATCTCTTTCTTTGCCCCCAGACTCTCCTGTAATGTGATACATATTTGTGGCATACCATTTTACCATACCATAAATTAGATAGATATGTGGTAACTTACAATTTATTGCATGATCAAAACATTAATGCACAATAAATGTAATGTCAGCTAGGGCCCAGAGTGATACACATAGTTCTGGAAGCAAGCTAGGTATACCTGAAGATACTAGATTTTTCAAATTTAGTCCATTGAAAGTGATTCTTATGAACTCCCCAAAATATTTTAGTAAGGATTTCCCTACTAAATCTAAACTCCTAAATATATTTACCTGATCTTGCTGTAAGAAAACTGTTTTATAGAATGTTTGTTTTTGAAGTAGGATCACTGAATTTATGTATGTATTTCATGCTAACCAGGTGTGATTTAACGGCTTGGTAATAAAAGTGCTACTTGTCTAAACGTGACTTTCACTCATTCTTTTGTGTGGCATATGCAGAGAAGCCAACTTAACATGGGCTTTGTCATTAAGATGTAGTTTGACATTTCTAGCTGCTTTTTTTTTTTAATTCACAGTAACCTGTTTACCATCTGGTATATGTGGGTGTGTAGGAAATTACAGTTTCATCAAGTCTGTGCATAGTGCTACTTTTCCATAAGCTGAGCATGAAAAATGTCTTTTATCTATATAAAGGGCAGTACTTTCAATCTTGAGCGTGTGAAAACTTGGACACTTACCATTTGTGTTCAAGCACCTAAATAAAAGTGCTCTGATTTTTTTTATTTTTTCCCCACAGTGATACTGTTTGCAACCCTGGTTGACTTCAACTGGAATTGTGGTTGCACAGAACCTCTTATATTAACCAGGCCTACTTTATTTATTTAATTTATTTAAATCCCTGTGTCTAGGCACAGTCTAAAAATTTTGGACACTTCTTCAAAAGTTGTGTAGCGCATTTAGTTAAATGTCTACTCATGTAAACAAATTTCTGTTTACTTTATCTTTTTCCTTTAAAGTCACGTTGGCCCCCCTCTACACATTACAGATATCACTGAGTTAACTAGTTAATTGTGCAGTTACCTTAAGACCAGCTACACATGCAAAGTAGCTGTCACACCATAAAAAGCTTTAACCAGCTATGAAGTTAAACCTTGAAAATGTGTACTAACTTTATAGCTCATTGCTATCCAGCTTTAATTTGCATGTGTAGCAGGGTCTCCCCGGATGAGGCTCCTAGCAACAGGGGAGCATCATGCACCGCTGGGGCTGGAAGTCCTGCAACTGAGGGGACTCAGCCCCAGAGCTGCCAACTCTGGCCTGGCAGCTGGGGTTGCATGAAACCCTCAGGGCTGGGGGATCACAGCAGCTGCAATCTCCTAACCCTAGGGGTTTCACACACTCCTGAACCTGGGCAATGGTGGCAGCCCCAATTCTCCAGCCCTGGGGTGGCAGCCTCAATTCTCTAGCCTCAGTTCTCCAGCCCAGGGGAGCCCCTGCAGCTGGAAGCCCCTCAACTGAGGGGGCTTCTAGCTGTGGGAGTTAGTGTTTTGCTGGTGCAGGGGGGAGCCCAGGATCAGGCTGCCCCTGCATCGACAATAGGACATAATGGGATCTAATGTGCTATCCCACAATCACGCCTCTTGCCATGCACATGTGGCATGGCAGGAAGCACGATTGTGTAGATCATACATTAAATTCCATTGTGCATTTACCTGCGTACGTAGAGGGGGCCTATGACAAATAAAAATAAAGAAGATTCTAAGAGCATACATTGTTTACAGTAGTGTTCATCCTATTACAATATGTGAAAAGGCTATCAAATTAGAATTTTAGTTTTCCTTCTGATGTTAATGTAGTAGTGAATACTTTTTTACCCTAAATCACCAATTAACATTGTCTACGTGTGCTTCCAGGCATCTTAATTCCATTTAGGTTGAAGTTATCTAAAGATAAAGAGCATCTGGAGCCATAAAACAACTGTATACATTCTTGAAGCGATACCCCACAGTTTGCTTAATTTGAATACATGAAGGCTTCTTAAGCTACTTGGCTTCCCTTATTTTGCTGACATTGGTCCCAAGTATGGCTTTGGGATACTTGCATACAATTCCCATTTGATTTTGGTTAGCATTGCATGCAAGTATGATGATGGCCCCGAATTTTGTCTAAAATAGAGCCCCATATAGTAATAATACTTCAGAACCACTTGAAGTGAATGGAATTAACTATGTCAAGCATGAAACACATTACTTAGGCCCATGGGGGGGGAGGGGTGCTAATGGGGCTCAGGGCCCCCAAACACAGGGCAGCCCGGCCGCAGGTTGCTGCAGTGAGGGGGAGGGATATGCACATTTGGATACCCTGTGCAGCCAGGATCACAGCCGGCCCAGCTGGCAGGCAAGTTTCTTTCAATCTCCTTTCTTTACCTGGGCTGGGGGTGGGGAGCAGATCGAGACCCTTCACAGTGCAAGAGTCAGTGGGGTAGGGTCAGGGGCTAATCATTCACCTCTGCCGCACTCCCTGCCAGGTCATGGGACAATTGGAGCCTGGCAGCTCCTCCAGAGGCATGGCTCTGGAGAGTCAGGGGGAGGGGGTATGTGGTCCCCCCTATCTTTGCACAGGGCAAGGGTGGGCTGCAGCTATGATCTGGGCTCTGCCTACTCCCTGCCTCTGCACCTTGCTGCCACTTTTGAAAGTGGCACATTGCAGTGCGGTGCCATGCGAGTCCTGCCATTGGGCGGGCCAGGCAGCGAGGCATATGGCACCAAGCCACTTTCAAAGCAGCAAAAGCAAGTCAGGGAGCAGGCAGATCCCAGCTCGCAGCTGCAATCCGTCCTTGCCCCATGCAAAGATTGCGGGTTGTGTGCCCCCTCTCCCCTTGGCTCCCTGGCACCATGCCTCTGGAGGAGCCACCAGGCTACTCACGGAATGATGTGGGGCGGGTACGGGGGTCCTGGCAGCTCTGTCCCTTCTAGCCCAATCCTGGGCCCGGCTCTACTCTGCTCTGCTCTCTCCCAGTCCCAGTCCCACTCCCTCCCCCTCCCCCCCCCGCAGACTTTCCCATGGGTGGGGGGCGCATGTGTGCACTCAGCCCCCCCCCCCCCACTTATGCTTGGGCCCCCTCTACATATTACACTTAAGGCGTGATTCACTGGGTAATTGTGCCTTAAGTTGTGACACAGCTACATGTTCAACCAATTGTTGTGATTAAAACAAGCAATAAGCTACAAAGTTATTCCACTAAAATGTGTAATAATTTTGTAGCGTGTTCTAATCACTCCTTAAATGAACTTGTGGCCAAGTGCTCCCTGTGGCAGGCAGCCCCATCAACTGAGGGGCTCCCAGCTACAGGGATGCAGCACCCATTGCCAGCCTTGCAGCTAACAAAGCTCAAAGTGGTGGCAGCATCATCAGCTGCAGGGCTTGCAGCAGGGAGAACGCTGCCTTTCCCCCCCTCTATCCCCCTCCACCCCCCCCCATGAGCCTCTTCAGCTGTGGGGCTCACAGATAACACTGCTGCCGCCATGAGCCTCCGGAGGTACGGGTCTCGCAGCCATGGGAGCCAGTGCAGGGGGAATCCAGGATCGTGATCCTAGGCTCCCCCTGCACCAGCAATAAGGTGTGATAAGGATCTAATGTGTGATCACACAATCACGCCTCCTGCCATGCATGTGTGGCATGGCAAGATGCGCGATTGTGCGTATCGCACATTACATCCCATTGCAACTTTACCTGCATGTGTAGAGGAGCTCTTAGAAGCAGCCAGAGGCTTGTACCTTTTCCTGTTGAAGTCAACAGCAAAGCTCCCATTGGCTTCAACCATGCAGAAGTAGCCCTTTATCATTGTTAGAAAAGTAGCTGCCAGTTAATTCATGTTAAAAAGGGAATGACAGATTATAAGCATTTGTTAATACCAAAAGGATCCTGTTTACCAACAAAAATTAAGCATTTTCTAGGTAAACTCCTGAAATAGGTTTAATAGGGTGCACTGAGTAGAATTATCTTTGAAAGACAATTTAATAGGGAAAAATCTGTAGGTAATGGTATGAAATTCCTTACTGTTTGAACAAATGTGTTTAATAGTGTTTATCTGAAGAGTAGCAGGGATTTGGCTGCTGTTTGAGGAAGTCCAAAAGTGGTATGAAAGGTATGAAATTTTTATTCACTACTAGATTTCTCCAATAATTTTGTTCTTCTCTCATGTACATACCTAAATATTAACTACAGGAGGATTCAGTATGATTTTGTATGAGAGTACACCACTCGGAATGCAAAGTTTGTGGGGAAAGATTTTTGTTTTTATTCCATAACAAACGGCTTGTGTGTGTACAGATCTGCTTTTGAAAGTCAAGTCTTAACCCTCTGTATTTAAAGCCCAAAGCAGATTAAAAAATCTGGAGCTACTTAAAAATGTCTATTGTTTTCCAGTACTGCAGAGGTAGCACTTCATACAATCAGAGTGTTTTGGTACCAGCAATCAGAAAATCATGACTCTTGGTGCAAATAAGTTATTATCATATACCTCCTCTTTAACTCTGAAGTTGGATGACTTGCAGAATACTACTACTGTACTAATAATAATAATGCATCTCTGGGCCTTTCTTCTGTTATCCTTTACCTGCATGTGTAGAGGAGCTCTAAGAAGCAGCCAAAGGCTTGTACCTTTTCCAAACCGGCTGTCAGAACTGACCACTCTGATCTTGATCTCTCAGCACTTCCTCTGTTCCTTTTCTGATTACCCTGAAACAGTTTGACAATCTGAAGGTGTACTTGTATTAAAATACTGATCTGGAAAAAGTAGTCAGCGTACCCCGTAGTATGAAACAAGCTGCTTGGTCCTCTTTCATAATGAATAGAAGAAATACCATTGAACCCACTGGCTCTGTCCACACACATGTGGACATTTGGTTCCCCGGGGACAACTAGCAGCAGCACAGGGAATGCCTGTGCCACACGTGCTCTGGCGCATGGCAGATTACCGTAGGTAGGGTAGGGGAGGCTGGGACCAACAGTGGGTTGGCCCCAGCAGCCTTAAATGGGATCCTGGGGGCCTCCCAGGGCTGCAGCAGTGGCAATCCTGCTGCATGGAGCCTGGCCGACAGCCAGAGTACAGCTCCAGTTTTAGCAGCACACACTGCCCCCACATGCACTGCCCTTTTTTTTTTTCCCTGTGGGTCTTTATATCCAGGGGTCAACCCCCCCCCACGCGGGCATTTCTTGCTTACATCACAGAGAACAACTGAACATGTGGTGTGTGGCACTGCAGACGTGTCTGCAGCACCACATACTGTATGGCCGCGCTCACCTGCACATGGCTACTCTGTACAAATCTTTTCTGTGAAAGACTCATGTTTGTACATGTCCTGTCCATTTTATTCCAAGTTTTGTGTGTTTATCTCACACTTTTCTTAATGTTTGTATTTCATAATGTGGCCACTTTTGTGCAGTGGTTTAACTATTCAGCACATCATACATATTAAATGGAATGCCAAAGGGAATGAAAAATAATCCAAAAGATCATAATCTGTTAGACCGCAAAAAAATTACCAGTTTTCTGCCCTCATAAAGAAATAAAGTTTATTTTAACTTTCTCAATGTCAGTTTTATATTAATGCAAATATTTAATGTCTTTTATTGCATCCTTTACCTATGTTCTGCCACTGTTTTGCTTGATTCAAGACTTATTTTAATTTGTAGCTTTGTTCAAATGGAGATTTACTTATAATGTTAATTTCCAGAGGGTGTCTCAGTGCTTACTCAAGTAAAACTCATATTAAGTGATTAATTTCTAGGACGCTTCAAGATGTTTTTTATTTACCTTTTAATTTAGTTTAAACTCATGTAAGACTATATGCATTTTTTTTTACAAGCGTCTCCTGAAAGGAATACATCTTCCAGTCCCTTGACCACACTTTATAATTATTTACCTAAATGAATACATTTTTATAAAGTGGAAATATTCAGTTACTGTTGTTTGAATATTATTTTTGATAAATGACCTTGAAAGTAAAATTTGGTATTGAGGTTGAAACTGTCTAAAGCTGACTTGCGTGTTGGGATATGGTAGTGTAAAGGTTGTGCTTTGCAATACTTTAGCACAGTAAGTTAAAGGTTTAGTTTTAGGCTTCAGCACCTTACTTTAAGATTTTTTTTTTTTTTTAAAGGCACTGATCAGTGGGGAAAACATACTAGTGATAAACAGTTGAAGCTATTTGAATGGTATCTCTGATCATGAAATATAAAGCTGGCCTGGATAAGGTTGTGTTTTATGTGCTCCAGTTCTAATCGAAAACTTGTAAACTAAAATTAACAGTATTTGAATCTGGTTCCCTAGGAGGTGTATTTTTATACAGATTCACAGTGTACACTGGATTACAACTTACAGTATTAGCAATACTGTATATTTTTCCTGGGTCAGTAATAGAATGCTTTTTGTTATCATTTATGGTGTTTTTGATGGGACAAGCCATGAACAACAAGATACTGATGTGCTTCACTCATTATTTCAAATGCAAAAACCTACTCGTATTTTAATACTCATTTTTTTAAACTTTAGCAGCTGGCCTTATTTAAGGGTTTGAGGTTTCTTATTACTGTGTGCCCACAACTTCCACAGAGTGCTCCACAGTCACATTGCGTGCTTCATTGAGTGAATCTGATTCATATTGAGATTTACACTGAGTATTATAGATGCTTCAGTCTGGGTACAAATGTAAAGGAAATCAGCAGGTTGTCTTAAGTGTAAAGTAAACTAACCAAAGTGATTATATGCACATTTTTAGCCTCATTTTGGGAAAAAAACTTTCTAATCAGTGGAAGTTGAGAGGGCTTGGCTCTACACAGCAGTACTGAGAAACCTACCCAGATGGAAAAAATTCTGAAGATTTTTTTTTTTTAAATAGCAGACTTCTTTAAAGAACTAAATTGACCAGAATTAAATTGGTCATATAATTTTTTTTTCATTTAAAAAGGTATGAATTGCCAAAATCAGATTTATTGTTTGCTCGTTAAGTTTATTAATGGGAAGTGCATTCTAATATAGTTTTGCTCAAGCATTCACTTTTCAAAATTCATACCATTTCCTTTTTGTGTTAAAAGTAAGTAATCAGGTCTGTATGTAAAGTATATTTGGAATCAGTTAGAAAAATACCACCTGTAAAATTTAAGTTTGTTAATGTTCTGATTAATGACTTCTGAGATTTTATTTTTTTCCTCTTTAAAATTAGCCAAAAATATCTTTCTGTCTGACTATCCATCTTGTTAGGGTTTCTGAAAATAAAGCAATTGCACACAGCCCACTCTATAAGACAAGTATTACTTAAATTGTTTTAGGGTGCACAGATGTCCTACTGAGGAAATGCACTGCTCTGATTACTCTGCTGCCTTCATTGATCTGCAGCTTCTGAGTTATTTTATTCATATTTCATGTGCCCAGTGGCAGTGAGTAAAGTTAAATTAAATAATAATCTGAGAGGCCTCTGTGGGAAGTTTCCAGGTATTTGGAGAAAACTTGGCTTGGAACAAAATGAATTTACTACATAAAAGCTTTTTCAGTGATGTGATTTGTAGAGACCTTTTTAAATAAATAAACAGACTTGACTTTACTAAACAGACCCTACTGTAGTCCTCTAGGAAATAATAATATGAAACTTTATTGTGCCTGTGTCTTTATGACCAGGTAGAACTCCCAAAAATGATGATTTGCTGGTAATTTGTGGTATAAAATACTCTTTATATGCTCTAAGGGAAAAATTGTTTCACAGATCACTTACTACTTCAGAACTTTTACCAGAGGAATTATTGCTTTTGATAATTACAGTGCAAACAGTTGCATTATACGTTTTTATTCTATGTTCAGGGTCTCATAAAAGCTTAATATTCAAAGTTCATTAAAAGTGATTTTTAACGTCTGCATTACGTAAACTGGGCATAAAGTTGATTCGAGATGGAATGAATTAATTACTTGCCCAACTTCAGTTACGTAACTGATTTAAAGCTGCTCTGAGTTTGACCAAATCTGAAACAAATTCATATCTTAATTACTCTTGTGTTTTAGTGTAACCTATAAGCAATAAAGTTTATGGTTTAAAATAGGATGATGCTAGAAATATCTTTCTTCCTAGGTAACTTTAATGGCTGACATTTTCTCTCTAAAGTGCACCAGCCTTGCTCTTCCTGTTGAGACACTTAACGTTTTCTATTTTCTGTATTCAATGTGGTCTTTCAGGTTGTCACAGAGTATACCGGTCTTTGAGAATTCTCAGCAGAGCCCAGTTTATACCCAGTTTTTGTCTACTTTACTGGAAGAATTGCATTTTACAAATGAAGACCTTGAAAGTTTAACAAGAATATTTAGAAAAGACTACTTTCCTGAATGGTTAGTCATCTTAAAACTTTTTTTTTGCTTTGCATAAGAATTTGAACTGATTGATAAGGGTTTTAATTATGAATTTCTTAAAAACAAATACTGATGGTGTAGATTGTATCAGTAAGATGAGAAAAGAACTAAAGTATTTTTAAAGGAAGAAATTAGATAGCTATAGTATGAAAATGAGTAGCACCATTTTGTCATTTACAGTAACTGCTTATAATTTTGCACATTAATGTTTTTGCAATATCCAGTAGCAAAATAGCAGAATTTTTGGGTGGAATTCTATTTATATGCTACTAACAATATAAAGCACATTTTGCAGTATGGGAACAGTATCTGACTCTTATATTTGTCGTCCTTTTTATTCAAATGAAATGTGTACTGGCAAGTTAGATTACTAAAACTTTAAAATACATAATATTTTGAAGACTCTTGCTTTTCGTTGGAAACCTGTTTTATTTTTGCTTGATATTGAGACTAGTTTTTACTTTCTAAATAGGTTAGAAGAAATGTCTTCTAGCATTAGTACTAGCCATGCTTATGTGATACAATAGTACTTTTAAGGTTACTAATCAACTTGTTTTTTCTTACCCCCAGTAAGTGATGAGCAACTTAAATCTCTTCTACTGTATCTGAACCAGTGCTGTGGTGAACAACAGAACATTTCAGGGGGTGTTTTATGTACAAAGCTGAAATTCAGTTTGCCTTCTTGCTGTCATTATTACATCTTTCACCTGAAGAACAGTTCTGAAATGTTTTGGAAAAGCTGAAAGGTACAAGATTTGTTCAAGTTATGCATGAAGCTAAAATGAATTTTGGAAGGTCTGAAAATTGCCCATTTAGAAACAGCAGTGAGAATTTTGGATATTTTTCCTTTATTGATAAATCTTTGGAGAAACACTGCTTACAGTAGTTGGGGAGAAAAAGAAAAGCACACATACTAGCATCAAGGAAGGAAGAATTCCATTGTTAACATCTTTTATGTTGTTCCCTTGCATGGAGCAGTGGTTTTTCAAGAAAAGGCTGAAAACAGCACAAGCATTTTTAGCCTGTAGTCCAGGAAATGACCTGTGTATCTTGCTATTTATGATAAAATAATGTATTAAAACTTCTGTAAAATTTGAGAATTTAAAATATCCTGTACTACTAATATTCTTGCTTGTATAAAATTTACTACTATGAGTTTATTTTTTGAATAATTAAAATATGTTTTTTTCAGTAGTTGAATGTTTTTATAGTTGCTGCACTGTTTGTCTTGCTGGGCAAAGTGCTTTATAAAACCATGTGAACTGTTGTAATTCTTAGTATTGTCAAAAGATGGTGTATTGTGCAGTTCTTTAGATGAACATTGCTGAATTTAAAATCACAGTTGCATTTCAACAAACATCAAAAATTGCAGTTGATGACAATTACCAATTAACTAGTGATGGCATTTAAAATAGATACTGCAGCGATATTTGTTAGCATTGCTATGCAGCAATTCAGTTTGTAAATGCGGAGTTTATTCCTTTGTAAGAATTGTAATTGGAGTGCATACTACACTTAGTTATATTACTGAGTATTTCTTTCATGATTATTAAGAGATAGATATTCTTCTTACTGATAAGTATTAGCGGTATTACTCAAGGAAGCTACATAATGCCTACTTATTCAGCTGCCTAATAGCAGTTTCTAATTTAGCACAATAAAGCAACTAGTATGTTCAGTTTTACCGTATTTACTTGAATATAAGACAAGGTTTTCCCCCCCAATCAGCTTGGGGAAAACAGCTCTTCATGTTACATCTGCATACAAGGAAGCTTTCCTAAATACATTGTATATTATTAAACTGGTACCAAAAGCAACATGTTCTCAATAATGGAAACCAACTATAAAGTTAGTTAAAAGCAGCCAAAACTGAACATGACTATAAAACATCTGGCCCATAGGGAGGAAACACACTGATTGGAGCCTTTTCATGTCTGTGTGACTTAAAAACAAAAATCAGGCAGTTTCTCCCCTAGGAGGAAATGAGCACCAGAGCTGGAGGCACTGTAACACCAGGCCAAGCACTCAGAGAGGCTGAAGCAAGGCTTAACACCCGCTCCTAATGCCAAAAATGGTGATGGAAACCCTTTTTTGGCCCTTAAAAAAACACAGGGAACTGGCACTGGACCTAGAGGTACTGCAATATCAGGCCAGCACCAGGGGGGCCAGCACCAGGCCTCACACTCTCCCCTTGGTGCCAGAAATGCTTGATCTTAGCCAGAAAACCGAGATGCTGATGGGAACCCACCAAAGGATAGGCCAGCAGAGTCTATCTGAATAAAATACATGGTCCTACCCCTTGTGCTCAGTCCCCTTCAGCATTTACTCTTTCAAGTCATAGTGAGCAATTACATTTCAACTTCCTTCCCCACCCCACCCCTCTCACGCGCGCGCGCGCGCACACACACACACACACACACACACACACACACAGCTGAGCTGCACCTTTCTTTCCCATTTCCAATGAGTCCTGTTTTTTAACCAGCCTTAAATGTCTGGCAAACATCACCAAATGGGGCCCCAAACAGCTTACCCAGAATCCTTCTGTTGCCCCCTCTAAGCCTGTTGCACATGACTAGTGTGCCCCTGCCCTCCATGAGCTGAAGCCAGACCAGGTTGCTCTGCACCCTATTTGCATATACCAGGACTTGTGACAAGAACACCTGGTTCCAGTCATGAGTGGGGGGGCTAATTAATACATATTGCCTCTGTGGGAGGTATCTGGAGCACACAGAGGTACTGAGCAGTGCTGAACTGTGAGGTCATCATGGCATGAAACACAGTTGTCTCTGCTGGGGCCAGCCCAATGAACTATATGGTAAACATGAGCCTTTTGGATTTGAATTAATATCATGCATAGTGGACATGGCTTACCATGACCACTTAGGCCGTTTTCCTACTTGCAGGGGGAAAACCACTTTCTTGGCAGGGTAGTTCCTTGGCTGAGGTAATGTAATAGTTAACCTCTCACTTTCTCTTCCAGTAGAAAGATCTTGTCAATGGGAGATTCCTCCCTAGGTTGCTTCTGTGGCCGTATGGCTGAGGACAAGCAAAACTCAGGGGCATCCAAATCCTAAGCCTCCGGGCTTGAGTCTACACATAGGATGCCCGCTGAAGGATTTGGAAACGTCTGAAGCCGCAGACGGGGGTGGAGGATGTTTGCCGGTAGTAGGGCCCACATATGGTTCTTGAATGACTCATGCATTTGGAATTGATTTGGCTGATTTGACTTGGAACATGAAAAATTTTTCTTAAAAATAAAAAATAGAGGACATATCTACACAAGATCCTTAATGTGCAGAAGAGTAATTCTACTGTGCATTAGTATGGCGGGCAAAACCCATGCTAATGCACAGTAGATTTAGTCTAGTGCGTATTAGCATTACTAAAAGAACCATTTATCTGTGCTAATGTGCAGTAGTGCCGATTAGGGTGCATGAAGTTAGTACCTGTCATAACGTACAAAACTTAATGTGCCATAATTAGGGTGCATTAATGAACATGTAGACATGCCCAGTTTGTACTATATACAAATAGGTACAGAAGTGCTGCTTAAAAGTGTGTTTATGGAATACCTGCTAAAACTTGCAGCAGTTTCAAAGGAGGTAAACCACATCAATTCTGGATGAAATAAGTCTATGGGTACCTGTAGCAATTTCCCTATATGCGTGTTAGTAGGGGTATGCTTATTTGTAGGTCAATGTTTTCATATTTGCTTCTCACTCCCAGGTGCTTAGGGAAAGCAGGGTCTGACAATAAGGGGGCAGAGGTATGGGGCTGCAGAGGGAAGAAGTTAAAGGAGGGCAGAAGGCAAGGGGGCTACCTACCCCTCCAGATTTATTTTCTCTGTTGTAGCAGTGGGAGGAGGCAAATTCAAGGCAAACCTCCAATAAATAGATTATATACCTGGAAAATTATACAAATGTATAAATTTTCTATAGAATCTAATTATTATGTGGAGGTCATTGTATATTTGAGTAAATATGGTAATTACAAATGGTTGCATCTTGAGAGGTATGAGTGCAGGAAGATTTGTCTGCATAACTGTAATGCTGGATCGAAAAAATAAGCTAGCCTGGAATAATACATAGAAAAAAGTACCCTTAAAGATTAGAGGCTAAATTCTTATAAATGCATAGTAGGGGAATAAGTTTGTAGCAAGTCCTTACCTGTAACATGATAGTAATTAAAGGAACGTGAAGGAAGGACAAGATCTCATGAAAAAGTATAATTATATGGACTGTTTTAACTGGTTAACTTGTAAAAGCAACTCTGGACTATAAGTGCGTGTCCAGATGAGTGCAGACATGCAGTATGTGGTGCCGCAGACCCGTCCGCGGTGCCACATACTGCATATTCAGGCATTCCCTGTGCTGCTACTTTGTCGTGGGGTGAGGGAGATGGCAGGGTTTGGCACAGGGAGATCCCAGGGTCAAAAAAATCCATGCCAAAAAAAAAGTGGATCA
This sequence comes from Alligator mississippiensis, assembly GCF_030867095.1. Taxonomy (NCBI): domain Eukaryota; kingdom Metazoa; phylum Chordata; order Crocodylia; family Alligatoridae; genus Alligator; species Alligator mississippiensis. Next base: position 33,048,875 of record NC_081828.1, read on the forward strand.
GTGCATGTGGCAGCAGTGCACACCACCCAAAACCAGAGCCTGGCCAGCCAGAGCCACACTCCAACTGCTGGCCAGCCTTCCTGCTGCAGGAGCACCACAGTTGTAGCTCCTGGAGGCCCCCAGGGCCCAAGGTAAGGCTGCTGGGGCTAACAGTTGCTGGCCCCAGCCTCCCCTACCCCACCCGGGGTAACCTGCCATGCACCAGAGCGCACATCGCACGGGCGTTCCCTGGGGACAAGTAGCAGTGGCATAAGGTGTACCACTGTTACTTGTCCCTGGGGAAACGCACATTCCTGCTCATCTGGATAAGCCCTAATTGTTTTCCTTTTAATCACAAGCAGATGTAGCTTCATCTTACCCAGAATCTCAGAGAGTCTAGTATGACCTATACTCTGTGAACAAAGGATGGTTTCACTTTTACCTGTGGAGAATCTCAGGTAAATCTACAAGAAAAAAACATATTTTTCCTCAAAGGAAAAGCTAACAACAAAGCTGCAGCACGCTCCCGTGGTTTGATATTTCCCTATTAGTAGAAGCCCAGCAAAAATCCCCAGGAAGCTGCTGGTTTCTGTGGCAGGAAAGCAATAGTGGATGAGTATTAAGTATTGACTGCATTGTGATCCCGCTCTCCCCATTCACTCCCGGTGTCTCAAGCGCTGAGGAAAGAAAAACTTTCAATGCTCCTTGTGTTATATAATAACAACCAAAGGTGCCAGCTGGAATTGAAAGGTATTGTACAGACCTAAGTGTCCCTGTGCTAAAGATCTGACAATGTTATTTAATCCAGCAGGTCTTTAATTCTGCTTTTACCATCACTTTAGAGCAAGCCAGGTAATGGCTTTGGCTTTATGCTTCAGTTTACCTCTGTGTGTAAAGATTCCAATATTTACCTACTTATGGCTGTATTGTTATACTAAATGCTAGGAAGGTGTTATGAACGCATGAAGTAGTAGGAATATGGCTGTTTTTCATCAGCTTCAGTGGCTCTTCTCACTTTGAAGAATTTTTACATTTCCTGTCAGCTCAGTGGTGTGATTTTTTTTTTTTTTGGTTATTTTTAGGCACACTCTTCAGCACTAGTCTAGTGGAAACATTTGAGTTTAAGACTAAATAGTTCATGGGCTCTAAGGGCTGTTTGTCAGAGTTCATTGTACTTGCCAGTAGTGCCAAAGTCAGGGACAAAATAAATAAATCTCCATGATTTTTTACGTCTTCCACTTGGGTAGGTGCAACAGACTCAACTTTTCTTTCCATCACCTTGAAGAAACAGGATCATCTCCTGTTTTTTTACCCCACCACAAACCTTTTCATAAGGCAACAAAGAGCTTTCCTTATTTTGTTCCTATAATAGAAACCTTACAAGTCTCTAGACCTTGTAAGTCTTCTTGTACAGTGTTGCAAATAAACCTGAAATCACTTCAAGATTTCCCTCTATTTAAATTAAATTGTAATCACTAGTATTGGGAAATGTAGTACTTTTGTCTCAATGTCTGACGTGGACAAGGGATCTACATCACATGGAGAAAAATGTTGACAACATGCTTTCCTCTTTAATTTTTCTTTCGTTACAAATGCAATGCATTTGCATTAGGTGGCACATTTTCATTTTTTACATTTCTGCTTTTTATAACAAAGTATTAATTGCATTGTTACAAATCCTACACAGAATAAGAGATTGCTTTGAAAATAAAACCTGTGCACATCATACTGTTGCAGTTTCTCAATATCAAGTAGGAGTATATTGTGTAGAGGTGTACAAAACAGGTCAGGGTTTTTTTTTTAACTGAGTTTATAGGTGGTTTAATAACAAAATTGAAATAGGATCAAATATATGTGCATACAGAAACCAAGTTCTTGCTGGGTTTCAAAGCAGACTTCACTTTGATATATTACCACATACTCTCCACCCACCTTCTCACAAGAACTCTCTTCTGGGGCCTTACCCTTCTGGAATACCCATGGTAGCAGGTCTCATAGGGGAAAGCCCTTCACTGAGGATACTGTGTTCCTAGCACTCATTGATCTGTCCCAGTAGTCTAAAAAGAACTGTTTTTAACACACTAGTTTACCAGAATTAGGCTACAGCATAATCTGCTAATCTATCATGGTTTCAGAGCTGCATTTTGCGGGGCTTTTCAATTGTGTTAACATAATTGAAAAACTCTTCCTTTTGCCCATGACACGCTTAATAAGATTCATCTTATAAATTAAAGGCCATTTGTTCCAAGTCCAAGAATGCACAAAAGGAGTTATCTTGGTATAATTCAGTGGTATAATTGTACAGGGGCAGCAGTGCTGATAATGTCCCCATGTAGATTAAACCAAGACTTACTGAGTCTGCTTCTGAACATGGATGAGGGTGCAGAAGTGCTGGTAAGCCTGGAAAAAGGACTTTACTGTAGTTATTTTGATGAGATGCCTCTCACTCAATCTGACTTATCAGTATTACTATTTTGCCTCAATAGATATTTTCATTAAATAGCACATATGAGCTGCAATTTTTAAAAGTTTTTCTTCCTTTTGAGAAGAATGCAAAATCTATATATCCTGCTGCTTAACATGTATGTGCTGTTCTCTTTTCCCATAGGTTCAGAGAGAGCCCTGTGTCCAGCAGAAGTAAAGCAGAAAGCAGAGTAGACTTGCACCTGATAGACTAAATCAGTATGAACTTTCATAAGCCTCCATCCTAGGCAAAGTCTTTGAAAAAATTATCAAGACTCACATTTGCGAGAGCCCAGCAGGACAAATTATGCTGAGGGGGAACCAGCACGGGTTCGTAGCAGGTAGATCATGCCTGACTAATCTAGTCTCTTTTTATGACCAGGTTACAAAATGCCTGGACACAGGAGTAGGGGTTGATGTCGTATACTTAGACTTCAGGAAGGCCTTCGATACGGTATCCCACCCCATACTGGTGAACAAGTTAAGAGGCTGTGACTTGGATGACTACACAGTCCAGTGGGTGGCGAATTGGCTAGAGGGTCACACCCGGAGAGTCGTAGTGGATGGGTCGGTATCGACCTGGAAGGGTGTGGGCAGTGGGGTCCTGCAGGGCTCGGTCCTTGGACTGAATCTCTTCAATGTCTTCATCAGCGACTTGGACGAGGGAGTGAAGTGTACTCTGTCCAAGTTTGCGGATGACACAAAACTGTGGGGAGAAGTGGACATGCTGGAGGGCAGGGAACAACTACAAGCAGACTTGGACAGGTTGGACATGTGGGTGGAAAACAACAGAATGCAATTCAACAAGGAGAAATGCAAAGTGCTGCACCTAGGGAGGAAAAATGTCCAGCACACCTACAGCCTAGGGAATGACCTGCTTGGTGGAATGGAAGCGGAAAGGGATCTTGGAGTCCTAGTGGACTCCAAAATGAATATGAGTCGGCAGTGTGACGAAGCCATCAGAAAAGCTAATAGCACTTTATCGTGCATCAGCAGATGCATGACGAATAGATCCAAGGAGGTGATACTTCCCCTCTATCGGGTGCTGGTCAGACCGCAGTTGGAGTACTGCGTGCAATTCTGGGCACCACACTTCAAGAGGGATGTGGATAACCTGGAGAGGGTCCAGAGAAGGGCCACTCGTATGGTTAAGGGCTTGCAGGCCAAGCCCTATGAGGAGACACTGGAGCACCTGGACCTCTTCAGCCTCTGCAAGAGAAGGTTGAGAGGCGACCTTGTGGCTGCCTATAAGTTCATCATGGGGGCACAGAAGGGAATTGGTGAGGTTTTAGTCACCAAGACGCCCCCGGGGGTTACAAGAAATAATGGCCACAAGCTAGCAGAGAGCAGATTTAGACTAGACATTAGGAAGAACTTCTTCACAGTTCGAGTGGCCAAGGTCTGGAACGGGCTCCCAAGGGAGGTGGTGCTCTCCCCTACCCTGGGGGTCTTCAAGAGGAGGTTAGATGAGTATCTAGCTGGGGTCATCTGAACCCAGCACTCTTTCCTGCCTATGCAGGGGGTCAGACTCGATCTATTGAGGTCCCTTCCAACCCTAGCATCTATGAATCTATGAGTCTATAAGCAGAGTGCTTCCTTCATCAGATGCTGTGCACAGCCTTCTTCCTAACTTCAGACTAAAATGGCTAACCATCTCAGCAACAAAAGTAAGCCACCTCTGCAGAGTCTACCTTTTCCACCTGGGGAGAAGAAAGAAATAGGAGAGAGGCAATGGAGGAATAATTATTTCAATGAAAAGAGGGAGACAGTTCAGAAAGTAAAGAGAACATGCAGCTTTGACAGTAATAAATCTGTTCACTGAATCTCTCCCAGGGACAAAAGTTGCTATAACAAAGAGAATGTCTGTTCTGCAGAACAAAATTCGACCATGAATGGAATGACTCTTTATGGCCTGCCCCATTAGTAAAAACTTAATTCTCATCCTACAGATAAGTTATGTTGTTGGCTTTTTGTGAGTTCAGTGGCTACCCAACATGGACTTAAAAAAAACAACCCTTAAGCGCTATCTTTAAGTAAAGGTTTAGTAGATAAGCAGCTAGAAGAGACTAAACTGTTGATGGTTGTGAGCATTATAATCCCAAAGGGACGGTGCTATAATGGTGGCATTATGACAATCACAGCAGTTATGTCATTGATTTCATTTATTTTTAGGAATGTAGAAGCCATCCACAAGCATAGGCTTTAGGTGATCACACTGACATCATGCATGGCTCTAAAATGTCAATTCAAATGGACATTAAATATTAAACACACAGTATTGAATGAAAACAAACCTGTCTTTGCCAATTCTTAAGTTTCCATAAGTGACAGATGGTGTATAAGGCAGGGCTGGGCACACTGTAAAACCCTCACTCTGCACGTCTTTACCACCTGACAGCCAATCCTTCTTTGCCATCAGTGATTAGATTCAGAGGAAGTAGGTGTGCCTTCAGTTAGCAGAGACAGAAAATAATAATGCTAGAGAGAGATTTTTCCCTTGGGGTATTTCCTTTTAAGATCCATCAGCTTAAAACCATGAAAGAAAAGTTCTGGCAGTTGACTTGCACGCTCCCAACAAAATCTGCTGCAAGCACAAACTGAATAGAGGCTTTCCAAGGATGTTATACATCATGCAAGCAGATGGCCTGACCAATGTAATCTGAAAGGCACAAATTCTGTGTCATGGTGTCTCTGACCAGGATACGTATGGTAGAAGGGGGAAAACACATCACTAGTGCAGAACCCCATCTCTCCAAGAACCAATTTTTTAAGCACTTTATTCTAGGGATGTTAGTAGTATAGTCACTTGTGCCACTCTCTTTTAACAGTCACAGCACTAGGGAGGAGAGCATTAGTAACATCACATTTTATAGTCAGAGAAAATAGATGCAAAGAGTGAAAGTTGTAAGAACATCCTGGCAGTAGGGAAAAAGTGAAACTGAAACTAGCACCATCCATACTGATCTTCCCACATTCTCAAAAATAGGAGGTTGGCTAAAATCATCCTATACCCTTTGGGTTTCCCTATAGTAGAGATTTTCTGTAATTTTCCTGTTGTTGTTTTGGCTCTGGTGGAGTATGACTAATATGAGCCTGTCTGGAAACAGTACTGGAGATTGGTAACCAGCATTTTAACTGCTTTTTTTTCTAGATCTCTTTGTTGGTGAAATGTGTTTTCTCTCTGTTTGCAGTGGCTCACTTTTCAGTGAAATCAACCTGTCTGTTACAAGTCCCCTAAACATGTGAATAACCTTTGTATATAATTTTAAAGAAGCAACTTTTAGTATATTTTTCAAGCTTTAATTGACCTCCAGAATCTGCTCCCATCGTTTTGGGATCAGGAGGGAGGTGGGTACTGATACCCTCAGTAAATCAGTGCCAACTGACATTTTAAAGGTTTCTTTTCAGGATAGAAACTAAAATGAATATTAAGTTCTATGCTATGAAATGAGTATGTCGAGTACAGTAACAGCAGCTTTACTGGAATTCCTGCAAACCAGTTAAAATGAATGTTTCACTACAAGTTAGAGAATTTGGATGTCCTATTGCTTGGTTCAGAGACTGGAAGCATGATTGTCATCTTTATCATAAATCTTGCCATTTTGTTTTGCTCTGTTTATGTGGGAGTGTCTTTAAATCAGGCTGATATAATAAAACAACATAGTGGTTAAGTGAAAAACAAGCAAGATTAAGTAGTAAAAGTATCTAAGAAGCTAGAGCAACCATGCTTACAGTTGGCAGCTAAGCTCTGACTCATCTGAGCTATTTTATGGCAGACATATGCTGAGCACGCCTGCATTTCACCTTTTATGCAAAGTTGATAACGTTTCCTAATCAAGATTTGCCACTGACCAGGATTTTCCGCAAACCTTTCAGTTTAGCAAACCCCACCTACAGTTAAAGGGACGCAACCCCTAATACCTATTGGTACTGCTTGACTGATAAAGACTAACTAATACTGTAGGTATATTATTTTGTATATTGGAACGTGCTTGAGAGGCAATTGCACTTGAAAATAACCTCAAGATTTCTGCTGTCAAAGCTGAAAACTTCCATTAGGTACTATAATTTGGAAGTAGATGCTAGGACTGCGATACGTTAGTGCTTTCCTATGATAACAGAACAGCGATGTGAGCACAGTGGCACATATGCTTAGGACACTATAGTTGCACAACCAGAAATAGTACAGGAGTCCAAGAACTGATGTCTGGGGGAGAAATTAAATTCAGCTAAAGATTAGAAAAGATATTGAAGTAAGGCACTTAGCAAAACAGCTCAGGGGAAATATTGATAACATTTTAACACAGGTTGACAGTGTTTCAGCGTTTACTTGCAAACCTCACCCCAGGTGATAAGGGTTCTGCTGCAGAGGGGAGAGAGAGGTGCGAAAAGTAGTCTTTTGATACAGTGGCTTATTTCCAACTTGTCTAGCAGGAAAATGAGAGTGAAGAGCTTGAACAGTCCTTAGAGGGTAACCTAGAAAGTAAGCTAAGGATGATTTTATGAATACATTCCAGTTCTTTTTGACTGAAATTCACCCATCTGCAGAGGGTCAGCCAAAGACTTATATATCACTTACGTCATGTTGTTACATATATGTATGTATATGGACAGATACTGGACAATATGTCTGTGTCAGATATTCTCTCAGGTATCTGAATGTTTACTTCAATAGAATAATATCAGGAATAAATCTATATCTAGTCTTTTTAATAATTATAAATTCAAGGTCAGGTTTTACCAATCAATAATTATAATTTTATAACAAAATTTTCATTGCAAATAAAAGTAAGCTGAAGTCTTAAACATGCACTTAATTTGATAATATAACAAGGTGCTTCATGCTTGTATAAAGAGCTCTTAACATTAAGTCTTTTCTGAACACACCCTTTTTCTCTGTCAAATTCAAATTCTTCAGAATATAACATCTATTTACCTCCTTCACTGCTCCTGATTTATTATGGATTTGAACAATTAGCAGTGTGGAAAGTTAAGTATCAGTTTTTTATTTTAACCTGTAATTTCTATAGAGAACTTTCGAAAGCATTGAACCTAATTAGCTTTACAGATAGTATAGCAGCTATCATCAGTCCTAGGTCAAATTCATGTCGTCTCTGCTAGGTATTCGTTTTTAAGATCCTGTCAAGCTCTGCTTTTTACAAAGCATCTGATGCTTCTTGTTTTTCTCCTATAACCACAAATGTGCCCTCTTCAAAAACGCACAATCTCAAAATACTAAACTGACAAGCGGAGTGTCAAACCACACACCCCAAGTAGCAAGCAGTGCTAAAGAAAAACAGAATCACGTTTGAGAAACAGGAGAAAGGGCGCAAACTGTTACCAAAGAATGAATCCAAAACATAGTAAGCTTGAAATGGGCACCCTTTTTTGTTAAGAAATCAAATGGCTCTTCTAGAAGAGAAAGGCAAGGATTTTTGGTGTGAAGTCTTTTATTGGACCAGCTCCATGATGTCTACAAGAGTACTGCAACACTACCATTTAATAAAAAAGGTTTTCTATACCTCCACAGGTTTCACAGCATTTCTAAACCATGTGTGCACTGTGAAAGAACAAAAAAGACATGAGTTTGTTCAAGTAGTTTTATGTTTGCGTTTTGGCACCACAGCTGGTTCCTACTGAATTTAACTGAACATTTGCTAATGGCTTTAGTGGGAAACAGGTAGGTTCTTGGTTGTAAAGCATTTCAAGTGCATAACCAGTTTTCTGGATCTTCTTTTTGGATTCAGCATTTCTAAATAGGGAAAAACTTTGCTTCACCTGGAAAGGGCCTACTACCCAGTAGAATCAATGGACTTCCACTGTTCAGTGAGACAAGACTTCTGGGATCTGCCCTGGGCATTTTTGTTTCTCAGAACTACCTTCCAACGGAGTGCTTTGTAACTGCCCAGCTGCATTTTGAAGAATAAATATGAGATTTTTATCAGCTTCTGCTGCTACGGAGTAAGCACATAGATGGTGCTAGTATTTCTGCCTCCTGGTGTGGTTATAGCTGTGGAGTAGCTCTATCATCCACTGAGAGGTTTCCTCCACTCTATCTGCCCCCAGTCACTGTCATGTCTGTCAGCATCCCTAAAGCTGTGTAAGTACAGTAATACTGAAGGTATACTAATGAAATAAGTAAGGATTAGTTCCATTCCATAGTTCAATGGTTCTCAACCTTTTTAGACTCAAGGCACCTGTAACAGGGAGCCAGGGGTTCCCCATTACTTGAAAGAGAAAGCAAAGCAGCAGCAGAAGAGAGTTTCCCAGGTGGGGGAATACACTGCCTATGGTGAGCTGGCGGTAGGGAAACAGACATCCAGAGAGCCAGAGGCTAAGTGCCTGTTGCAGAGCTGACTGCTCTGCAGTAGTGCAGTGGGGCAGAGTTCTGCTTGAGCAGCAGGGGCATTGCTACAAGTAGTTATGTAAGCTGTCCCAGAGGCCAGCCAATAAAGTGACTAGAAACTCCTGAGGGTGGCTGTGAGCCACCTGACTGGAAGGGGGAAGGGCTTGAGAGGCATATAAACCCAGGGCCTGAGACAGGGGAGGCAGTCTGGCTCTGCCTCTGTAGGAACAGGGCTGTGGCTGAGCAACTGACTGAGATTCTGTAATACCTGGGAGCTGCACGTAAGAAACTAGGGGCTTGCAGGAATGACTCAGGATGAAGAGGGTTGTGATAAAGTCAGCAGGTTTAGTTTTAGTTATAGCTAGTGTACTTATGCTTTTAAGTTATGACTGGAGGGTTAGATTGGGATTACTGGGGTGGAGATCCCAGCAGAGCCCAGAACAGGGTGGAGATGGGACCAGTGGGGCCATAGCCCAAGAGGGACAAGACCAGGGCCAAGGGCCAAAAAGCCAAGTCCAGTACAGTGAGCTTAGGCTTAGAGGATAAGCAAGAGAAAAGAGGCAGAGAACAGGAAATCCAAGGCCCCAACAAGGGCATAGAGGCCTAAAGTGGCCAGATACTGGCTAGGAGGCAAAGTGCCCCACCTAAGGGATGACTGGTTACATGTGTGAGGCATAGGCATGGCTGTAGGGGAGGCTGGAAGCCACAAATTGAGCCTTTAAGGCAATTAGTACCATGCGGGGCACAGACAGGCCAGGAGGGGCCACTTGGCATTTGAGGTCAGGACAAGAGACCAGTGAAGCTTAGGAGGACTGCTAGCAGAAAAGGGCTTGTTCTGAAACCCTGGGCAGCCTCCCTTTCTCCCAAAAAACAACAGCAAGGTGTGGCAGGTGAGAGGGAGGAAGGGTATCCAGAGAGCCAGAGCAGGGCAGGCACTAACGGGCCACCAGGGGGTATTGTAACTGTCCCTGGGGCTCAGTCCTGCTACAGCATCCTTCAGACTCAGGGCACACCTCAGAAAATTCCAGCTCTTCATTTTCATACTTTTTTTAACGACAAAAAAAAAAAAAATAGAGCAATTCTTCTGTTACAAAAACCCAGGAAGATTGCAAAAGGTCCGAATGTTTGTAGCACTATGGATTCCTATTTGAGAACTCTGGGTTTATCTTGTGAATCATGTTTGTGCACCTAACAGTGCTAACATTGCATGGCATTCTGCAACAGCCTTGAAAGGATCTCAAGGCACCTCAGGGTGTGAAAGCACCCTAGTTGAGCATCATTGCCATAAATATAGAGGCGAAGCTAGGGAGTAGAGTGCCTTGGCCATGGTCCCATAGAAAGCATTGGGAAGTGGTAGATATTAATCCCTAACCTCCAATTCCTTGCCCTGAGCCATCATGCTTAACTCCACCTCTTGGATTTTGTGGGACAAGATATGTCCTAGGGTATCAAATTAACACTATTATAACTGGTATAGTATTAATAAGAGTCATTTTGTCTAAAGCAGTGGGTCTCAGTCTCTTTAGACTTAAGACACCTTCAAGAAATGCCAGCTCTTGGCTTTAACTTTTTTTTTTTTTTTTACTATAGACAAATAATTAAGCAATTTTTCTCTTACAAAGAACTCAAAGATTGCAACAGGTCAGAATGTTTTTAATGTTATAGACTCCTATTTGAAAGGGTTTAGCTTGTGAATCATCACAACATGCTAACACTGTATGGTCCCCTTGAGAGGATCTCAAGGTACCTCAGGTTGTCAAGGCACTCTGGGTAAGAATCACTGGTCTAAAGGGTCTGCAAGAAACTTTGTTGTACTATGAATAGGGACCTACTCAAATCAGGATTTCTGTGAAATCAGGTAGTCTCTGAAAACAAAGTGCTGGTTTTGCAGTGGGAGCCAGCAGTCCTCCCAGCTGCACAGCCCAGTGTGAATGGGGCTGCCAGCATGAAGATGAGCAGGCAAGATGGCTGCTGCCCCTGCCCCTCACAGCTTATTGGCAGAGAGGGCTGCCTGTCATATGGCCCTGGCCTTCTCTACCAATTACTGGTGAGGGGCAGGGCTGCATAACTGACAGCTCTTTCAGATGCAGTGGCAAGGGGTGGGGCCACCAGGGCCCATTGGCCAATCAGAAGCATGGGGGAGAACCACGATAAGCCGTGAAACTGGCTACAGGGCCAGTGATCTACCCACAAAACTGGCTGCCCCCCACCTCAAGTTGGGTAGACCCATAACTATGAAGAATGACATAGTGTAGGAGATTGTAATCTTTATACTGAAATGATCAAGTTGTTTATTTTACTCCTCTGTAATATCCTACTTTGTCACAGGCTGAAAAACAGCATAGTACTTGACAATATTTCATCATCCTCCAGCATTTGCTGCTTGTGTTTTCTGGGTACTTATCAAAAATCTGAATCTTCCTGAGGTTTGAAAGTGACAGAATAAATATGCCCATTTTAACAGCCTTAAAAGCTGTGTGCCAGTATAAAATCACATAGAGCTACTGCTGTACACTATTTCAGTTGTTAACTGAAAGAAGGAACCTCATCTATCTTTTGGATGATCAGACAGATGGTGAAATAATCAGCATGAGCTAACAGAAGTGTCTGGGTATTGCCTTCAGGTCTCCTTTGGAACCTGGACGCTGATCTTTCGTAATCTCATGTAGATCGCTCACCCTGGATTCTGGGTGATAAACTGCTAGTACAGAGGGTAAAGGAAAAGTTTCAGGTGTGTACTTCAGTGTCCCTGCTTCCAGTAGAAATGGTAGAGGAGTGTTCACTATGTACTAGCTACTTGTAGTATACAGTCACGATAATTCTGTTTGGCAGTCATTCATAGCCTTTGACTTTAAATAGCTCTAACATAACATTGCTAAATCTCAGGATATTGAGAAGGCAGCTTGACGAGTCACTTGACTATAGCTGCCCTCCAAAAGGAGCTCTAATGTAATGAGTCTTAGAACAGTATGTATACATTGCTATCTACTTTATTTCTTTAAACAGTTACAAACTGCGTGAAAAGTAAAGCTGTGCTGCTATGCAGAATGGATTATGATGTGTTACAAAACTTCTTTAATCAGAAAACACCTAGTTGGTCAAAAATGAAACTTTGTATAGGCTTGGTTTTGACCAATTTGATTTCTCAATTTTAAAAAAGCTTCTGAAAAGTCAAAGTTTCATTTCAGTTTTTCTATACCAAAAAATTCAGCTTGGAAATTTTTTTTCACTTCAAAGGATAACCTAATCAGAGTAAAATCTTTTTTGAAAATTTAAAAATTGTTGAAATAAAAACACAACCTTTTTAGTGGACCTCAAACAATTCTTTTTGTGTTTGTGCTTCAAAACAAGTGAGATTTTGATTTTTGGTTCCAAATGGGAAGAAAAACAAATATAAGATCTCAAGGTTATGGAATGTTTATAGACTTGGCGCCCAACTCTACTTCTCTATACTCATAATCTTAGTTCTTAAATTTGTCATTGATTTGTTTACATTTGTAAACTTTTTATCTACAAGAGTTAAAAAGTAATAGCTAATGTAACTCTCTGTGGGATAGTGCCATGTGATTTTTTTTTCCAGTGGTCATTGTCTCTCATATCTCAAGCTCTGGGAGAAGAATTTTAGTGTCTTACAGTAATTAAACAGAGGTATTCCTGTTCTTAATTTATGTGCCTCAAAAATTACTTGGCTGATACTTCCCTCTAAGTGTGCAGAAGTTTCAAAAAACAACTTCCCCTTCAAGAATGACAAATTTGGCTGCAGTAAGAACAGCTGCACTCGTACTTCATCCACTACAGAAGTATTTGATGGCAGAAGTTCATGTTTATGCTTTGTTTTTAAATATGGTGTTCATCTCATGCTAAAGTTGCTGCCTAAGCTGAGTGTTTAATAACATTTAGTGTTGTTACCTGCATGCCACCTTTGAGGACTTACTACAAATAATGTCACCCTTTAAACCATAGATTTTAAAAGTCATTCTCCACCTGAATTGAAAGTGTTAAAACAGTTGCTGGTGGACACTTAAAAATCTGGCCCCAATGATAGTGCTGAGTCAGATTTTCATCAATTCTCAAAAACAGATTTTCAACACAGCCACAGGGTAGATCTCCAAATGCACCGAGCAATGACTATAGTGGCACTTATGGCCTGAGTTTTCAAAATTGCTCAGCATATTGCAGCTGAACACTTCTGAAAACTCGGACCATTTCTTCTCATGTTTAGGTGAAAGCTGATACCTTTTGGAGGTTAAGCCTCTATTGTGGATGCTGATGTCTTTGGGAAATCTGGGCTTCTATGTTTATTTCTATCCTTTCTGTCCTGTGAGCAGAGGAGACAAAAAAATACTGGAAGAGATTAGCTTAGTGGTTTAGAGAGAAAGATTTTGGTTTTGTAGAACATGAGGACACGTACTATGGAAAGAGAGGGTTGTATGGCTCTGTGGCTTCCAATTCAGTGCCTTGGCCTCCTGTCAGTCTTGTGGGTGATAAATTGCCCAGGACAGCCATGGGGCTTTAAACTAACCAAAAAGGAAAGGGCCATAGGGCAGTTCTGGTATAAGCACTCAAATGTGTAACTGATATACATTATATATAAAATTATAGGAGCATGTTCAAGCAGAAAGTGGCATATTATTGTTTAATATCTAGGTAAAAGGAAGAGCTGGATATGCTTTTATCAGCTATATAATTTTATTTTCTTATATTATTGAAGCTTGGTGAGATGGTTCATATGATTGGAATGTTAAATTTATCCTTATAACTTGCCCTGTAAGGATGGAATGGGAAAAGCATGCCATGCTCTTGCGTGTTAATCATTGACAGTGCAGAATCAGAGAACCTTGAATGCTTATGGATTAAAGTCCTAATCTGTAACACTAAATTTGGCTTATCCATGGGTATCTGTTGCGGGCCACCTGCCTACAGTCCAGCCTGATCCCAGAACTCTGCCTCCTTGCCTGCCCCTCTCTGAAGTGTATTTGGAATTCACCCAGGGCTGCAGACCTCAAGTGTAAGTTTTGCAGTTGCAATCACATATCTCCCCGTTTCTGACCTCCAGCCTTTCTGCACTTTACTTTCTGTATTCACTGCTGCTAATTAGTCACATACAAAAGGAAATGCTTCAGAGTAATTCCTGGAAGGCCTCTGCTGGAAGAAATAGAGCAGTGGTTTTCAGCCTTTGTAGACTCCAAGCACCGCTAGTGAGACTATAGAATAACTATTCTCCAACCATTTGGGTTGGTCTAATAAAAGATATCAAATTCACCCAAGGAAACTTGTCTGCCTAGTGAGACTCAAGGCATCCCTTGGAAAATGCCTTCATTTGTTTCTTGACTATAGTAATATAATAGATTTTTTTTCTGTTAAAGAACTCAAAGACCACACAGGTCAGAATGTTTTTGACACTGTGGATTCCTATATGAAATATCTGGGACTCTCTTAGGAATCATGTGTAGGTGTTTGCACACCTAATAGTGCTCAAACTGTGTAGCACCCTTAGAAAAATCTTGCCTCTTACCCTCCCTCCAAGTGCCATAACACCATGTCTGAGAGTCACTGAACTAGAAATACAATGTACAGGGGCTGCAAGATTAAATATATAGAGAAAAGATGGCTTATGTGGTCCAGGCTAGTTGATGGAGACCTTCACATTTGTCCTTTAAGGCCTCCTCTTCACATTCTATGTATTACACAATTACTGGGTTAATTGTGCAATTAATTTAGACCGGCTACATGTGCAAATTAACTATCATGCCATAAAATGGTCCATCCAGCTATAAGCTAGAGCTGGAAAATGTGTACCAACTTTATAGCTGGTTTCTATCCAGCTTTAATTTGCATATGTAGCAACACTACGCCCCTATGGCTGGGAGCCCCTTCAGCTGTCACAACTGCTGTGAGTCCCGCAACTAAGCGGATTCCCAGTGATGGCACCATCTCACAGGCTGATGAAACTCCCATCTGTGGCAGCGCCCCACGTGCTGCCACAAGTCAGAGTCCTGTCAGCTGAGAAGTCTATCTGCGCTGGGGAGCACAGGATCACAATTCTGAGCTCCCCCTACATTGTCAGTAAGGCATTATAGGATCTGATGCTGAATCCCACAGTCATCCTTCCTGCCATTCATGTGTGGCACAGCAGGAGGTGCAATTATGTGGATCATGCATTAGATGCTATCATGCTTTTACCTGGATGTCTAGAGGGGCCCTAGAACTCAGCATAGACATTCCCTTGGGTTTCTCCAAGGCATTTGACTTTATACTTCATGAAGTATTGATTAAAGGGAAACACCTGCATTAACAAGAAATATTGGTCACTCAGCTAGTTGTAATTCACCTATCTTAAAATGTAGTTGTTAATGGGGAACTATCAGTGAGGGGAGGAAGGGAGGGCTGTCTCCATGGACAGGTTTTGATGCAATGCTAGTAAATATTTTTATCTTCAGTTTGGATGGCAATGTAATATTTTTCCCAGTAAAGTTTGCAGATGAAACAAAGTTTGGAATAGTAAATAATGAGAACAAATTATTCTTGACATGGTCTCAATCATCTGGTTACAATCTGAAAAAATGCACTTTCATACTGCCAAGTGCAGGATAACATATTTGAGAAGAAATAATGCGACTTATAACAACAGGAGAAGAGGTTGTCTTAGAAAGCAGCGCCTCAGAGTATGACTAAGGAGTCATCAAAGATACCTGCCTCCGCTTGAACTCTTAGTTCCATGCCATAATTACTTGTAGTGTCTATATATGCATCTTAGTATTTTTATCTTTTATCTCTATATATAGATATTTTTGTAGGTACAGCTGAAAAAATCAGGAATAATCACAGGCATCCCAGAACCTCAAAACAATAGATATTCAAGACTTGTCATGCTTGATAGCCCCAAATGTATACAAAAAATATTTTTACTCAAATGTTATTAAATCACAGTACCTCACTTTTACACAGCTTTCTGAACTCCAGAAATTTTGTACAATGTTGAAGTCTTGACATTTAGTCATAATGGCTTAGTCTTCTATCTTCAAGTGAGAGCTACAGTAAATAATCAATAATACAAAAGAAACATAGAACCCTGGTTCAGCCTTTTCCAGGATAGAAACATTGACTTTTATTTATTTATTTATTACACACATGCTTATTCTGAGGTCATTACCAGGATTTCCAGTAAATTGCTAGCGGCAAAAAAGTACATATCTGACTGCTGCATTGAGCTGGAGTTCCTTGGAAACACATCTAGGTGCAGCTTTGAGTGCATTCATAAGAAATTGTCCACGCAACTGTCAAAGTAAACTTATAGAAGGATATTTCTAACAATATAGAAGACTAAGTCCTGCATTGTAATTACCTTTAAGGCTCTAATGTAGTGCTTTGTAAAAGCATGTTTGCTGGTCATTGAGCTAGTAGTGTTTTACACAAAGTCTGCACCTATAAAAATTAAAGCTTCAGATGAAGCCTGGCTTTTCAGTTAGAAAGACTGAATTTGCTATAGGCTTTGTTAACGCTCAGAAACCACATTTGATGAGCAAAATCAGGCATTATATTGGCAAAAAAATCCCTTTCATTAATGTAATCAGGATGGTTAGTTTTACAGATTCCTGATTATGTTTCTTTAGCTCTCATTGGGATTTGCTATTCATGGGGAATAATGCATAAGCATAAAGGTCTTTGGTATCACTTATAATTTATAGTACTAAATATCTCATAACTCCATAGATTATACCTTTTTAAAGTGAGTGCTTTGTTACATGTTCATTTTAGGCATCTCACAGAGCTCTTAACCCCTGGATTGTCCACAAATTAAAATGTATAAACTAGTGCTAAGCACCCATTAGGCTTCTTATAGTCAAGCCACTACAGGGCAGGTTTATCTCTCATCTATGTTACCAGGCTTGTGTTCCACTAATGGGTGGCTTTTCTCTGGTAAGTAGCCACACAAGTTTCAGTCCTCCAGCATCCCAGGATGCAGTGTCCCCTCCCCCTCCACCCTTCTTTTCTGTATGGACAACTCTCAGTTGTAGCTCCTAGTTAGGCCCCTGATCATCAGCCCTCTTTCAAGGGGCATGTCACAGCTGTGTAGGTCATAGAAAGTCCGAGAAGGTTTTTAGCAAGAACTAACACTAAGACCAATCAACATTTGAGAAGCTTGAAGTTCAAGGTCTTGACTCTACAAGTAACAGAAACAAGTAACATGATTTTCCCTAGCAATTTTGGAGTCATGGATCTTAAAATAGACACTTATAGACTGGATTTTTTTTGTCCAGTAGAATCTCAGAACATGCTTATTTTCATTATGTTCAGAAGGATACCTACTCATTTGCTAAAATAGCTCCTACAGTTTCCCATTACCTATTTTCAAGTCCCGTTCTTACTTTTGATACTTTTACAGGAATATATGGTACTCTAGGATCAAGGGGTTAATATGACAAAGATGCTCCTCACCTTTCAAAGTAGTTTGAGTAATAGAGGGTGCATCTACAGAAGCATTTGATGCAGGTCCAGTTTATTTGTGAGTAAAATACTCATGAGTAAACAGTCCTGGGCAGGCCAGGCATCTACATGTGCAAGGAAGCGGGAGCAGATTTGCTGCTAATGGCACCAAGATGCTCCCGCTTCCTGCTATGCCCCCCTGCTGCCAATGGGGAGGAGCTCTAGGGTTCCCCTGGGTGCTAGCCCAGGGGTTGGCAGGGAGCACCAGGTCAGACGACAGCAGTCGCCTGCCCGGGGCTGGGACATTACACCCTGCCCCCAGGGGCTGCCAGGGCAGAGACAGTGTCCCCCTGCCCTGGAAGCAAGGAGCTCCAAGCCCTCTGCTCTGCCATCATGATTGGGGAATGGGGAGCTAGGAGATAAGGCTCTCCCAGTCCCCTCTCCCCAATCACAATCTCGGAGCAGGGGGCTTGGAGCTCCCTGCTGCCGGGGCAGAGGGCATAGTGCCCGGGCTCCTATGGCAGAACCTGCCCCAACAGCAGAGAGCAATCCCACACCCCCTGGCGGACAGCTGACTGGGAGTAGATTTGTGCCTGGTCAGGCGTCTACACAAGCACTACTGCACTGTTACTAATCAAGAGTAAATTTGCTATTTGCATTTGTAGGTAGCAAATTTGCTTGTGATTAGTGAGGTTTATTGCATAGTAAACATGTTCATGTGCAGATGTGCATGCTTACTGTGCAGTAAACTATGCTACTGCACAGTTAAGCATCTTGTGTAGACGTGCCCAGAGCAGGTGATTATGGGTCTCATCCTGTTTTCATTGTGCAGTAAGACCCTGATTCAACAAAGTACTTAAGTATGTGTTTTAAATTGTTGGTCTCTTGGTATCCCACTTGAATCTGAGTACTGTTGAATCTAAGAAATCAAAGGGACTAATTATGAATGTAAGGCCTTAGCAGGATTGGTTCCAGGATTTCCAGACTGGACCCTAGCTGGTTACAAGAGCCAATGATTTTGACTGCATACTTTGGCACTCATATCATAACTGCCAGTAAAACTTTAATATACAGGTTTCCCTCTATTTATGCGGTACATGTGTTCCCGGAGAACAGTGCATAAATCAAATCCGTATAAAGTGAATCCACTTTACAATGTAACAAATAGGGATAGGTACCCATGGCAGTGAGGGAGGGAGGGAGGGAAGGAGTGAGGCTGGGACTAGGGAAGGGTGCTGCTCCCAGGGCTGCAAAGCAGAGGGAACAAAGCAGCACTCACCCCAGCCCCAGCTGCAGTGGCCCCAGGAGCGGCCGATGCCAGCTGCCTGAAGCTGCTGGGCTGCGCTGTGCTCTGTCTGGCCCCCCGTGCCTGGGATCTGTTTGTCCCCACTCACCTCTGCTCCTGGGCTGCGCCATGCCCTGGTCCGGGCAGCTGGTGTCTGCTGCTCAGGTGGCTGCTCCAGCGTGGGCTGGGGCGATTGCGGACAAGTGGAGCCCCAGGTGGTGCGGGGCATAGCAGTCATCCCAGCCTGTGCTGGAGCAGCCCTGGGAGCAGCCGACACCAGCTGCCTGTGCCAGGGCACAGCGCAGCCCAGGAGCAGAGGTGAGTGGGGACAAGCGGAGCCGAGGTGTGGGGAGAGAGGCGGAGCACGGTGCAGCCCAGTGGCTGCAGGCAGCTGGCGCTGGCCATTCCTGGGGCCACTGCAGCTGGGGCTGGGTGAGTGGGGCCACAGCCCTTTCCCCTCCCCCCACAGACTTACCTGCTTGGGCGGGGGCGCATCTTTGCTGATTGCGTAAGAGCATATTTACCTCGTATATAACGAATTATGGGTCTAGATATGCTCATAGCATAAAAGGAAATTTGCATATAAAGAACCCATATAAAATCGAGGGAAACCTGTATTTTTATTAATATTAAAGTAGGCCTGGGGAGCATGTCTTGTAAGGAAAAGCTGAGAGGGGAGAAATTCAAGAAGGGATTTGTTAACAGTTTTCAAATACCTGAGGGGTGATTATAGAAAGGATGGAGATATTTCTGTCCCTTAGGGCCACACAGAATAGTTTTGGAGCAACTGCCTCAAGCTGCAGCAGAGGAAATTTTGGGTGGAGGATAGGAAGAACGTTCTGACTATGGTGGTGGTTAAATGGGCTACCTAGAGCAGTTGTAGAATCTCCATCCCTGGAAATTTTCAGGGATAAATGTAGCATAACCCAGGTTAGACAGACACTTGGCTAAGATGTTTTAGTTAGGAGACTGGATTAGATGACTTTGTAAGGTCCCTTCTAACCCTACTTTCCTATAATCCTATAAAGCTTCCTGGTCATTTACTATATGTCCGATAACTTCTACAGCAAATAAGACCAGGAACTTAAAGAAAACAACCTGGTTACTATAAAACCCCATCTGCAGGTCAGTTTCATGTTTTGAATGAAGACAGACAGTATGTGATCATGTAATTGGACTGAATCATAACACTAAGCAAGTCTCTAAATTAGTTTTACCATTTTCAAATGTGTAAATGTTTGACTTTTCAACCTTATTAATGTCAATTTCAGACAGTTTTTTTCTGTGTGTTCTCCTACATTTAAGAAAAATAAAAACCAGAAAATCCATTATATGATAGCACTCCATATTCCCACTCCCAATAGCCCTTCAAACCCAGTCCAAGATCCTTCCCAAACTCCTATTTTCCTTTCTATCTATATTCTCCCCACTGATTTCCACGTCCAGCCTCTCCCTGGATCTTTCATCCAGTATCACTCACTCCATAATCTATTAGTTCCCAGTCATTCCTCATCATTTTCCTTCAAATACCATCACCCCTCACAGAAACTCAGCTTCCTATTCCCAGTTTATTTTCCTTTTTCTCCCTGCAGTCCCACCCTTTCCATGGCCTAATGTTATCTCCTGGCATCTCCCAGGTCTGCCTTTATTCTTCTGTGTTCAAGTTATGTAACTTCCTCCCCCCCACTTCCTGGGCCCAATGGGGGTGGAAATTAGAGCATGGAAGTGACAGGTTCTGCACTCAGTTCTGCTGCTGGGATGCAGCATAACCCAAAGCAGCCCTGAAATGCACTTTCAGGGAAGCTCTGCTCAATGTAGATATAATCTTCAGATAATGCAAGTTGCATTAACAGTTCTTTACTGAATATGTGGGAATTGCTGCTTTTCAGGCATTTGTTATGTGGACAAATTGAGCAGATTTTCACAGGGATTATTTCACAGGAATTATAAAAGGAAGATCCTTCATCTTCCTGCTAAATTTCCAGTCTGCTCCCTGAGCATGGGGTGTTAGAGTTTCTCAAATAAAATATTATTTTCTTAAACATAAATTAAATGATCTCTCTCAAGTCCTCCTCAGAAAGGACCAAGGACCTCAGGAGGACCAAGTCCTCCTCCACTGAACCATATTGGTGTGAATTTAAACCAGGGGTGGGCAAAATGCGAGCCGGGGGCTGGATGCGGCCCGCCAGGCCATTCTATCCGGGCCTCAGGGCCCCTAAAACATTTAGAAAATTAATATTTATCTGCCCTGGGCTGCCTGTCATGCAGCCCTCGATGGCTTGCCAAAACTCAGTAAGTGGCCCTTTGCCTAAAATAATTGCCCACCCCTGATTAAACCAAAGACTCAGACCTCCATCTTTGAAAAGTTTGGTCTATGTCAGGGGCGGGTAATTATTTCAGGTGGAGGGCCACTTACTGAGTTTTGGCAAGCCATTGAGGGCCACATGACAGGCAGCCAGGGACAGATGAATATTAATTTTCTTAATTTTGGGGGAGCCCCGCGGGCCGGATAGAATGGCCTGGCAGGCCGCATCTGGCCCCCGGGTCGCATTTTGCCCACCCCTAGTCTATGTGGTTAAAGTGTGGCAAATTTCTAAGACACTGAAAACATGGACTTCTATAAATCCACTTCTTCTAATGGGAAGTTCCAGAAATCCTAAATAGTTGGTACCAGACTCCTATATTTGTGGTAAACAATGAGACCCAGAAGCACTTCTCTGAGAATCCATTGATTAATTTTATTCATAGTAAAAAAAGAAAATTTAAATAATTCTGGGTTTTTTTAAAAAGTACTATCTAGCAAAGATATAAAAAATATATATAGTATTGAATAAATACCTTTGAAAGCAACTATGAAAGAGAAAGAATGTTTTTGAAAGCTTTCCTCAATAGGCCTGCTGCACGTATTATGCTGTTTGAAGAAATCTGTACCATGCAAAAATTGAACCAGAACTTTGTGAAACTATTTAATCCCATTGGTGGCATGTGTCCAGCAGTACTGATTCCTCCTGCTGCACTGATTTCTCCTGCACAACAGCTAGCTAACCCCTCTTTTGATGACCATCTCTGAGTGTGGAAAGACTGATTCTTTGCTGTGGATTATGGGGTTATACACTGGTGTAGTTATTGGTAGGGTGACCATATGTCCTGGTTTGGCCAGGACACTCCAGGATTTTATAGGCTGGTCCCAGCTGGTTTGTTAAAAGTTCTAGGCCAGAATCTGGCAGGGAAACAGAGCAGCTTGGTGTGCCAGGCAGGCAGCTGGGCAGGCACCACTGCTCCCGTGCAGGAGCAAGAATGTGCAATATGTGGGGTAGGGTGGCTCCTTGTCCAGTCTACCCGTCTTGCTCCCACACAGAAGCAGTGGTGCCTGCCCAGCTGCCTGCCTGGCGCACCATGCTACTCCACTTCCCTGCCAGATTCCAGCCCCAGACTTTTGACCAACTGGCTGGGACCAAGTTACAGGATCCTGGAGTCTACTGACCAAACCAGGACATATGGTCACCCTAGTTACTGGATACAACTTTCTGACTTCCACTTTAATGCAATGATTCTGAGCCAGGAGGCAATCTGTTCTGCTGCTAATAAATATCAGTTCTTTTTCCGGATTGGTTTTAAATATATGCTTTGTATTATGTCAGATCTAGGCATAGGAGGAAAAGCTGAAGAGAAAGGAAGATCAAATGCTGCCACAAATATAATTTCAAAATATTTTGATTTATGCAGAATTTGAAGAGTGACTGCAGGAAAAGAACATGTAGGTCCCTGGCATATCTTCATGTAATGGCACAATGGGATCTGATCCCCAGTCCCAACAGTTGCACCTCCTGCCATGCCACAGATGCATGCCAACATGCTCCAATAGCAGAATTTTGCCTAGCAGAATTTCTGCTATGCATTTGCTGTGCCCTTGGGGGAATGTTCACTGAGCCAAGGATGATGAAATAGGCTCAGGGTGCAGGATCATTCTTGATAGATCCTTCCTGGTGCTGCAAGAAGCTTAAGCCCTCTGTGTGAGTGCATAGCAGTATAGCATTTAAGAAAAGTAAACTGATCAGTTTGCAATTCAGAAGTGGCGTTACACCAACATAGAAGCATGGGGTTTTTTTGTAATAGGAATTTTTTATAGGATTTTTTTTCCAGGAAGCACGGGGAAATAACCATTTTGCCTCGGTCTTGATCAAAGTCCAACCCAAACTAAAAGCTGACAAATTCAGTAAGGACACTTCTCATTTAGTTTGGCAATTCACAATCATCTCTTCAATTTCTTTGGCAAAAATTGACTTTCAGATCTGACTGACTGAAAATATTTGGTTTGTACCAGACATGTTGTGTATACATCCTTGAAACATTAGCTAAATTAAGAAAATAAAACTACTGGGAGGATGTGCATACTTCCTGAGGAATGAACATAAAAGTTTTAAGGTTAGAAAGTAAATCTTAACAGATGCAATGAACAGGGAAACACAAAAGTGAATGTGTGTAAAGGAATTGTTTTTGGGAGATGGGGGTTGTTACATATATCAATAGCTCCATTAATGGAGATTACTTCTGTAATAACAGTAAAGCAGCTATCCATTAATGATAACCAGGTAAAAAATTCTATTTGGACTTTTAAAGTTTGTCCTTGTTTTTGTTCAGTGCATGAACTTGAATCTAGTTACGTACATCTGTAAGTGTTATCACTGAAGGTTAACTGGAAAGATCTGCTAGGTGCATCAGGAATGATCAGGTTTGCACTTTGGAGCAGATTTTCAGAAGGTCTCAGCATCTCCCACTCTTCTCCAGTGGAGCAACTCTGCTGAATTCTCTTGCAAAGATGGTCCTAAATATGCTACCACCTGTCCCAATTCTAGAAGAGGAATTGTTCCTACTTCCTAGTGGACAACATTCTAGTAACAGTAAAATCAATTAATAAACATTGTCCAACAAAGAGGAGATGGCAAGGTAGTTTAAGTGGAAAGTATTTGGGTTTTTGTTTTTCCTCACCAGATAACAATTCTATCTATCTACTCTCTCACCAAGACCATCATTAGATATGGTTTTAGCAGTGTCACAAGTAACATTGTATTATATGGACACAAGAGGGGAAAAAAATAACATGAAAAATACCCAAAAGAAATAAAGCTTCTGTAAGCACTTGAAAACCTATAGTCAAAGAACCTGCTTATCTACTTGTTAGATTTCTGGTGTTGCTTGCATTTCATTTGTGGTATCTTCTGGCAGGAAGACAACAGTGGACATTTTTTGCATGTTCCAGTTTAACAAATAACCACAAGAACAGGAAAAAAAAACAAGAAAAGAAGAGTAGGCCAAATCCTTTTCACTTTATTCACAGAGGACTCCCAGAAAAGTGGATTCTTACCTGAGTTAGCCAAGGAGGAACTGACATGGTATAAGTCCAAAACATTTCTGTTATTTTTATTCTTTTGACTGTACTAACCTTTCTGGGCTTTTCTTTCTTTTATTATTCGAACATCTCCTTTCTAATAGAACTTCATGCTAGAACACAACTGATTTAAAGCAAACACTTCTCACAATACAACAGAGCTGGGGTTAGATTTTGAAGTAATCACAGGTACATATTTTCCCATAAATAACATCAGATACACAAACATTAGATAATGTCCAAAATAGCAGGCACTCTTGCAAATAAATAGAATAAATAAATAGAATATACACCCAAGGCCTCCTCTCAACCCCCTTGGAAGCTTTGGGTTTTATGGTCTCCCTGTTTGAGGCACTATTGTCAGCTCTGCCTTTCAACTGATTAAAGTACCACCTCTGTCACTTCCTTTCCACACACCTGGTTCCTAATATTGGGCTTTACTTCTCAACCCAGGAAAAGTGTATAATACCCTGAATGGATCAGGCAGGGATAGGTTATTAACATCTGGTCACAGACAACCTGCTTGATGCAAGCAGACTTCTAGCCCAGTTGTTTAAAAAAATCCTAAAGTTTTACTCAGACAAAAGTCTCATTGGAGGGCTGATCCTGAGAGGTGTTGCGCTGTTGCAGCTCCCATTGAAATCAAAGCAGTTACAAGCTGACTTCAATGGGATATTCATTTGATGAAATATTGTATAAGACATTCAGAATTGGGCCCTATAATTCCATGGAATTATTCTCTTATCTTCATATACTCACCACTCTGAGGTCAGACCAGTCAACCCAGTGTATGGGTTAACCCTGGAACACTAGAAATAGTTTTATTTTTAATTTTTGGCAAAGGCTCATAATCAGGTGTTCTTATATGTACTGCATATTGTAGTTTAACAAATATTAGTCTATATTGTTATGTAGTATTGCAGTATTATAAATCAAAAAGGACAACTCATCTAGTGACTGGTTTTCCCTGTAATATTTCTTTAAATGTACATTGCAATCAATACACCTGCATACTTGGAAAGGTCTGTAGTATGTGATTTTTGTCTAGCACTAGCAGAGTATTGCTCCTGTATACATGACCACTACGGGCTACTTATTGAACTACAAAATGGTCTTGGTTCTTTACCTTTGTGTCAGCTCCACCCTGAGCTTTGTTACTTGGGGAGAAGTTAACTTCCTAATTCACTAGAGGGTATTTAGCCAGGAGTATTTCATGTGCTACCATAACACAATAATTCAAACTGTGTTTTATTAATTCATATTCTAAATTATCTAGCCATGTCTTTCAGTTGTCTGAGTTTGCAAGTCCAGAAAAGCACTTGCCTACCCATGTTTTCTTGGAAGATAATTTTTGTTTTAATGTCTTGAGTTTCCTTTGCCTGTTTTGTCAATCAGGATTACAACGTGTACTTAGTATCACAGTTAGTAAGATGTGCAGTTAGCTTGTGTAAAATTTCTCTTTGAATTTTACAAGACTGCAGTAGTATTCAATATTATTCAGCAGCCCAGAGATCAAGTGTTCTTTCATAAGCAGTGGCTGTATGGAATGAAACATGACTCTTCCATGGGCCATATCCTTTTTGCACCTGAAGAAGAATGCACTGCATTTGAAAACTTGTCTAAGTCTATCCCAACCATGAAGTTGTTCCAATAAAAGATATCACCCACAAAAAAGCATGCCTTTCATGTGTTTTAAATTTCCATTCCTTTGTAAACAACTAATTTTCATATACTGGATATCAAGTACATCTCTAAAAGGAGACATTTAGGCCTAATTCTCACACACTTCTGCAGTTTTGGCTGTGTAAAGATGCTTGAAAGAAAGGAAATTACATTTAGTTTCACTCTAAGGTCCTTCTACACTGATAGACTGAAACCAATGTCATTCATCTTCATTATTACAAATTGTTGTTATGGTAGGATTGGGTACAACCTCATCAAAGCTAGTAGGCTAATAGCCACCCTTCATTCAGGCTAGCTGTAAGAAACTCCTTTTGGAATAAGAGAACTAAAACAATAGGATCCACGTCACAAAGAACAGGCCACATGCCAGGCTGGTTAGGAACTGAGATATGTGACAGGGGATAGTCACTGGGGGCTAAATGAAAACACAGGAAACTCTGTATTGCTTGGGTGGGGGGTGGTACATGCATGCATGCAGAAACTGCCAGAAAAGGCAACAGAAAACTAAGGCAGTCAAAGAAGCACTTGTAGCTTAACCAGGAGAAGACCTTTTTGGATGGAATGCTGGCTAGAAAAAGCATGAACTGTTTGATTCCTAGTGCTCAGGAAGAAAAATGGACTTTGTGTACATTTCATGTAAAAAAACTGTGATTGCATGAAAGAAATACCTGATTAACATTATCCATTTTCTTCCCCATGAAATAAACTGCTAGACCACAAATACTGACTAGCAAGTCAAGTCAGAAGAAGATACAATATTCTCACTAAGTGCCCGATACACTTTTCACTTATTTGTACTCCTGCCGAATGCTTCTGTTTTCAGTGGAGATGCTACTAACTCGCGCTCATTTAAGTGAGAGCAGAGTCAGGCCCTGTGAGTGTGTGAAGAAGGTTGAGCATGAAGTTTGTTCAATAAATGATGATTACGTTCGTCTTTGAGAATCAAATGCATGGCACCAGCAGGTGCAATCACAGTAATCTATGCACATTGCTAGATAGGATTAAGTATTTTACAAGATAATGTTAACACAATTCACTTCATCTAAGTCAGTCTAATATCAGTACATCAATGTGGCTCCATACAAATGTGGCAGTCCACCCACAGGCTATCATTTGCCAGATCACAGTAAGCTCTTTAGGTCATTAACTGTATTTCACTATGGGTTTCTGCAGCACCTACACATTGGGGCCTGATCCTAACTATCCACTACTCAAAAACAGGTCATACAAATCATTATGACTCTTATGTCCTTCAGTGAGTAAGAACACCTATAGCAGGAATCTGTCAGGCACAGCAATTAGATAATACTCCACAGAAAAATGACTCAAATGTGACATTTCAACAACTGAACGCTCATAGATGCAAAATGGACATTCAGCATGGCAAATGGAAAAAGCCACGACTAAATCAAACCACAGCAGTCTCAAAAGAGAGAAGTAATAGGCATAGAACGTGCTCCATCTAAATGGGACATAATCAGAATCCACTATTAATAACAATCTAAGGCAACTAGAAAATGTTTGGAAAATAGCAAAAGACAGAACTTACTTCACTGATGTAAAAATCTGAACAAACAAAGACAAACTCTATCGTAACATAGAAACAACTGCTCTGTTCCATCCACTCCCTGGGACTCGGATGCAATTTAGATTGGGAAACCTGGGAAGGAAATGCACATTGGAACATAACACCACTTGACTGGAATCAAAGGGTAGGTGACAAACTGACAACTATGCAAGTACATGATTTCTACTAGCCACAAAAATCAATCCAGAGATTGCCAAAGACATAGGTAACTGGATGTAAATAATACCCTATCTGCTTAACTGCATTTGACTCTTAAAAAAATAGGCAAAATAAACTGATGCTTGCCACAGAACAGTTCTTTAGGCTGAGAAAATTCACCTGATGTAAAATCATAGGGGAAAAAGACCCATTTCTGTATGCAGCGAGAAGTAAAAATTAAGTCAAGACAAACAGCATATCACTTAACTGCATGATTGATGACAAATTGGTTCAGACATGATTTTAAGCTACTGCAAATAAAGATAATACTGTAACCAATTGGCAAAGAGCATACCATTGATCTTATAACTCTCAAAGACATGACCTTGTTCTAGAGCCTCAATTGCATCAAAAGCTATTGCGTCCCTGGCCATAAGACCCTGCAGTTTAGTGGTAGAGTGCAATGCTTTTACTTGTATTGAATATTAATTTCACCAGTATGAATAAAGAGATCTGAATTTAGTTATTGAGTTGCTAGACTGCTAGTCCACACAAAATGCTGCATACCTAAATCACAGGATTGTTAGTAATGTGGCAGCTCAAACATCAATCCTTGAAACAAGCTATGTAAAGCAGTGTGGGGGCTTTCTTAATATTTATTTTAAGGTTTATATCATTGTTTCACACAGCTCTGCTTTGTCATGTCTTCTGAAATATAAAGCTATTAATTTTATTTCAGATAAAGAGAGAAAAGGCAGAGGCAATGCCAACATTACAGGAAGTGGAGATTTCAACAGGAAAATTTTTAAATAGCTCAGAAGATACTAAAGACCAAATCTTCATCTGATGTAAATTAAAAAGTGTACTGGCTGTTGTTAGTCACTTACCCCAGCTGAGGATGTGCCCAAAAATGCCTGATTCTTTAACTGAATTTTAGTCATTATTTATTGCTTACTGCCACACTTAATCTTCCTACAGAGCAAGTGTTTATGTACTGTCAAGTATGACTGAGAATTTCTACATAATTTGCTTGGGGGTTGGGATTTTTTGGTCTACTATGATAAAATGCCAATGTAGTTCAACTTATTCTCTCACGTCATCCATTTTTGCCTCTCCCTTTGCTTCTCAGTTCTGCTGGTAATTATGCATGGAAAAAAAAGTAAAAATGAGAAAGAACATGTAAAAAGTAATCTGTTGTTTATCACCTAAGATGAGGATTCCCAAATTCAAAATTTGGCTGTTGGCATTAATGCAACTAAACCAGTGCAGCTGATGGGATAGAAAAAAACCCTAAAAGTTTGTCTGCATTGTAGCTCATGATGACATACCTAAACCAGCTTTAGATTGATAACCAGGGACTGTGTAGCTGCAGCACCATGGAGCTCAGCAGGAGCTAATTACCTAAGTATTTCCTCAGCTACTTAAGCAGCCTAGTCTAGCTTACCGGCTACAGTGGTTATACTGCAAGCATTAAGCCAGCTAGCTCCTTCAAGTTTACTTGCATATATGAGCTGCAGTAGAGACATACCCTAATTATATTTCATTTCCATTATATACCAGTAAATTGTTGGAAGGTGAACTGAAAGACATAAACGGTAGAAAAAAGAATTAATTAAGTTAATTAGATGTCATCTTACTTTCTTTCTAGTTTTGGGGTTTTTTATTCCCTTTCATTCATACAACAATAGTAGTTCAAGCAAGAGTAAGAAATACAAGAGAAATCACATTAGAAAGGGTTTTTTTCTTTTTCCTTTCTGAAAGTTTTATTATATGTTGTAGTTTAACCTTTGTTATGCAGCATACAGTAATATTACTCAAACAAGGTGTGGCTGGCATTTTTATGGTCCATCAAGGATTTTTTTCCTCCAAACTTTTATGCTATCACAGTTCACATTCCATATTGAATCAGCTGGCTATGCACAAAGCATAAAGACTCATCGGATGTACTGAGATTTATGGGTCATATTTTTAAAAGGTATTTATTAACCTAAAGATGCAACTAGGTGCCCAGTAGGATTTTCAAGAGCAGCTGCATCTTTCGGTACTGAAATATCTTTTAAAAATCTGGCATTATCCCTTAGTGGATACACGGATACCTGCTGGATACATGGACTTGTCCCTTAAACTTGGGTTTTCATTGCTCATGTTGAACAAACTCTCATTATATTGGAAATCATTACTGTCATGATGGCAAACAAAAAGACTACTACATTTAGCATTTTGAGATTCAGAAGCCACCATACTTGAGAATCAAGATATGTAAGACAGGATGTGGTTTGCACTAACAACTGATCATGGTCCAAGGCTGGTACTGAAAATATGTCAGAATCTTACTTGTGTGTAGTCTTCCCCTAAATAAAGTCCCACTTCAGGGAAACAATTAATACATACATAAATGCCATTGACTACATGCATACTTAAGTGCTTTCCTGAATCAGGACCTAAATCAAGGCCCACTCAGTGATCTATATGCTTAGTCATATTTTTTCTCTTGGCAAGTAAAAATAGAATTGTAGACAAACTTGTGAAAAAATCCCACATCTCTGTCTGATGTAGCCCTGTTAAAATCAGGAGGGCTGTGCCAGAGATGAAACAATTCAAAGGGCATCATATTAAATTCAAGGCTTTTATGTTTTTTTTTTGGTTTTTCTAATTTTTAGGAAGGAAATATTTAATAAAATAGTATTCATTAGTGGAATGCTGTGTGAAAAGGTACTAAAGTTACTCTTGTTTCTGTAGCTGTGGTGCAACTTTAATTATATCATTGCCCAAGTCCTGCTATCTTTTACCCATAATTTATTTTAGCAAAGCACCATTGGCTTAAATGCAAGGTTTGCTTGAGTAAGGACTAGAATTTAGAAGAGTTGGCTTTACACTGATAAGACGTAGTATAAAATCTGAGCATTAACATCTGCTTTGGGAAACTGACCATACTAAAACACAGATGATGTTTGCATATTTTAGTTTTAATCTTCTACCTAGGACATCAGGGTGGAACCTTGTAAAAATTGTTTTGGTTCCTGCTGCTAAATTATTGCATTCTGACTCGTTTACTGTATTTTTATTCAATTAACTGATTTTTTTCTGAATACTCAATACAGTTTTTGGTAGCTAGTTAACAAGTCAAATAGCATGTCAGAACAAGTAATGTTTTTATAATATTAAGAGACAGGATTTTTTTTTTTTACTTACTTGTTCCATCCCTGTCTTTTTAATCAATCAGATAAATTCACCTTGTTTTTCAATGGCCTGAATCCTGATAGCTCTGCACACTTGATAGGTAATTTAATCATCACTGGTGTGGATGAACTCAAGCTCAAATTAGCTCCTGAAAGGCTTATTCCTCCCTTAGATAGCTCTGCTTTTCCACTTTTATGCAGGCACTGAGCTTCACCAACTGGTTAGCTGGAGGTGTTATTAAAAATTTACTGAGAGAAACAAAGGTGTGCTCTGCTGTCTCCTATTACCTTTTCTACTGTTACCTTAGCAGACAAAAGGTATGGAATCTGCTTCATGAATAATGAGTCATGTAATATGCATAATGCATTTTTAATGGTATTGAGTAATAACATTAAGAAAAGATACTTGCAGTCTTCAAACTGTACGCTGTAACCGTTTCAGTAATTTGTTCTGATTCTCCACCAGTTAGATTGCTAAAACATTTTCCCTTAAAATTCTGATCTTTTCTGTACCTGAGGCTGGACTTAGCTGAAGTCAATGGCATCCACAGTAAAGGATCTAGTTCCATAGGCATAATAATATAGGGCACTTGCCTATATTATGAATCCTAAAGGCCTTTCTCAGTTTTTACTTGTGCCTGTCATAAACAGAACTCTCCCTAGTTTTAGCAGAGTTCATGTTTGAGCAAAGATTGATAAGACTTCTAGACTTGTGCCATTGGTTAGGTTACAGGACATGTTAAAGGGAGAATTAAAAAAAATGGGTTTACATTCTCTCCTTTCTTAAAAGCTCTTGTCCTTATCTTGGGTTAGTCTACCAGAACTGACCTCTTACATTTCAGCTAGCTGTGTTAGTGTGTGTTATGTATTAACATTAGTCCCCAGCTAGTCAGGTGCAGGTAGGCTCTCTGCATTCCAGTTCAACTGTGCAACTTGGTACCTAAAAGATAGCTATCAGGAGAGTGACACTTGCCATCAACCAAAGCAAGGTTCATGCTGCCTAAGGCACTCTGAAGTGCTTTAACCTGGAGTCGGAATTACTTCTCTCTGATAATAGCAAAGTTGCTCGTAAGTGAAAAGAATCCTTCTGAGCAAAGGAGAGGGAGGCTGAATGGGCCCTTTGGTGGATTCGCATTTCCACATTGCAGCCTTCATTCAGATTCTGCTAACTGTTTTTCCCGTAAAACAGACTCAGTGTTTCCCTGATTATTGCATCCTGTCTACCTCTCATTCCCATTGCTTCCCTTCTTTATTTGTGCCTTCCCAGTGCTCCCTATTATACCTGGCACATGCTTCCCATCCTGTATATCATGCCATTTATCTCTCTTCCTTTTAACACTTAAAGCCTTTTTTCCCCCACAGTTCTTCTAACAATTACTTCCTCTTTTGAGCTCATCTTTAAATTGATCATGACATTTGACATGACCTAAGTAAAATCTGGTTAATTTGTGGGTTGGTAATGATTGATTAATAATCCACAAGTGATGGATCGTGAGTAGTTAGCTATGTTCAACTTTCCATGAAATGTATTTTGCGTGTTATATGGAGACACAGTATTGTGATTCTTGACATCTATATTGAAGAAAAAATATATTACAAAAATTCTAAATGCAAATTGTGTATAGCCTAGCTTGCTGTGTGACAACTCTCTAAGATTATAAAGATGCATGCTTAATGCAAAGTCTCACACCACAGAAATGGAGTGCTTGCCACAATTATGAAGTAAAATATTCAGTTAAAAGACTTTTGCTTTGCACTCATGCACTCATTGTCAATAAGTCTGTAGAATGGAGTGATCTATTGTCTATGTCTTGCTGATCCATCGTGGTGGATGGGTCGGTTTCAACCTGGAAGGGTGTGGGCAGTGGGGTCCCGCAGGGCTCGGTCCTTGGACCGATACTCTTCAATGTCTTCATCAGCGACTTGGACGAGGAAGTGAAGTGTACTCTGTCCAAGTTTGCGGATGACACAAAGCTATGGGGGGAAGTGGACACTCCGGAGGGCAGGGAACAGCTGCAAGCAGACCTGGACAGGTTGGACAAGTGGGCAGAAAACAACAGGATGCAGTTCAACAAGGAGAAATGCAAAGTGCTGCAAAACGTCCAGCACACCTACAGCCTAGGGAATGACCTGCTGGGTGGCACGGAAGTGGAAAGGGATCTTGGAGTCCTAGTGGACTCCAAGATGAACGTGAGTCGGCAGTGTGACGAAGCCATCAGAAAAGCCAATGGCACTTTATCATGCATCAGCAGATGCATGGCGAATAGATCCAAGGAGGTGATACTTCCCCTCTATCGGGCGCTGGTCAGACAGCAGTTGGAGTACTGCGTGCAATTCTGGGCGCCGCACTTCAAGAGAGATGCGGATAACCTGGAGAGGGTCCAGAGAAGGGCCACTCGTATGGTTAAGGGCTTGCAGACCAGGCCCTACGAGGAGAGACTGGAGAACCTGGACCTTTTCAGCCTCCACAAGAGAAGGTTGAGCGGCGACCTTGTGGCTGCCTATAAGTTCATCACGGGGGCACAGAAGGGAATTGGTGAGGTTTTAGTCACCAAGGCGCCCCCAGGGGTTACAAGAAATAATGGCCACAAGCTAGCAGAGAGCAGATTTAGACTGGACATTAGGAAGAACTTCTTCACAGTTAGAGTGGCCAAGGTCTGGAACGGGCTCCCAAGGGAGGTGGTGCTCTCCCCTACCCTGGGGGTCTTCAAGAGGAGGTTAGATAAGCATATAGCTGGGGTCATCTAGACCCAGCACTCTTTCCTGCCTATGCAGGGGGTCAGACTCAATGATCTATTGAGGTCCCTTCTGACCCTAACATCTATGAATCTATGAAAAGCTGATGAGTATTTAATGCTTTGCAAGCATTGGCTGGCTTGAGGAATGGAAGGGGAGGGGAGACATCCTGTAAGCAGACTAATTATCAGGAGCAAATTTCATTGTGATTTTGTATAACTGTACATTTGGAAATTATGAATTAAACTTCAACAAATGATGAATTAGACAGGGTGTTTTTGTTAGAAATCAACAGGACTCTGGAGTATCCATTGCACCGACTAGTAAAACCATAACAATAACTTTTACTGTATTGTAATTGGTACTGCACCCACCTGTTTCCTTACTGTCTGTGTGCTTCCCACTCTCCCCCTTGCCTAGTATGTATCCTCTGTTTCACTGTTCAGTAAGGGAGATGTCTTGCAATATCATGCACACAAGTCATCCCACTAATAGAGTTCAAAGCTATTGCTAAGCTCAGCATTGTTGCACCTGACCTTTAGGTGTCCTGCCACCAAGTGAAAGCCACAGCCCATTGTTAGGCCCCAAGGTTTGGGCACCTCATAACAGGATCCACAAAAACCAGCATGCTGAGCTGCCTCAGCTACTCTAGAGGAAGTGCCAAGAAGAGTGGAATGATTCCTTAAGGAAGTTAAAAGTGTCTAACTCTGGTCTGCAGAGAAATACCATCTTCCAATTAGGAGTCCCAGATTTTAACCCTCTCCTGGAGTCAGATGTCTAAGCCAGCCCTTTCTCACAAAATAAAGGTAGCAAGCAAAGGTAATAGCGTTCCCCTTTTACCAAATAGCTTTTGTGTCTAGGGCACTCATCTATGATGTGGAAGACCCAGATTGAAGCTCCGCCCTGCCCCCCACCTGAGAAGACTTGAACCCACATCCTCCAAGTCTGATGAGGGTGCTTTAACACCAGCTGCAGGATATTTGCGGGGAAGGGCAGGGTGCTTTGTCATTCTTTCCTGTTAAAGCTGTTCTGTGTTGCACTAAATTTAATATTAATTGCTATTTTATGATTCAGGAGATACTGGGACCACCACTACCTTCTCTTCCCAGTAGTTTTTACAGGGTTTGTTTGGGATTATTTGCTGCTGGGATTGTTTACGGATTTTACATTAGACAGTCATTGTCTATGAAAACAGAAATATCTCTGCCAGCAAGAGCAGAACTTAAGATTCCTGCACCCAGAAAAGTGCCCTCCTCATGCTGCAAAATTGTACTTTTTCTTTCTTATGTGGTCTTAATTGCTTCTATGTATGTGCAGCAGTTTGTCTGGGCACCTAAGGATCCTTTCAGACCAGAGTAGAAGTGCCTAATGAATCTAGTGGTGGGTGGGGGTTATGGCTGCTGTGTGGGGTCAATTTAGATTGCTGTTTGTGACTTATGCACCTAAATTCCACCTTACTCTTGTTTAGGTCCCTACAACATCACTTTAAATCTGTCAATGTGGTGCTTTTGTAAATCTAACAAACATCCAAGTTTGACTAGGCCAGTCCTGATTGGAGAAAAAAGGAATATGGGTATCCTGATGGTATTTAAAAAATTGAGATTTTGTCATAATTCAAAATTCCTACCCTGGCAGTGACAGAGAGATGACTGTTTCCCTTCTGTATGTGTTACCTTCCAAACCAAGATTGCAGCCACTATAGTGCAGCACTGTGCATACACTAGGAAGTTCTGGCAAGAGGCAAAACCTGCTGGCGTGGGCACAGCACTACAATAACTGTCTATACTACATCTGCCTCCAGTGGGCTCCAGCAGCATTGCACACACAGGTGCACTGAATTGTTCCATTTCAGGATACCAACATTTTAGGAGATTTACACTCTTGCAGATTCTAGCCTAGCTTTTTATTCTCTGGGTAAAGTGCCAAACCCACCTGTGGCAATATATATAAATATATGCTGCATTATAATAAGGTGAGTTTCCTAATTTGGTTAAAGTTATGTACTTCAATAAAAATCATGCAAGAACATTTTCAATACTTTATTAATTTAAAACATTATTCCAATAAATATATATCAATAAACATAAGACACTCCAAAAAAACCTAAATAAAGACATTTACAATCCTTCCAACAAAGTAAAAACAATAACGTGGTTTTTTTTCACTGAGGTATGCATAGGATCATTTAAGGCAAAATCAATTATTTATACTTTTCTGATTCCTATCCACCTCAGATATAATACCATTAAAAAATACAAAAGCCCAACTATACAAACAAATCTATCAGTAACTAGTTAGCTACTTCCCAGTTATTTATAATCAAACCCAGAGTGGTGAAGATGATGGTCATTCTGGACAGAAAGCTTGTGTCTGGCCCTTTGGTCTTGCCCTTCTCAATCAGGGACAAACAGGTATTCTTAGGAGCTCCAGTTAATAAGGCTTTGGCTTTTTCTGTTAAGTCCTTCACTAGTGGACGTAGAGAGAAGTTAACTCCCAATCCACACACACATACATAAGCAAAGTCATACAGCCAGCTCTTCCGTGGATAACAGATAGACAGTTTAGAAAAGCAGAAGGGGCCTGACTCTTTTCACCTTAGTTTTCCAGCAGTGTAACTCCTGATTTATGCCATTATTATGTGAGAGCAGAATCTAGCCCAAGCTGAGACTTTGGCTCTGAAAGTAGCAAGATGTCAGATTGCACTGTCCAACCCCACTCCTCCTCTACTGGCTGTCCAGTTAGGAAATGACCAAAAAAGCTATTGAACAGTTAAGTTGACCTGAACAAGCAGTCCTTATAATATTTACCAGATTTTTCAGTGTATTTATCATGTAAACTCTTACCCATATTTCCCTGCAAGTTATTTAAAAAAAAAAGAGTTGAGGGATTTCATCTTTGCCATGGGCAAAGAACCTTCCAGCTCACAGCTGTTTTGTAGCTTATCTACATTTGGAGTTTCAGGCTTCTGGTGGAAATGTTTGTTTTCCAGTGTTTAAAAAAAAAAAAAAGCAAGGGAGTGAAGAGACAGAAAGAGAAAGAAACCCCAGCCAAGTCCTTCCAGTTGAACTTCAAATCTGCTGTCCTGTCCTCTCCTTTTGTCTCTGAGCTCCTACCCAGAAAGGTAATGCCAGGATCTGTGCGAAGGGCAGGGCTCAGGGCCACCAGGAAAGCTGAGGAAGCCTGTTCACATAGTGTTGTAGGTGTTTGCGAGACTGTAGGCAGGTCTCATTTCAGACCATGTTGTGTCTCCCGATGTCTCCTTAAATCCACCTTCCTCTGGAAGCCTTTGCCACACAGATCACAGCCAAAGGGCTTGAAGCCGGTATGCTTACGACTGTGGGTGATGAGGTTGGAGCTTTGACTGAATGCTTTGCCACACACCTGGCACTTGTGGGGTTTCTCACCTATAGGGCGAAGCAGGTAAAGACAGAGCGGTCCCTATGTTAGAGAGCCAGCACACTGCACAAGGAGATCAAAGAGAAACTTGCCACAGAAATGCACTTCACACTTTAAAGTTTATGATCTGCAATACTGCCCTTTCTAAAAGACCACAGAGAATAGTCCTGCTTACCAAGAAAGTACAATGAATGAAATACTGGCTCTACTGAAAACATTGAAAAAAACTCCTGTTGACTTCAGGAGGGACAGGATTTCAGCCTCTTTTAATTTTGCATGTTACCAAATAACTTCTATGATGAAACCCAAACCTCAGAACAGCTCTGCACATCCACAACTCCCATTAATTTCAGCTGAAGCTGTG
Source organism: Alligator mississippiensis (assembly GCF_030867095.1). NCBI lineage: Eukaryota > Metazoa > Chordata > Crocodylia > Alligatoridae > Alligator > Alligator mississippiensis. The sequence continues at coordinate 33,085,848 of NC_081828.1, forward strand.
AATGCCTAGCACCTTTCAAAATCAGCCTCTATGAGGAGAAAGGAATACAAATACGGGCAGGGATGTTGTTCAGCATCCATAGCGCACATGTAGTGTAGTTTATATTTAAGGAAATCTGAATTCAGTAAAGGACCTGGTTTTAGGGCACTAAATTAAAACTCCAGGGTCAGATTCTAAACTTAGTTATACCCATGGATCCTGGACTATCTGCATTGGCTGACCTGGAATTTGGCAAGGTTTTTTTTTTTTTGGTTGTTTTTATTTGACCAACTGTGTTGTTGGGAGAGATGGAATCTGGCCAAAGATTTGCACAATAGAGTCCAATTTGAAAAAACTAATAGGAAAAAGACATTGTCCCTTTATGATTTAAATGATTCATCTTAAATTAGCAACCATCAGTAGAATAGATTTATAAATAAGCTATTTTTACAACAGCTAGTAACCTCTAAGAAAATCAAATACTTTTCTAGACAGACAGCACCAATATATAGAAATATGTCCTGAGTAATGTTATTTTCCATCACTTATGGCAGTGCTCCTTGCAGTGAGAAAAGGACATTTCATTTTTAAAGGCCTCTGAGAAGACCTGCTGTCCCTTTAGACTAAATTATTTTTAAATATGCCTTCCTACGGTAATTCACCTGCAGCTTATTAGTTTCCATATTCATTATCACCGACAATGAAACCTGAGAATGCTGCACCTCTCCTTCCATTATATGCCCAACTGCAGCCATTTGATTGGAAAATCTGGGTGGAAGCCCAATAGACAGGCAATCTCTGAGCAAATATTTAGACTGAGTTGGACCCACAGCCCTTGAGTTTAGTGTTTGATCTGGAGGAGGAGGCTATTGTTTCTGCTATTGTAAAGTGGCAGCCTGTGGATAGAGATACTGCAGATTCACCTGTCATTTACAGGGGCCTCAGCTCTAAATCAAGGCCAATATAAATACAATGGTCTACAAGTCATCCTATAGAAAAGCCCTTCTGGATAAACACAGGGTGGATCCTATGAAAGGAACACTGATTGGATTTATTCCGATTTCAGTTATTTAACAGATGCTGTTCAAGAAACCAGAGTCTAATCTCCCTTCTTTTCACTACCACCCTACTTGGGTTCTTACAGTGTAAGACACTCGTGTGAAGCAAAGGCCATGCAGAATAAGATTAATGCATTAGAAATGGATTGATGGGAGAAGGGAACTCTCCTGAAATCTATTCTAGGGAATGGGGGATAAGCCCCGACTGCTGGGAGACTGACCTGTGTGAATGAAGGTGTGTTTCTTCATGTCAGATTTCTGGTGAAACCGCTTCCCACAGTACTGACAGGGATAGGGGCGCGTGTCTGAATGGATGAGCAGATGGGTAGACAAGGTGGAAGATCTCTTAAAGCTCTTGCCACAGATCTTACAATCAAAGCTGCGTTCCTGCAGATAGAACACACCCCACATGCACATTTTGTCATTCCATAAACTGCACTTGCAGCACAGTCAGCCAGCCAGGGCATTAACACATACTTCCCTCCCCTAAGAACCACATTCTCCTTCCCTACATATACCCTACATGCCAGCAGAGAAACTAACATGACAAAGATTACCCATGAGATGTCTAATTCAAAGTCCAGGAAATTCACCTTCTTCCCAGCTCTATGCACTATTCACAAGTAGCAACTTCATCAAATAGCCACAGGGGCTTGTGTGGGCACAGCCACTTTGGTGAATGGGAGTGTGTGTGCATACTCCAGCAGGAGGATCCAAGGTAGGAGCAGGGGGATTTCACTGAGCCACAAACAGCTGCTGGACAGCTCTAAGGAGCACTTAGTCAATGAAAGCAGCCAGAAATAAGCACAGCATGGTGCCCCATCTGATACCTTGTGGGAGAACCAGGCATTTATAGGAATTTTTGTTGTGGTTTGATTTTTGCTTGATCAAGCTGCTATTGTTATTACTTTTCATCATAATTCAGTCCAAAGGTGCTAAGCGCTTTAAGATAGGAGTCTGCTTGATTTATCAATGTTACTATAAAGCCAAATAAAACATATCAGAAACACTGCTGCTTCACCCCCACCCCTCCAGCCTCAGACACTCTATCACACTCTCCTGTCTTCTACTCCATTTCTAGACACCCGTCACAAAAACTTCTCTTCCTTTCAAGCTGTCTCGCATCATCTCCTCTTTCTCTTTTTCCCAGTAAACGGATTCCTCCTCCAAGGCCCTGCTGTGCTTTTCAGACATGTTTCCTTATTTTAAATCTGTACTTGACTTTCTTTGCTCTGTCCTAAATTCTCTCCCCTTGAGTTTTCAGTATGCTGCATTGCTCTTTCCTCCACTGTTTAATTGCTGATATTTCCCTTCATTACCTGCCCTGCCATTTTACTCATCCCCTTGTAAATAAGAGTTAGCAAACATGTTTCACTGCAGGTCTATCCTCCTGAAGCTAAGGTAAGGAGGGAAGATTTTCCATGCCAATTGGGTGGGTGAAAAGGAAATATGGCACCATATCATCAGGTGGAAAAAGTTACAAATCTTCCTACCAAACTTAACTACCACATTTTCTTTGTGTGTGACTCAGATCATGTTGCGATGGGTGAAGTCTGCTCTCTGCACACAATTAGGTGTTCAGATGCTGTCTCATGCTACAAACTAGGGAAAGTTTGCATGATTTGTGGCAGTGCTGACTAGAAGCTACTCCCAGCAAGTTTCTTTAACTGCTTCAGGAGTCTACCATCCTGCCATAACATCCTGACTTTGTGTGCGAGAGTGTAACTCCTGACAGGAACAGTTGTTTTATTAATTTGTGCTGTTTATGAAGCAGCATAGGGTGTCCCTATATCATTACAGACAAACACAGACCCTGGAGAATGTGTGTTCCATATTCTGTTACTTTAATTCTTCTGTAGCTATAGCATGTGACTCCCATGTGCTCTTCCTCTCCCACACCGCCTTGGTGCCTTTTGTGATGTTCCCCTCACTCCAAGCACCTTCCTCCCCAGCCCAAGTGCCTGCAGCTCCCACACTCTTTGCTTCAACTGGCCATCTGATGCCACACAATTGCTTTAGCTGCTTCCCTAGCACTGCACCCTTTGCCCACTGCCTGCCCTGATTCTGGACTCCTCACCCTCCCCTTATCTCTGTGGTGCTTACCTGCGAGTGCACAGCCTTGTGCTGCTCCAGGCTGACTGCATGGCCAAAGGTCTTGCCACACATGTCACAGGCGAAGGGTCTTGTTCCACTGTGTGAGCGACGCACATGCACCTCCAGGCCATGAGGTGTAGAAAAGACCTGAGGGGAGAGTGCATGCAGGGGTCAGGCAAGCCAGAATGCAAGAAAAGAACCAGGGATCAATCAGGACCAGAACTGTGGAAACAGATTCCTACCTTGCTGCACTTGACGCACTTGTAGGAGCCGGTGGTGATGAGTAAGGGGCGGCATAGAAGCTCTGCCTCCACCTTGATTCCACCTGGGCCCTTCTCCTGCTGCAGCCCAGGCTGGGCCTCTGCATAGAGGCCTGGTGCTGCTGCTGCGGATCGCTCAAAAAGTCCTGACCCAGGGGAACCGAAGTCACCATAGAGTCCCAGGGCTGAGCCACGCTCTGCATTGTAGAGGGCAGTCTCTGAGCTCCGCTCACAGAAGAGGCCCAGGGCTGAGGTACGCTCCAGGGTTGGGCAGGGCCTGTAGCTCTGCACCAAATGCCTCAGCTCAGAGCCACCCAGGCTGCCCCATGCATATGGTTTGAAGGGTACAGAGAATGGCGGTGCCTCATCCAGAGAGGGGCAGACAGAACGCTCAGAGGCTGTGGAAACACAAAGCATGGTCGATTAGTGGGGTTTGCAGCACAGCCACCACCTGCTGTGCACAAAGCAATTCAAGGGCTTGACATGAGTTCTAAATCCAGATACCTATTGGTGCTGCACACTGACATTTATGCTACCTCCGAGAAGGAGGGGCAGTTAGACTGCATAGTGTGCTATGCGCTCTATGCATCCACCACAATGCCATAGACCCACCAATGTAGTCAGGTCTTTTTTTATGATGGTCATTAATGTCATTCCCATTGACTTTGATTGGAGTTTTGGTGGTCAGCCCATCTGAAAAATGTGTCCAATATATCTGATACTGGGCAGCAAAATTAACTGTGTACAGAGCACTCTGTGTATACTCATACATACACCATTTTGGACATACCAGTAGCAGCTCCAGAGTTAAAGCTATGATGAGATTTATGCTTTTAGCAGACCTGAATTCCATCTATTTCATAACTTAAAAAACTTGAATTTATTCTCCCAAACTTGGCATCATCTATCTTGGTGGCTCTCAACTTTTTCAGACTCAAGGCAACCCCTTGCTGGACTCAAGACACTCCTTAGAAGATGCCAGTTTTAGCTTTCACTTGCTTTTTGATTACAGAAAAATAGAGAAATTCTTCTGGTGCAAAGAACTCAGAAAGACCACACTACGCTAGGTCAGAATGTTTTTAACACTATGAATTTCTATTTGAAATCTCTGTGGTTATCTTTTGAATCATGTGTGTACACCTACCAATGCTAACATGGTGCAGTTCCCCACAGCACTTCTGAAAAGATGTCAAGGCACGCCAGGGTGAAATGACGCCCTGGTTGAGAATCACTGATCTATCTTTAGAGGAGAATTGAAATGCCTAAGTAGTTTTCCTCACTTTTGCAGAGGAAACATTTAAAAATATTCTTTTCCCAAAATAAAATCCTTTATGCTCATGTTTCTCTAAATTAATCTAGGTAAAACAGAACAGCCTCCCACCCCACAAACTCCAAGCAGCACAAGCACCTTGTGATAATCTTGGACATAAGTCATGTTTCAAATTAAACAGCAGAGTTATTCCCCTCACTGGGGTCATAACCTATATGAGTTTCATCAAGTCTAACTGACATACACAAATTGATCAGCTACTTCTGTTGCTGAGTAAAACTAAAACAGAAATTGTCAAAGTGTTTTTCAGTTGTGTGTTTTACCAGCATTTTTCCAAACAGCTTTAACTGGAGTCATCCAGTTACCTGTCCACTGCCCCAGCCCTCTCACCCAAAAACATCTTCCCACACACTCCCACCCTGCATGTCCACAATTACTCCTGGGCCTTGGATACCAAGAAAGTTTCTGAGGCCTAAAAGGGAAGAGGTGATGTGGAGAAAGAGTAGTTGATACCTTGGCTGTTCAGTTCCTTGCTTTCTAACCTTTCAGTTGGCCTTTGCTCCTAACTGGGAGGGGAGCACCCTGTGGGGGTGGGCACAGGGAATCCAGGCATCAACATATGTACCCCTAGAGCTGGGACACAGCTGTGAAAAGCCAAGCTGGCTGAGGCCACAAGCTCCCTGCACTCCCTGCACTGATTGCAGAGCTGTGCCAGGGTCACATCAGCTCTCCTCGCTTCTCTACCAGCTTCACAGCCCTGTTGCCTCACAGTTTCCTCTTAACCTCCGTACCCCTTAAAGTCCCGTTTCTGGCCATGAAGCCTTTTCACCCGGCTGCCGCCTTCCCACCCCTGCCGCTTGTGGAGAGAAGCTGGAGAAGTCGAGGCCGGGCTGACCCGAGCCCGGGTCCCGCTTAGTGCCCGCGGGAGGGCTGGGGCACGACGCCGCGCCCGTCCCGCCCCGCCCGGGCCAGAGCCCCCAGGGCCCAGCCCAGCGGCTCTCCCGGCCCCGCCGCCGGCTCCTCCAGCGCGGAGCTGCAGCTGGGCCCGTCGGCGCGCGGCTCGCCCCGCTCCCGCTCCCGCCCGCGCGGGCAACAACCCGCTGCGCCTCGCCTGGCGCCGCCGCCTGGCCGGAGCGGGGCCGCCCCGCGCCTCCCCGCCGCGCACGAGGGTTCCCCGGCCGGAAAGGCGCGGGAATCCCATGTTGTCTCATGCCCGCGGGGAAGGGGCAGCCCCGGGCCCGCGCTGGCGAGAGGGCAGGCGAGGGCGGAAAACAAGCCCCTGTGCTGCCAGCCGGGCCGGGGGCTGCTCTGCCCTGTCGGGGGGAGGCTGCCCGGGGCTGGTGTGGGGCGGCCGCGGGCCAGCCCCAGCCCCAGCCCCAGCCCCAGCTCCGTACCGCGGAGGCGGAGGTTTAGACCCCGGCTCGGGGCTGGTCGATGCGGGGCGAAGCCCTGGCTCCTGCGCCCGCGCCCGCCCGCCGCGGCGGCAGGAGTCGTGGAGGCGGGCAGGTGCCGGGACGCGCGGGGGCACGTCCGACCGGCCGGGAGCTCGCTGGGCTCGAGCCCGCCCGCCTCCCCGCAGCTCGTGGAGCCCCCTCGGGCCGTGCCAGACCGGCTCGGTCTCGGGGCGCGACAGGGTCAGGGGCGCCCGCCCTGCGGTGTAGGGGAAGGAAGGGGGCGGCCCCCGCGGCCCTACCTGGCGAGGCGGAGGGCGAGGGCGGTCTCCAGAAGTCCTCCAGCTCCGAGGCCCGGTCGCACACGCTGCCCTCGCAGCTGGGCGCCGACTCGGACGCGCCGTCGGCGGCCTCGGTGAGGTGCGAGTCCGGGGAGAAGCGGCCCTGGGGATGCTCCGGCTCCGGGAGGCCCGCCTCGCCCGCGATCTGGCCGTCTGTGCGGGCGACAGGCCACGGCGCCGCTTACAGGGACCCGCCAGCCTCCACCGGCCCCGGCCCGGCCGCCCAGCGCCCTCGGGCTGCTGCAGCCAAGCCGCCCCCGGCCCCGACTGGGCAGGCAGCGCCCGCGCCCTCCCCGGCCCGGTGCCCGCCCTGCCCCTACCTGCGCAGATGTGCGCCAGGACGCTGTGCAGCCGCAGGCCGTAGTCCTCGTCCGGGGAGCGCGGCTGGTGGTAGCTGTGCGCCTTCTTGCTCTTCACCAGGAAGGACCTGGGCATGGTGCGGGATGCTCGGGTCACGCTCGGCCTCGGCGCGCACGTCGCGGGTCCCTCTGCCGCTCGCCGCCCAATCTCTTTAAAGCCCCGGCCCGGGATGCGATCTGCGGAGAGATGGCACGAACCATTGGCCAGGCGGCTCCCGGGGGACCGGACCGGACCGGGCCGGGCCGGGGGGGGGGCGGGCCGGGGCGGGGCGGGAGCACGAGCCGGCCCCGCGCACCAGGTGCCATCAGACAGGTGTTGCCAGCGCGGATCCAGGCCCCTCCTCCTCCGGGGGGCTCAGACGTGTCTCCGTAACCACCTGGGACAGCGGCCCTGGCACTTCCCGCGGGGGTTACCCGAGTCCCTGCCCCCTGCCCCAGGACGGGCTGTCCCCGAGAGGTGCCTGCAGCCCCGGGCGGCGAGGAGCCAGGGCAGCCCGCAGAGAGCTCCCGCAGCGGGGCAGCCCGTGTGTCCGCACCTGCCCGGGGCCCGCGCTTCGAGGGGGGGAGGCGGGAGCCGGGGCAATTCGTTGCGGGGCCGCTGCCCGCCCCGCGCCCGCTCCGCACTCGTTCAGCGCCTCCGCTGCGGCCGGGCGGCGCCGCTGGGCCCAGCCCTGCCGCCCGCAACGAGACCCGCTCCCGGACTGGCCCGTCCCGTCCTGTCCCGCGTCCACTGGGAGCCAGCGTTTACTCTGCCACGTCGGAAGGGCAGGGCCGCCCGGGTGCAAGTGGCTGCGGGGCGAGGAGAGGCGCTGCCCTCAGCCGGGAGCCCGCAGTGAGAGCCCCCGCCCGGCCCGCGACTGGGGACCGCCTGCCCAGTGCGACACCGCGGTGCCCCCTGCCCCCGCCCCCGCCCCCGTCCCCGCCCCGGGGCTCAACCTGCCGGCAGCAGCAGTGAGGTCGAGACGCCGTCGGGGCCCCGGCGGGACAAGCGGCCGAGGCGAAGGGAGGTAGCATCACCTGGGCCAGCTCATCCAGCTCCAGCATCGCCCCGTGCTGAGGCCTGAGCCTTGCCACACCTGCCCCCTGGACGGCGCGACACGTTTATCAAACGTGTATATCAGAATAAACATGAGATCCGAGCGCCTGCGGGCCGGCGGCGCCTCTCCTTTCGGCTGTGCGTGCCCTGGGGAGCTTCACAAACGGGGCGTGATGGCTCCCGGCTCCCGGAGCCGCAGCACGACCCCGTCGGGGCCTCCCTAGTCCGGCGCGCTGCCCCCGGCCGGGCGGCCCGACGGCACCGCCGCTGCGGGCTCCCCGCGCGGCGCGGGCTGGGAGAGTCCCGCCGCGCCCCACCTGCTCCCTGCCCCGGGCCCCGCGGATCAAAGCAGCCTGATTAATGTGTTGACACGTCTGGGCAGGAGCCGCCCATCGATCCCGGCTGCCAGCGCCAGCGCGGCCCCTTCCCCCGCCGCCCCGCGCCCGGATCGGCCCGGGCCGGCCACAACCCCTCGGCTCCCAGCCGGACCCGTGCGGAAGGGCCCTGCGGAGGCAGCCCCGCTCCCCGGCGCCAAGGCCGCCGCCCCCCCGGGCCGCACATCCCCCGGCAGCCAACGTGGGAAGGCGGCTGCCCCGGCACACCTGGCCCGGCGCCACCCGCCCTGGGGAGCCGGCGCATGTGGCCGCAGGGCAGGGGGTGGCTCCCCCGTCACAGCACCAATGACCCCGCGGCTTCCTGTCTGCCCCGGCCGCGCGCTGGCATCGCCCCGCCGGCTCAGGGGCGGCCGAGGCAGAGCAGCGCCGGGCCCCGCTCCGCGCGGGGCGCCGCCTGCAGCCGGGCCGGGCCGGGGGCAGCGCTTACCATTGGGACAGACGGGAGACGGGCCGCCCGCTGCGCCCAGCCCGCCTGCTCAGGGCACTTTACGCGTAGTCTCCGCGGCGGAGCCAGGCTCTGAGCCGCGTTTTCTCTCTCTCTCTTTTTTGCTCGGCCCCCAAAACCGCAGCTCCCGCTTCCGGAGCGTTAGGAGCTTCTGCAACACGAAAGCTTTAAACACCAACACACAGCGCTGCCCCGTCCCCTGCCCTCCCCCGCGCGCTCTTCCCCGTACAAGAAGCGCTGGCCCCGGCCCCGGCCCCGGCCCCGGCCCCTGCCCGGCCGCGGCGGGGCGGAGCGGGGCGGGCGGCCGCGGCCCTCGACGTGACACGCTGCTGCTGCTGCTGCTCTCGGATCTATTCTGGGACGCGGTCCGCTTCCGCCGCCGGCTCAACTCAGATTCACAACACAGATTGACTCAGCCGAGCGCGGGCCGGGCCGCGCCGGGTCCCCGCCGGCCTCCCGCCCCGGCCTGCCAGAGCATGCCCCCCCGTCGAGCGGAGGAGCGCGGCCCGGGCCGGGCGGGCGGGTTGAAGGCAGGGCACGGGCCGGCGCGGACCTCCGCTGGCCCAGAAATAACTTGTTGTGGAAAACTCGTTCGGAATAAACACGCCCAACGGCGCTGAAAATACCCAGCGCCCCGAGCCCAGAGGTTTGCTCATTTCCCCTCGGATTTAGGTAATGGTTAAATATGGAAGAGGTGGGCGAGAGCTGCGTTCCCTCCCTGCCCGGGAGCTGCAGTGGCGGGGGGCAGCACCTGCAGCAGCCCCTTGCCTCGTTTCTCGGGTCACTCGCTGCACCGGGCAGGAGGGGCCTCCAGGCTGATGCAGGGCCACACCGCGCCGCATCCGGGCTGAGCAGGGCTTTGCTTGCTCCCCTGGCGCGGGGAGACAAGGACACGCAGGGACTGGGCTCCTGGTTCCTAGGTGGAAAGAAGCAGCGTTGGCGGGTTCTTGGCACAATTCCCCCAACCCTGCCCAGCCCTGACACCATCTGCCCGCAGCTTCAGGCACAGGCTCTCTGTCACTGGCGAGCTGGCTTGGTCTTCAGGGGCTTAAACTGAGAGGGACAATTGCCATCTGGGTCCTGGGCTTTGCAGTGCTCAGATCACCAAGCTGCTGGGGGCTGGAGCTGGCCCCCAGGCCTGGCTGTGGAGCTTAGGCCCGCAGAGAAGAGTCCCTCTAGACCTGAAAACAGCCTGCCCTTCCTTCTTGCACAAAACCCCATTACAGAACTGACTCAGACAATGGGGATTTTGGAGTTGTTGAAGAAATCCCTCCTCACCCGAGACCAGTCTGTCATCCTCCCACAGGGCCTGGTCAAAACTCCACTGAAGTCAGGTGAAGGACTCCCTCTGCCTTCAGCGGCCCCAGAAGACCCTGGGTCCCTGCGTGGGGGGCTTGGGCCCTCCAGCCTTTCTCCTCACATGCTAAATAAAGCACACAGCAGTGTGAGCTTCCAGTTAAATAGGAGTTAAACAGGCTATTCGCTAGAATCAGGGGAAACGTTTGGCAGTGACAGGGGTGAGGTTGGTCACTAAATGTTTGGGGGATGCTGGGCAATCCTGGAAGGAAAGTTGGTCTCTTCAGGCCTGAGATGCATTGTTGTTAGCATCATCTCCAAGGGAAAAGACAACATATTAAAATAAACAATACCAGGAACAAAATCCCCCTACCTTTTCAATGATGCTGAAGTGGTGATACAAAGGGAACGTGAGCATAAGGCTGACACACTGTCCTCAACACCTTTACTGCTGTTGGGAAGTTCCAGTCTGCAAGGGACAGCACTTTTCTGTATTTTATCCATGCAGTGAACAAAATAGCAGGGCCACTTTGCTCTTGACACAATCTTCACAGATTAAGTTACTGAGATCATGTGTACCACCACTTTTATAAATAAGTGTTGAAACCAGTGAATAGAAATAACCAAACTAGATTAAGTCAGTGTGATTTAGTGGTTATAAAGCAGGGGGTCAACTGATGTGGGTTCCAGGCGTGTGTTGCCTGATGACTCATTGTGTGTAACTTTCAGCAAGATGCTTCATTTCCGTGCCTCCATTTCCCTATCCCTAGAATGGGGATAATAATAATAAAGCCCTTGGTAAGTTTACGGTCCTCCTATAAAAAGTGCTGTGTAGGCATAAAGTCTTACTATTAATTATTATCACTGATAATATATAGAGCAAAAGGAAATCAGTGTCTGTGGTGATAAATTAATAGTCACAAGCCATGGAAGACCAAAGTATCTCCAGTGCATTTAAAATCAACACCACTTTCAAGTTAGGAGAAACTATTCTGTATCTCTCAGGAAAAACGAATGCAGTCATCAGGTAGCTTTATTTCTGATAGTAGTTGGTTCTGAAGCATTTGGTGCTCAGTATGCAATGTGTAAGCAATTCATTTTAAACAGAGTACAAAAAGAAAGGTAAAGAAAAGGAAATGTTCATCAGTGATAGAAAGCTGAAAGACTGATTAAGCAATTTAGATACAACAGAGTCCTTGGTAGGGTCCTAGATTGTAATAACACTTGGAGAGAGACTTATGATAGATCCAAGTTTAGCTTGTAAGGATTAATCTTTGCAAAGCAAAATAAGTCATCCAGTCTGTGCAGAGGCTTATGGAGGGTGCTGTGACCCGTTATATGACAGAGAAGCCAAAAGGCTACAAGAGGCCTGAGGCAGAGGGTCTCCTGCAGAGTGCAAGCAATGCTGTGCCAAGCTAGTTCAGGTACAGGAAGCTGGATAGTTGGTGTGGTGGCTGTCGTTAGCATTGCACTCTGTCTAGGCTAATATGTTAGTTTCTCATTGTGCCATATAGACACTCAGAAAGTCATCTGAGAAGTGTTTTCTCTCAGGTAGAGTTAAAAATCAGGGTTTATGGGAAACAGCTGTGAATGGCAAAAGAAGGTAAACAGGTAAAATTCAAGTTGTAGTGGTGATCTTATGCCCACAGAAGGACTTTGTGAACTAAATGTCTGGGCAAAAAGCACATTGAAAAAGATACACTTCATATTTGATTCAAGAGCCTGCCCAACTTCCCCATATGGCTAGTGTAGTTAAGGCTTGCCAGCATTTGTGACACTGAGGAAACCATTAATGATCACCTATACCCAAAATACAGGCCAAGTCAAACAAAAGAGCCCATGTCATTGGCGCAAGAAAAATTGGATCCCTGTAGCAAAGTAGCCATAGATTTGTTTATTGTGACTGAAAAACATGACGTCATTGTCATAGACTCTTATTTTCATTTCCCCAAGATAGCTTTACTAGAAGATGCTGAACTTCAACAAATGTCTGTGGAAATCAAATCTTTTTCTGCCAGCCCTGGAACACCTGACACAGCAATATGTGGCTAGCTTAGAGTTTAGCTGTCAAGAGTTTAAGTGGGTTAAAGTCAAGTCCGGGTTTAGACATGTCTCCACAACTTTTCATTATCCCAAATCCAATGGTTTGCTATAAAAGATCATTAAAATAATAAAGTGCTCACTGGGAAGACCGCTGAATTGGACTCTGATCTGTTTTTAGCTGTGTTAAATTAGAGAATAGTTGCAGTGAAGCAGATTGTTGTCTGCTGACATTTTGTCCAGCAGAAAAAAGGAAAACAAGAATACCTGTACTGTGAGATACTGATGCCAGAGTTAGTGGAGGGTTGTAGGTTTATGTAAAGATAGATAAGGCAAAATAAAACCTAATATGATTAGGTATCCTAGGAACTGACAGCACTTCTTAAAAATGTGCAACTACAATGGGAAACAATGGTTGCAAACATCAGAGGTGACACAAGAAGCAGCCCCGTGGTTTTCATTGTAGAGGAGGAATAGGCAACACCTCCCAGTTCCCCAAAAGGGGGAGGTCACAGCACCATGTTTGTTATTTTGGCTAAGGAGTTTAGGGACTGGCAATAACCAGAGAAGGTAGAGATGCCTGAGAACTAGGACATGATACACTGGAACCAATGGACTTAGTGTCACCTGACAGCAGCAGTGTCTTTAGGGGTGTGTGAAGCTTCAGTCGCCGATTTGATTCGGAGAAGATACAGCCCAATTTGGAGGCCGAATCACTGAATCCAAATTGAATCGGGAGACCAAAAAAACCTCCAAATCGATTCAGAAGAGATTCAGAAAAAGATTTGGAGATTCAGAAGACAGTCTTTCAGGGGAATAGAAACTGAGAAGAGCGAGAGGGAGTAGGGGGTGGGAAAGACTGACATCTGTAGCTGGCCAGTGACTGTGATCTTTCCCTGAGTCCTCTTCCAATCACAGTGCTCTGGGGGAGGGACATAGAAACAGCACATAAGCCTCTGTCTGCAGCCTTTCTGTCCCTTTTGTGAGCTGTTTCTGCCTGAGCACCAGGAAGGCCCCCTGTTACAGGCTACCATCCCTGTTGTTTTCATGCTGCTGTGCCTTAACACACACAAAGTCACATATGTCATGAGTTTTGCCTGTCAGCAGTTTGAGGTGCAGTTTTCCAGAAATCCCTGCACCTATCTCCTTGAAACTTGGCAGGCCTCATGCCCTTAGAAGGGGCTACCATCCCTGCTGTTTTCATCCAAATCTGCCAAAAAATGACAAAGTTATAGGTATTTCAGTGATTCCCGATTATAGTCTATGGCTGAATCACCAAATCTCTCCAAATCAGTGCCAAATCTTCTGTAGCCAATTCGGCCAAATTGATTTGGGACAGTGATCTGAATCTCCAAATTTAATCGCTGTCCCCTGAATCCACCAAATCTGAATCCAAATCAAATACTTCCCTATTCGCACAGGTGTAGGTGTCATGTGTCAGAGGAGATCCATAGATCTACACAGCAGTGTAGGGCATCTCAGAGACCAACTAAACTTCAGTAGTTAGCTTTAGTTGATGTATCAATAGAAGCATTTGGAATGCTTTATTATATTAACGATGACTACTGATTGTTATGTTTGGTTGGGAGAGGAAGATGAAGGGAACTCATAACATGCCAGTATTGTGCGGATGTCTACGTTATATGGTTCAAACCAGTTAAAACACAAATATCCAAATGAAGCAGATCTCCATCAGTCTCCTTGGCTCTGAGTGATTACTGAATGATAATGGACAGAGGAATTAATTGTGCCCTGGTATTACTCTATTGTATACATGAAAACAAAAATAAGCTACTCTCGCTATTCGGTCTTTGTGAAAGCCTTGGGTACGTGAAGAATGTTGTGGGTGTATAGGTTTATTATGATGAATAGCATCAATAATAGCAAAACAAGTTGCAATTCAGTACGGTGACTACCTGATCATTCCTTCACTTCGCAATGCAGTACTTTGTGAGAGGAATGCTAGACAGAGTGAAAATAAAATGGCTGCATAAGAAAGGGTCAGGCTTTCGATTTACATCACTCCTACTGAAGTTGATGGGACTGTAAACTGGAAGAGCTGGTCAAGTGGTCCAACACTGATCGTTATCCTTAGAAGAGCTGTTATTCCAAGTCTCTGTCATGTCTTTGAAAGGGGGCAGGAGGAATGTTTTTATACGGTCAGAAAAGCCGACTGGTTTGTTTAGCAGAACAGTCCCCAGCTCTTACTGGCTGGGGTAATCTGCCTGCTAAGTAGCTCTCCCCAGCTTGACTACCAGAAGGAAAATTTCCAGAGCTCTGTGGTCAAGCTTGACTTCCTCATAGGCTCTCAGCCTCTCACCCTACTGCTGTGCCTCAGCTTTTTCACGTGTAGAAGATCTGAGTGCAGATCTGTTCCCTGAACAGTCCTAGGAAATTTTGCATGTGAAAAGACAGGCAGGTGGCTTCACAAGTGATCTAGGTGCAGGCTTTTTTCATTATACAGCAAAGAGCTATCTGAACTGGTATAAAGACAGTGAAGCTAAAAGGCCAGCATATGTGCAGCACTTACAACATGGCAAAAAGAGAGTCGTATATACACACTTCTTTAAACATGTGACTTTTTCCTTGAGGCTTATTCAAAGTTATTACAACAATGTTGAGAAATGCTATTTATTGCTGATATTGACAGTTTCTGAATAAGAGTGTTAGGAAACTGAACCTTAAAGCTTTTGGGACCAGATTCTTACCATTTATTCTGTTAATGCCAGTGGCACTTTGAGTCAAGTGCTGCTCAGCATACTCAGAATCTGGACCTCATACCTTTATTGTGACATGGATTATATCTCCTTTAATATTTTGATGCACGTTTTCTAAAGAAGAACTGTAGCATTTGTTTTGTGAATGGTGTCAACTCACATGTGTAACATTGTCACACTGTGTGAATGGGGAGAGGAAAAACTTGATAGTAGAGGGTACGTGGAAAAAATAAGTTCAATGACAAAATAAATTGTAAATCATGAGCTCTTTCCTTTGGAGTTTTTGATCACTTCTCCCCAGATGTTTGGCTGTGACCTGCACTCATTCTTCAATACTGGAGTAAGTTTAAGTTTCTTCTCTTATAATTCTCCAGAACATCATTTATAACAGTGGCTCTCAGGCTTGTTAGATCCAAGGCACCGGTTAAAAAATGCCAGCTCTTAGCTTTCACCCATTTTTTTTACTACAGAAAAATAATAGAGCAAGTCTTCTGTTGCAAAGAACTCAGAAAGACCCCATTAGGTCAGAATGCTTTTGACATTATCAATTCCTATTTGAAATCTGTGGGTTTATCTTGTGAATCATATGTAGGTCTTTGCACACCTAATGGTGCTAATGTTGCACTGCACCCACGTGGGTGATCCCTTAAAAGGATCTTGTGGCACCCCAGGATGCTGCAGCATGCTTGAGAGACCTTTATTTATTATGGAGAGGGACTGATCCTGCCAGGCACTCACAAATTCCACTATGGTGGCAGTTATGGGTGCTCAGCAGCTTAAGGGTAGCTGTTTTTCACACATGGTTGTTTGACTTAAATGGGCACTTTAACTACACAGGAATTGCACTGAAGGTTATGGCTCTTAATTTTAAATGTAGACCTCCTATATATAAAAGGAGAGCTCATAAGCACTGCTAGTAGCTCTGAGAAATGGTGCTCTGCCAGCCCATTTCCTGGTGTCAGGGCTTTGTTGACCCTTCTAGATAGCTTGTATTCCTAATAGTTGTGTCTGAGCATACATTTTCCTACCAGCTCTTTATACTGGGGAATTCCATTGCACCCATTATATGGCTAGAATCACAAATGCCCATAAAGGATTTATTTAAAAAGGAAAGCAGTGGAAAATGATGTAGCAGACTGTTTATAGAAGTAGTCTGATCTGCAGCCTCCTGGAATTCCTGGTCAGGTTGTGGGACCAACCAGTCAGATCTACATTTTCAGATCTTTGGTCCCCAACTCCATGGCTTTGCTAGTGCTGCTGTAGGCTGCCTGAAGTGGACTATTCGGTTCTTGGTTCTGCCACTGGTTTATTCTGTGAACTCCATACCACAGTTTTACAGTGTATAAAATAAGACTAATGGTGTTTGCTTACCACTATAATGTGCTAAAAGAGCTCTGGATGAAAGTAGCAAGCATTATATAATGCCAGACAAAAACAAACCAATCTACTTTAATGTGGAATTAATGGTGAGACAGCATATTGGTATTTTGGTTTAGAACCAGCACAGAGGTACTGTAATTATTCCCAAAACAAATGGGATGGTCAAAGTTAAACCAGAAAGCAATTACAATGTTTTAAGGTGAAGCTACAGTTCTACAGGATGACCTTAACTGCTTTGTTGTGAAAGTAGGAGGTAAAATATGACAAAGATGTCTTTCGTGTTTAAATATCAATTTAAACTGGGATTAAAATACACAAAAATGCCACCATACCAACTGCGTGGGAGAAGTCAAGACATTGATTTCATGGGAACACAAGCACAGGTTAATAGCTGTGCAGCTTGAGATCATTGCTTTCCCAGGCCACCTCAACCTGTGAGGCTATGAGAGCCCCTACCGCACTAGGCATACTGTAGTGTCCCTACATTTATAATTTATAAATGTATGATTTCATTTACATTTTCTGCTTATTCTTTAAAAACTGTGATCTGTCAAGTCTGTTTGTCACCACCTCCTGTGTGCTCCTCTTCCTGGTATACAGCTGATGGATCTGCTGTAAGTATATTGGACCTAATTTTTTAATATACAAATAATGAGCTGTTTTGATGAATGTTGGATACAGCAAGCTCATACTTTTGGGGACTTTTCAGACAACAAAGTACTTGCATCATAGAATCATAGGGTTAGAAGGAACCACAAGAGTCAACTGGTGGACCTCTGCTGCAGGAATACAGGAATACTGCTCCTAAATCATAGGGCCGTGCAAAATTTCGCCAGCAGTTTCGTTTTGATACTGTTTAGACTCGTTTCGAGCTCGGAACAGCGAAATCGAAAGGAAACAGAGCTTCGAAACAGCCTCGAAACGAAATGAGGCAAGTCGAAATGTTTTGAAAATTCCGAAACGTTTCGAGTTTCAAAGCTCAAGCTGGGCTTGCCTACAGGAAAACAGAAATTAAAGGAAGGAGAGGGAGGGGAAAGAGTAGGGAAGGGGTTGGGGGAAGAACTGCTCTCATTATTGACAGTGTAGCTGGCCAGTGACTGTCATCCTTTCCTGAGGTCCCTTCCAATCCGTGCTCAGGGGGAGGGGTGGAAAAACTGCATAAAAGGCAGCATTGTTTGAACTGCCCTGCTTTCTGCCTTGGTGTCAGTTGAGTTAGGGTGCACCTTAACACACACAGTGTCACCCACCCATGTCACGAGTTTTGCCTGTCAGCAGCTAGACGTGCAGGGCCCCAGAACCCACTTGCACCTATCTCCTTGACAGCTGGTAAGCTTCGTGGCCACAGCAGGGCCTAGTAGACCTGCAGTTTTCACCCATCTTGTGCCCCAAGACAGACACAGTCCCACAAGCATCCAAGTCACGAGTTTTGCCTGTCAGCAGCCAGAGATGCAGGGCCCCAGAACCCAGAAGCCCTGAACCCATCTCCTTGAAAGCTGGCAGGCTTTGTGGCCTCAGCAGGGGCTAGCAAACCTGCAGAGCCTTAACACACAGTGTCACCCATATCACAAGTTTTGCTTGTCTGCAGCTTGAGGTGCAGTTTCCCCCAAGCCCCTGCACCAATCCCCTTGAAACTTGGCCAGCTGTGTTGCCTCAGCAGGGGCTAGCATGCCTGCAGTTTTGACCCCGCTGTGGCTTCACACATACAAGTGACATGAGTTTTGCTTTCAAGACTTTGAGGTGCAGTTTCCCCGAAACCCCTGCAGTTTCCCTGAAACCCCTGCACCTATCTCCCTGAAACTTGGCAGGCTTCATGGACTCAGAAGGAGCTACCATTCTTTAAAGTTTCATCCAAATCAGGCCATAAATGACAAAGTTACAGGTTGTTTCAAGCTTCCCCATTATATCCTATGGGCAAAACATTGAAACAGCGAAACCGTTTCAACGAAATGAAACGAAACAGAACAGCGGTTTCGAAATGAAACAAAATTCAAAACAAAACGCTGTTCCGTCAAAACATGAGTCTAAACAGAATGGTATCATTTTGCACAGCCCTACTAAATCACCCTTGTCCAATGCTTATCCAGCTTCCTCTAGAAAACCTTCCAGTGAAGGCAATTCCATGGCTTCTCTAGGTGGTCTATGCCATTGTTTTATCTCTCCAGATTAGAGTACCGAAAGCCTCTTGGGGCTCAGAGCAAGCATTCTGGGATAGTGTATTGGGAGATCGGGGAGAAGCCAGGGCTGAAGGGCCAAGGTGGAAAGTAGGACATAGGATCCAGGGACTAGTTAGTGGAGTTCTGTTGGTGGAGTGAAAGAATAATCCAGGATTTGTAATATGGTCTGAGGTACTTTATTACAGTGTCATGGAGGAAGATTTGCATGAACAGAGACAGATTCAAATGGGAATGTAGTACCAACTGATTCAAATGAATAATTTAACTTTCTAGATTACACTCAAAGCATGCGCAGGCTTTGCATGTGCCTGTACATGCAGCAGAGCCCCAGTCGCGTCTGGGGCCCCTGACTGCTATTAAGTAAGAATCTCTAGTATGAGTACAAGTTTTAAAATTATTCCTTTTAAACATTCAGTAAATTACATTTCCAATTTCTTTACTGCCTGTACATTAGTGGGGGGACAGAGAGGTTGTTTTTGTATTTGCTCTTGCTGTTGTTATTACAGGGATTGGAGGAACTTGAGGTATCTGATAGATTAATGTTAATGTCCAATTAATTGCTTTTGAACTTCATAGCTATGTTATCATGACTTCAGTTGGATCATTCATTATTGCCTAGAGACCAGCAGCTCCATAGAGGTCTTTGGTGCTATTGGCTCTTTGCTAAACAGGTTTCACAATGGTTATTTTCTGTCTTAACCCAATTTGTACAAAAGCAAAGATGTAAAAAATAGTAAATTATATGGGTATGTTTTTTAGTAACAGGCATTTCATATAATTTAAAAATACAGAACTTTGCTTTAGAACCACATGTAAACTAAATCAATCCAGAAATGTACCGCTGCCAGTTCCATGGTTGCTAACAACTAGTCTCGCTCAACATTTAGGTCTTATAAAGGCCTAAATACATACCACACAAAACAAACATGCAGAATGCAATGAGGGGGATCAGAAGTGAGCTTTATTTCCTCCCGGTGCTGATGGAACTGTGGAGGAATCAGTAATTTAACTCTCCACTGAGATTTCCACTTAAATCAGGGCTCAGATCTATTCCCCATGTTAATGTTTGAATCTGTTCTCCAAGACTGGCTCAATAACTCTTCCAGGAGAAACTCAGTTTTCAAAGCTTTCTTTCCTAGTGAAAGGTCATGTAACATTTGCAGAGAAGGCATTTAGAAGTGCTTTCATTTTGAAAGTTGGACCCTTTTCCCCTCGTTTTCTTGATGTGCTCAGGCTCGACACACAGATGTTACACAGGCTTCACTATAATCTGTGACACTGAGCAGTTATTTCAATTTAAACATAAAAATAGGTATAAATCATTACAATTAAACTAAAGCTTCGTCTCCTCATAATCCTCTATCAAGCTTTATTCATACATGGTACTTGCATAATTTTAAATCAGTTTAAAACCAATTTAGTTAAACTGGTACAAATTCCCACATGGATGCTTCCATGGCGCTTTGGACCTGGTTCATAGCAGCTTAGCTTGGTTAAATTTATATAAGGAAAGAAAATTTAACTGAATTAAGTAAATAATTCAAAAACCATAGTTAGTTAAACCAGTGCAAATCTTTGTGTAGGCAAGGCCTGAGTTCAAATGGACATGAAAACATGAGCTAAATATCTTCATCCACTAATAGTTTAAGATTTTGAAATATCAGTATAAAACTTCAGATGTATTTAGTCTTCACAGCTAGGAAGAAAATTTTGTGAAAGTGACCCGAACACAACTAAAATTCTCCCAAGCAAACAACAAGATTTTTTTTAGCCTAGATTGTATTAAAATATTTGTAAATAAATGCTCAGGGGAAAAAAAACAAAACAGACTCGTGACTAACAGTATTAGCCAAAACAGACCCTTCACATACTGAAAAAATAATCTAATCTACAGATTTTGCTTGTATCAGAACTGAGACAGTTCTCTAAAAGTGGTAAACCCCCCTGCATAAAGAAGCTTTAAATAGCATTGAGGCTTTTGGGGCTAGGCTCAAGGACCTGAGGCTGCTAAGATCCTTGTAAAGAGTGTCAAGCAAAGAAAACTAAAATGCTGTCACCACACATAGGATTATTTTACAAGAAGAGACCACTCATGTTGCTTGCTTCCTTGCCTACTCATATGTTAACCTCCCTTCCAGCCTGGCTCCTCAGTCTCTGTACTTCATGCAGCACTTTTTTTTTAATCTAAAATTTATACATAAAGAACTACAGCTTATTATTTACACCACACACATTTGTTTTTCAGCTGGTGCATAGCAGGGTGCAAGTTTAAGAGAATTATTTAATAATACTGGGTTGGGAGGTCAAAGTTAAGGTTTTGCACTATAGTACAATTGTTTTTGCTCATGAATATAATGAATGCATTCACTGCATGTTTAGTCATTTGACATGCCTTTAAATGTATATTTGAGACATAATAGTGATAAAAAACTAATACAGATAGTGTCCTTTCCTCCCATATTCTATCAATGCAGAACACCTCTGAATGGCCTCTGCTAGGTTTTCTTGCTAAAGGAAGCATAGGCAGAAGGCAGGTGGGCATCTTAAAGATTAACTGATGTGTTGTTCTTTTGTATGATCGCAGAAATTTGGATTGACCTTGGTTTTAGGAGGCACCAGCTGATCCAGACAGTATCAGCTCATCTTTAGCTACCTCATTGGTTCAGCAACTTGGATAAGGCTTAAATCTTGCTCTTCTGTTGATACTTTGATTTTATTGTATTCATGCTACTACTTTCTATTTTCCTATCTATGCTGTTCATGTGCATAAACAAATCCCACAAAGCTCAGGAAACTGACTTTACAAACTAGGCTTATGCCCTATCATTTGGGCAGTAAGGCATTTATTGCAAGATCATAACACTTCACTGTTCAAACAAAGTGGGTTTTATGACCATTCTCCAACTGAATTTTGCTCCTGTCTCGTACCACAGAACAACATTGCCTTTAAGAGAGACTTGCAGCTGGTATTAATGATAGATAGTGTGACATTCATTGTCTACCTATTCAGGTGCTAATGATCCAGGTGCAAAGAGAAGTTGCCAGATGCTCACTGGAAAAAAATTAAAGCAACTGTCACCTATATAAATGACCTAGAAGAGGGAGTACACAGAGAAGTCTCAAAGTTTGCAGATGATACAAAATTACTCTGGGTAGTCAAATCCCAAACTAATGGTGAGGACAGAGCTGCAGAAAGATCTCATGAAACTAAATGAGCTAGCAAAAAGGTGTCAGATGAACTTTAATGTTGACAAGTGCAAAGTAACACACATGGGGGAAAACATTCTCAAGTATACATACATATTGCTGGGCACTGAGCTAGCTGCTATGATGCAGGAAAAAAAAACCTTGTAGTCATTGTAAACATTTCTTTAAAAACAAGGTCTCAATGTGCAGCGGTGACCAAAATAGCCAATGAAATATTCCATTAAGAAGGAAATTGAAAAGAAAATGGAAAAAACATCATTATGTCACATAAATCTATGCTACATCCATCTTTTGACTACTGTCTAGAGTTCTGGACTCCCTCTCTCAAAGATAATGTATTAGGTTAAGAAAGGTTACACAGAAGGGAACAACGATTATCTGAGGTATGGAGCAGCTGCTGTACCAGGATTGACTAAAAAGGCTAGGAGTCCTCAATCTAGAAGAAGGTTGGGGGTGGGTATGATAGGTTTATAAAATCATGAAGTAAATAGGGAATTTTTATTCACCACATCACAGAATACAAGAACTGAGGGGTATCTGCCGAAATCAACAGGAAACAGGTTTAAAACAAACAAGAGGTAAGGCAATTTTTTTTACACAATGCATACTGAATTTTTGAAACTCACTGCCACAGGAGGTTGTACAGGCAGGTAGTATAACTAAGTTCAAAAATAGGAGTAGAGAAATTAATTAGTGAGAGCTATTAAATAGCTATTCCTAAAGCAGTGTTGGTAGATGATAGGTGATGGATCACACTAGACATGTACACACAGGGCACTTTTACGTGCGGTCCGACACGTTCCAATGAGAACGCGGCGGAGCAGACTTGATGCAGTCTCCTGGAGCATTCTAATCAGAGTGCTCCACCCTGCTGCAGCCTCTCGTGTGTTCAGTTTCCTCAGCTGGTTGAACAAGCTTTAGTTAAAGCACCCCCACTGCCATTTTGAAATGCAGGATGCTGAATAAACAAGATGCTGTGGACATTTTAATTAGAGAGGACCCTGAGAGCAGCTCTAATTAAAACGCCCCACGTGTATGTACAGACACCCATACTCTCCTTCTAAATCATATACTGCTTGCTACTGTTGGTGATAGGATATTAGTCTAATCAGTGGTTTTCACCTGTGGTCCACAGGCTATGTCTAACAGGTCCATGAAAAATTACTATGATCCATCAAAAGTAAGTGAATACCCACACTTAAAATTCATAGGGGTCTAACATCTCCAGTCAACATTTTTTAGGGGTCCACTAATGAAAAAAGTTTGAAAACCACTGGGCTAAATGGATCTGACCCAGTACCTAACTTCTTATGTAGAATGTAAGCAAAACATTTTGATAATTAGTTTTCCTTTGTGAAATTTGTAGGAGGTATCACCTCTCAACTCTTTTCAAAAGATAATGAAATCTTTCTTTGTGCTGTGAAATATCACCCTGGTTAAAATTAGTGTTTACTCATAAAACAAGCAACAATCAAGAGTGTTAGGAACACTAAACAGTACCTAAACTTTGAGCTTTTCACTTTCCCCTTTTTTTTTAAATCAGCAATTCCTTAGACAAATTATAGATAAGCGAGGCAGCCTTTGGGAGTCTTGTGCTATATTTGTACCTCCTTCTTGGCAAAGAAGCAGCCCTCCCACCCCCTCAGTTTGCTTCTCCTCTGCACTGCTCAAGTGCAAAAGAAAGTGCCACTGGGGCATATACTCAGCACCCCTCTAAACCATTTAATTGCTGGGCTTGGGAACAGCAGAACAGGAGCCAGTGTGCCAGATTTGTTTCTCACCTGTGGTCCTGGGCTTGGTGGGCAGATGGTTCACATGTGACAATGGTTTTCTTTTGAATCAGTTAAAAGCCTAACTCAGAAAGTGAAAAAGGAATTCTATATTGGTTTACAAGACAAAGCAATCCTCAAATGAAAAACTACGGAGATGTAAATGACCAAAAAAGTCATTATGTATATGGTCCGGTTCACCAAGCTACTTCAGCACATGCCTGACTTTAGCACACAAATAATTTTGTGGAAGTTAGCAGGGACTTCTTATGTGCCTAAAATTAAGCATATACCAAAATACCTTTTTACAGTGAGGCTTACTTTTAATATCTCTGGAGAGGTCAAGCTTCTGTACCACTTAATTCCTCCAACTATTAACAGCAAACATTTTATATATTATGCAAATTACATAAGATGACCATGGTACTTGTGTGACTAAATATACTCTGGGTTAGAAGTGCATGTCAAAGAGGATTGCATCAAAGCTAACAAGTGACTTTGCTCAAAAGGCTTGACCAAGTCAGAAGTGACCAGACATCTAATTAAGGCCATATTAAGGGGTAAGGGGAAAAAGGCTGACCATCCATTTGGCCCTCGCTGTTCCATGAATATTTCTCTTAGGTGCAGTAATATTAGCTTTGCAGTTCCTAGATACTCCTCCAATAAGATTTTTGAGAACAACCATATGCAATACATTTTTACTGCACTGAGCATTCCTTCATTGGAATTATAGGTAATTTTAAGCCAGGTACAAATACTTCTGATCTTATTTGAACCTTCTAGATTTACGCTGTAAAAGTCATGTATATGCTAATTGATGGCTATATTTTAGAAAATAACCAAACAGTAAGCACTACAACCCTGTTAAATCATGAAAAATTTATTGTAGTTACATATACATGGAGTTAAAATATTCAGTCAATAGTGTTTCTGAACAAGCATTTCAGTTAAACAAGAACCTGTTAGTGTCAGTAGCTAAGCAGAAATTTAACCTACGGTTAGTGTTTTGTCTTTATTTGGTAACTCATTTCTACTATGTATATACAGAATTTATTCTTGTTAGAATGCCAAGACATATTGCAACATTTACATTCCTCATATAAAATGATGTGTAATGTACATTTTCAGCTTGGTGCAGATATATAAATATGTACAAAATAAACATTATTGTAGTTAACATACTTAGACCAGGCTTTGTTTAGCAACACATCAAAATCAGATGCACATAAAAATTAAGTCAAAATGATTTTAGAAACATTTGTGACCATTAATTTGTCTATAAAATAGTACAGATGAAGGCCTATATTTTGAGTCTTCTGTGAGCCTCCAAAAGTATTGTTTAATTAAAAACAAACAAAACCAAAAAGCACAAGATAATCAGATATAAGCTATGATCAGATGGTTTGCTAACATCCATCTTGATCACAAATGTAAAAAGTACACATTTGTTCAGAGCATAAAATATTGCACAAGAGCAGTTTCTTTTGAAGAAAACATTTCCCATGTTTATGAACTGCAAAATGGTTTTTAAGCATTGAAGAAATTAATATTTGCATTTTCTAAAACAAGGAACATTCAATAATACTGTTAGAACTGTCATCCATCAACTTCCTCCCAGCCTACTCTATGGCAATGGTATGTCAGTAGTAAAGATTTGGCAAAGATAAAAGGCAGATATTAAAATGTATATATACATAATGAGCCAGACAAACTCCAGTAGTAATAACCTAAATTCAACAGCCTGGCATTTCTGACCATTTATCCCTTAAAGATATGAAGTCTTAAATGCTAGTCACAGTGATAATCATACAGTGGTAGAGTAGGATTCCATTCTTTTCTGGTTCTTTTCCTTGGGAATAATTTTGTCTGTACTTCCAATACCCAGGACACCCTCTTCAGCATCACTGTCACTGCTGTCTACCACAGTTGCATCCAAAGCCATCTGACCAGTTCTGTGTAACTGAAAGTGGACCCCACTCCTCTGTATGGAGTTAGTTATAAAATCTTCATCAGAAGAATGAAATGACTCATCATCTCCTGTAAAATGGTTGACAATGTGAATCCCATCAAAAGTGGCTTGGTCTGAGAAGACTCTCTGGCCTTTTAGGCATTTGATCTGTTAAAAAACAGAGTTGATATTTAGTTACAGGTTCAGCAATAAAAATAACATGTTTGGGAATAAGTGGTTTTGACATTCTGAAACTGAGTTTCTGAAATTGAGTTCACGTTCAAAACCTAACATCTGAAGTACCAAAAGTCACACACACAAACCTTTTGGCTTGTATCTAAACTTTTGGCTTGAGCAGTGTCTTTTGAGGGTCTATTATGGTTTTCTAAACTGCCTTATTCACTACCCGAGAGTCACTACTTTTATTTTCCTCTCATGTATTACCTCAGGTTGTTTTTCTAGTTAGATGAGAAGTGGGTGGGAAAAACAAAAAAGTTTCTTTCAGAGAGGAATATGGCCAGTGTTTTATGGAAAAGTCAGTAAACAGCATTCACAAGCAATATATTTACTTACACGCACCTTGAAAGATTAAGCAGGTCACTCCCACTACCCAGCTCAACCTCCGCTGAACCACAGGAGGAAAGTTTAGAACCTACCTTCTTGCTCTGAAACTTCTCTCTCCATATAGCAGAGCAGACTGTATTCTCAAAGAGACATACTTTACAAAACAACAATGGTTGTTGAAATAGGTGAAGCGTTCTTAATATTTTCATTTCAAATGCACCACTGGAGTGATAAGCAAACTACTACAAGCACATTATCCATTTCAAAAGTAAAAACGAAACAAAGCCAAGCACGTCCAAATCTTAACTTAACAAAAACTAATCTTAGCTATCGGAAGATGCTCTTGAGGTCAGTTCTTAGAATTTCATGTAGAACAGCTTAGCCACTGAATACGCAGTGTTTGACACCTGCAGAGAGTACCATGCTAAAAAACTCTGAAGATGCAGAAGGGAGTAAAATTGCTCTGCAGAAATATCCTGAGGCCTTGTGAACTTAGAACACCCTATAGGGAGATACATCATGGTCTCCTTTGCAACACAAAGACCTTGAAAACAGTAATAGGACAAAAAAAATCTTAAGATATTCTAGTAAGAAAAACATAAAATTGTGCTCAACACCCACAAATCCATTTTAGGTTTCAAGGTTCTTGGCATGATATTTACCTTTCTACATGGGCCCCACACCTAAATCCCAAGGTGACAGCACCAGGAGAGCTAATCAGAAGAATCTTTTTCACTTGTTTGCTGGGGGCTGGAGGGGTACCCATATAAGCCCCACAAGACCTTGCAAAGGGCGGGAATGGGACTGAGCTGAGATTGATGATAATTCCAGTTGCTTGAATATCAAAACCAAACCATGTAAAGGGCATTATGCTACCACGTCACTCCATAACCTGCAGAAGTAACCATACTGTGGGGGAGAGTTGTGCTGCACTACCCTCAACCTCAGTTTGAAGGCAGGATTTTACTTTTACACAGACTGTGATCACTTGTAATGAAGGCCCTTGTAAAGGCAGTTTTAGAGTGATGTTGTAGCCATGATAGTCCAGGAATTATGCGAGAGGCAAGAATTCTTTGATGGGCGATTATCTTTTGTTGGACCAACTGCAGTGCTGGAATCAAGTTAGACAAGCTTTTGAATTCAAGACATTTTTCATCAGGTCTTCATCATTGCAAAAGCAGGCATTCCGCCATACAAGTCATTTTAGCAAGGTATTCCTCACTGTGTAAATCAGATCAATAAAGTCTTAAGTTATTTTTACTAATGGCAAAATCCCTGAAATCCTATAATATGAACTGCCCAATCACTCACACACCTGTAACTAAGGTATTTCCAAAACTACAGAAGTTTTGATTTTTAAAAGAATCCTTAAAACATTTATTAATGAACAACACCAAAATGGAGCACTGCAAACTAAATGCAACCTGACTCCATTCTTGGTATATAACAAGAAGCCACATGCTTATTCGGTCTGCATTGGTAGAGTATCTGTGCTTTTTTCCAGTTGCCTTATAAGGCTCGAGTCCAAATGCTAGTTTAGGAAAGCCTGGGCAAGAGTTAAGAAGAAAACCTATATTTTCCAGCTCCATCTTTACCACAAGAGCATTCTTCCATCTGAAGGAAAATGCTCGTCCTTCAGGGGCACCCCAGCTTAAGGAGAGCACTTTAGTTAGTATGGATTGCCATAGCAGTGATCTGCCAGCAACATCCTCCTTTGTGAGGGAGGCCACCATTGGTTAAACCCCAATAGATCTTTCAAGTGTTGTGGTTGGTTTTCCTGCCCATAAAGGAAACTAACACTATTAGTTTTTTTTGATCTCACCCTCTCTTCCCCTACCCCCAAAGCCTTCCACCATATTTAAATAAGGCCTGATCATTGCTTAATGAAGCAGTTCTGCAAGGGCTCTGTCCTAATCAGTCTTGGGAAACAAGGCAGACCCATATTCTCTGAGAATTAAAGGGAAAAAGCTCTTAACAGCTCAGTGCCACTGTGGTTTTGTTAACCCTTTAGGAGAACTGAAAATTTGGGTAAAGTTACAGTCACATAATAAAAATATTTAATTTCCATCATTGTCTGCTGGGGTGGCGCAGGCACCATGGTTGACAGACCAGAGGTCACAAGTTTGAAGCCACAGCCGAAGTGCTCATGGCATGGCCCTGTCAGATGAATCTGTAAATTCTGCCAAATACCTTGTCACAAGAAAAAAGAAGGTAAAGACTAGATCTTAGAAATATACCCTCTTACCTGATGCTGACTGCCTCGTCAAGACATGCATGAGGGAAAGAGAAATGTAGAGATTTTAGCAAATTCAAAGGTTTTGCATGTTAAATGCAGCAAATGAAGCCCTAACAAGTTTCTAAGACCAACAGTATTTTTAAGATGCCCCCTTTATATGTATATACAATGAAGAAGAATAGATGTCTAAGTAGTGCTAGAAAAACCTGCTGAAAACATCAGCCAAAAAATTTAAGAAGGCGCAATAAAAGGATGATTGTTCAGAAAAAACATTAAGATAAATGTATATTCTTAAATTACAAATATAAATATTCTAATATTGGTAAGATTTTTGATAGATGCTATACCATTAAAGAACATCTGACCTCTAAGCAGTATTTTCTGTTTCCTTTAAACATTAAAGTAACTAATTCCTGCATTGAAGTTATAAAGTTCTAAAATGGTCAGGAACTATACGTCAAAGGAGAAATAAAAATGTTTGCTAAGCAAGGTTTGTCTAGAAACATTCAAACTGTTTACTATTAACCAAGCACTACAGATTAAACTTCAGATCACTGCATGGGTAGTTTTCAGTTGAATAAAGCTGGGTCAGAACAGGAAAAGGAGTATTCATGTAGAACATCAACACTGATTTTAAATATTTTAATCTTAAAACAGGAACAGTCTGAAGCAATCTAAGTCTTTGTTCTTCTGTACCTTGGTAACATTTCCTGGTTATAAAATAGTCATGATTAAAAAGAAAACTGAAACTTCATGCTAGCCATATCCAATTAAAGAAAATCATCATTAACATTTTTTTAACTATCTGCCTACATAACCCGATACAAAGCTGCCATCCTTACATCTGCATGAGGCAAAACTATTAGCCAAAAAATTCTGGTAAGCAATTGAAAATATCAGTAAATTGAGCATAAGAGCTATTAAATTCTGTTGAAATTATGCACAGGTAAAATATTTAATCTGAGAACATAAAACATATTAAAATTTCTTTCCTGAGAACCTGGAGATTGTCCATGGCACCTAATGAAATGTAAATTCCCTTCCTTATTGGATTCACAACACTTCGCATCTACCTAGTGATATTAAGTAAAATACAGTTTAAGATGCTCATAACAATTTAGGCAGAGACAGATGGTTCTTCAGTTGTTGAAAGAAAATACTGAAACAGTGCACATTCTTTTTAAAACTCTTGCCTACTTCTTCAATACATCTATTATTTTGGTAAGCATTTGGGTCAGAGGGAATAATGAGCAGTTGGCAAGGAAAATACACTTTTAATTAAAACTTATTGTTGAAGTTCTCCTCAAAGGCGAGTTATAAACACAAATATTTTCACTCTAAGATACCTTTAACCTTTATCAGCTCAGAACATTAATTTTCTTTCCAGAAGGTTCGGCCAAGGGGTTTCTAGTGTTTCCTTTAAGATGTGAAGGTTACACTTCCACAGCAAGTCACATTCACTGCAAAACCATCACAGCTTGAATTCTGCTCCAGTAGACAACAGAAGCAAAATCTAATCCCTACAGACATCATTATTAACATTACACTACGTAAAGACTTTCTTGCTCAGAAACTATTTTTTAGATACACTGTAACAGTATGTATAGATTTCCTTGCACTTTCCTGGAGACCTGATAAAGATTCTATCACAACAGGTTGAAATGCAAGCTGTAATTTTCCTAGCTGTTCGCTGAGCGTTGAGCAGGCATAGAGCAAGAAAAAAAGTGAAGATCTGACATTTATAATTTTTAAAAAAGCAGAAAAGACAGACCTTTGTGGGAAACCCCAATATATGGCTGTAAGAAGTACAACACCATTCTTTACCCTTGTAGCTCACGTTAAGAAACCAAATAACCTTCCTCCCTCACCTCATTTAACTTAACATGCATTATAACCTGCAGCTTTAGTATTTTTTTTTTGTTTCCTGGCATATGCGTGGGCTCTAGTAATGGGCTGCCTATAGCAGTCACTATTTAGAACAGTTCTGTAGGTTTTTCAGCAGGGCAGACTGCAGTATAGGGTGTAAGATTCTAAATAATCACGTTATCTAATTAAGAGTAGAGTCTCTAAGAGTGGCTAATAAAGCAAAGCAGGCAAAAGTGGAAGCTGCAGCTTTGACAATCTGAAACATGGGTATTATAGATTAAAGACACAGGAAATGCCTTGATCGGGCACACAAACACTGTGCAGCAGCACACTCTCAAAACTTCTGTTTTTAAGTTTTGTTTTCTTTCGTTAGTCATGAGTAGTCTAGCATTCAGTACTTCTATAAAAACTAAGGTATAAATGACCTGTGGTGTGCATTTCAGCATTGAACTGAATTTACTTGTTTTAAACTTTGTTCCCAGAAGGTGATTCAGGCAGTTCTATCAAGTAAAAAAGAAGTTCTTTGGCTCCACCTGTACTGAAGTTTCTTTAAATAACATAGCAAAAACATCTGAACATCAGTCCAGCTCAACTGTTTGGCTGGTCAGCATAGCCGAAGCCAAGTCAGGTCGTCTGAGCCATATTTAAAGAATACATTGAGGCCCAGGTTGGTACATTTGAATATTTAATTGGGTCCAGCATGCTTGAAATGGGAACACAGCAACATCTACAACGGAGACATTCAGTGACATGCATTTCTAAAAACAGTTTGAACATTTATTTTAACAGATACAAAGTAAATAGAACTGTTTAAATTAATAACCCCTGCTCTTGTATAAGTGGGAAGTACAGGCAGCTACAGAAGCCATATTTGTCTTACAGTAAGATAACATATTCTAGTTTAGGGTTTGATAGTACCTCCAAGCACCTTCTACATAAATACCAGTTTGGCAGTACAAATTCCTGGAGTAGGGGGGTTGATTTGTTGGATTTTTTTGGACAAAGAATGAAAGGACAGATAGAAAAGCATTGGTATTGTATTTTCATTATGGGTGAAAGTTCTCGAAGAGAAAGACATTTCCTAATGGTGCTTTCCCATAGGATTTGTCCCATAAGTAGATCCTTTGGAGTGAGTTTTTTTCCCCAATGCTCTCATTTCACACTAAATTTTGTAATAGGCATTGGCTCAGCAGTTTACAGACTG
Source organism: Alligator mississippiensis (assembly GCF_030867095.1). Classification (NCBI taxonomy): domain Eukaryota; kingdom Metazoa; phylum Chordata; order Crocodylia; family Alligatoridae; genus Alligator; species Alligator mississippiensis. Next base: position 33,116,877 of record NC_081828.1, read on the forward strand.
AATTTCAGTTTTCAGTATAGCAGAGGTTTGATCTAATAATTAGTTTTGACAATTAAACACAACCTCAAACAGGCAATAGAAGCCGTCCAGAACCCAGTACAACACCTGAACAAGGATTAGATGCTATCAGAGCCCAAACCATGGAGACAGTAGATGGCTGTGTTTTTGTATTATATAGTACCCATGCATCATTCCCAATTTCATATCAATATGACCGGCTTTCTTTAAAAAAAATTGCCAAGATTTTCTGGATTTGATAATACCAGTTTAGCTGTAAAGTGGGAGTGAAAAGGGCAACAGTGATAATGTAACTACAACACTGATGAATTGTGAAGATAAAGAATTAACGTCTTAGAATCCATGATTGTCAATATGATAGCCATTGCTAACTGCTAAAGGATGAGATCTAAGAACACTTCTCTTTTCTAAACTATTAACAGTTTGAAACTCATGTAAAATGGGTAATGTGCTGGCATACATATACATACATACATACATACATACATGTATATATACACATATATACACACTAATCCAAAATGAACTTTGATGACCGTATCACTAGACAGAGTTCAAACCATAGCAATGTGTCATAAATGAGCAGCAAAACAGTAACAATAAGTTTCCAAGACTGAGTCATTTCAGGCTTATTTTTATAGCACATATTTAGTACATCTGGCCTTTGCATTTTATATTCTCAACTTCTGTAAGACAGATTCAGTCTCAGTAACAGTGCTTTACAGTGGCTCTAAAAATGCTAGCAAATGTAAATTAAAATTATGCCAAATATATGTAGATGTTATACATTATGAGCTCATCCCCAGTTGTCCAGTTCTGTATTTCAGATTGCTCTGCATTTGGTTTTACATTTCTGAATAGGAGGTTTGGGTTTTTTTTTTAATTTTGTAGAAAGTGGTTTTACAGCTTTATCAGTTAAAGGGCTGAAGAGCCAAAAGGAAACAAGATGCTAAATGTATGCTGCATATCAGCTTTACCAAAGACTAGGCTGCTGTATTGTAAACGTGACAAAGATTAAAACTAGTGACAAATGTTCAGACCAGAAGGTTTCCAGTGAATCAGAACAGGAAACCAATAAAGCGATCAATGGGAGGTCATGACTTCTTGATCACTGCAGTATATATAAATGGTTGAAAACTTTGGTTTTGATCTGCTGCCATGGAATTGCATTAAGCTTTAAAATCCTATAGCAAATGTGTGATTGAGGAAAATACCTTAATAAGGAGCTGAAACAGTTTACAAAAGAAACATGTATTAGAAAATTACAAACAAGATCAATCTAGGAACATTTTTAAAATCTGATTAATTTATTTGGATAAAATTCAACATTATTTTAAAAAATGTTTTAAACTGACCTAGCCTTGGGAAGGTGCTATAAATACCTAGTTGGTAGGCAGAAGGAAAGTTCCCAGAAATTCTTCATACTAGAGGTTCTAATGAAAGTGTTTATTTGGAGTGAGGAAATGGCAACAAAAGTATTTTAAAACAGCATTATGATCACACTGAAAGGACTGCAATTGTCCAGGAATCGTCTTCAGGGAGCTACCTCAACATCTCCCTTTTTTTCTCCCCAGAGTAGGTACCTATAAATAAAAAAAATTACTGAAACCTCAAGCATTAATCAGAGGGTACTGGTTAGTACAGAGACTGCAAATGTACCTGTTATGGGCAATGGATGCTGCAGTTACAGGAAGCGATCACTTCACTTTTTTACCATGTCCTTTTAAAGCAAGAGTTGGCACAGCATTTTTAAGTGGAATGGGAAACTGTTTTTTGCTTCCCATCTCAGAAAAGAATTCTCTCTGTCATGATTGCACCAGTAGAACCAGGGCCAGTCGAAGGATTTTAGGAGACCTAATGAGAGGAACTGTCAATCTTCCTTCATGTAGGAGTATTGTGTATTATCAGTTGGTCTGGAGTCTCCTCCTCCCCACCTCACTGCTGAAGTGGAACCCAGCTGGGAAGCTGTGCACAGCTGTTAATATCCGAAATATGCTTTGCAAAGGACAACTGCTCAATTTGGCTGAGGGTACTAGGTTTCCAGTCACTGGGAAGTTGTGGTGAATTTTCAATCCCTAATTACCACCTCAACCGCTGAGAGAGTGGAAAACATTTTAAACACATCACATATACACAGACGGAAGTAGTCCTATGGAAAGATTAGGTAATTTGACAAAAGCCCTGAGAAGGGCTACAATTAACACAGGATTCACTCATACTCAGTTTCACAATACCATGTTGCTTCAATGCTGTTGAGTTGCTCCTACCTGTGGTCAAAGTTCACACTTGTTACTCATAGGGGATAACAACTGTAAACAGCAAATTAGAAAAGATTTTACAGGCCTTCAGAGAAGCAACAGCTCAAATCAAACTGCTCCCCACCTGAACCACTGGACCTCCTGCAAAAATCAAATGACTGGGGGCCATGGTTTCTAGGGCTGTGCGAAGCTTTGGTCCCCAATTCAATTCGGCAGAGATTAGGCCTGATTCGGTGGCCAAATCTCCAAAGCCAAATCGAATCAGAGGATCCTTTTCTCTCTCCAAATCGAACTGGAACCCTCCAAATCGATTGCAAGAGATTCGGAAGGATTCGATGATTCAGACATAGACATAGTTTTAAATGTTTTTTCTACATACCTCTAGGTAGCAGGCAGCTCTAGCTACTAGGTGGCTCTGTGGCACAATGGATAGCGCACTGGATTTCTAGAGAGTGAAAGGATTCAAAGGATCCAGGTTTAAGTCCCAGTGATGTCACACTTTTCTCTTGCTAGGGTCACTTGATCCCAGGTGACTTCCTGCCTATGGTGGGGGGGCAGGGGGCTGGACATGATGATCTCATGAGATCCCTTCCAGCCCCTAATGTCTATGAAATCTATGGATACTGGGGTGCATGGAATGTCCCACAGGAGCATGGGGGGCACCCCAGTGCACTCAGCAGCAGACCTGGAAGAGGACCAGAAGCACTTCTGGTCCATTTCTGGGTTCACCACAGAGCACGTGGAGGGCCCACCCGCACTCCTGTGGGACACTCCATGTGCTCCAGCATCACAGCATTCAGAAGCCACGCTAGTACCTCGAGGTATGTAGAAAAAACATTTAAAGCTGTCTGTCCGAATCGCTGATTCTCCAAATCAGCATCAAATCTTCAGATTCAGATTTCGTCTGAATCAGGGACAGTGATGCGAATCAACTAATGGAATACTGTCCCCGATTCGGGTCGAATCTGAATCCAAATCGAATAGGGCCTGCTTCGCATACCCCTAATTGTTTCGATGGACAAAAGGCTCATCTGGTATTTCTGTAAAATAAAAGACATGATTTGCGGTATTCAAAAAGGCTTTAAGTAATTTTCAGCTAATTAACAGTCCACAGATTATAGTGGTTTATGGCCTTAAAATCTTAACTGGATCTTTTTGCATTTGTTATTGAAAAGAAAGCTGTGTTCTTTGCATTTATCCATCTCAGTTCTACGTACAAGGAGACAAGGCAGGAAAGCTATGGACTCAAATCCCACGTAGGCTTAGGCCTCAATATCCTTACCACTACAGATGGTACTCTTCACTATTTCCATCATACTAAGAATATGTAGGAAGTGAGCCCTACCATAACCACAGCAGTGAGGCCAGTGATGGAATATGAGCAGTAGTTCAGAATAAGGAGAGATTTGAAATCTGTATGTTTTGCCTTTCAGCTGCAGGGAGGGGAACTGCAGGCCAGGTTATAGCTTTATTAAATCACTATTTGGAGCCTTCAAGAATCTTTGAGGACACCAGTCCAAAAAAGGAACAGCAAAGAGTTAATTCTTGATGTGTAACAAATCCAAAAAGTTACTTCTGTATTTATAAATCAGCTAATAAAGCAATAGAAGGAGGAAAGAATTTGCCTTGTAAATTCAAGTATAAAAATTTCACTCAAATTGGCTATGGGTAAGGCTGCTTAGATTCTTAATTGAAGGACATTTTAAAACTTCAGTATTTGTACTGTGCATAACAAAAACCTGAACTTGCAGACTGTTAGCCTGAGTAAAACAGAGCAAACTCAAACTATAGTATAATTTAAATTTGACAACATGTGTGTTTAGAACATTTAACTAATACCGTAAATAAAATGCTAGTGGCTGTGCACATACAAAAAATGTAATGAAAACTTTCCATTAGGTTCTGTCTGACAGTAAAATTAAGTAGAAACAGTGGAGCAGCTTCTGGAAGCACACCCTGTTACTGTCTATACTTCTCTGTTTTATGGCTGAAAAGTTGTTAATTGGAAAGCCATACAAGAAACATTAAAGAAAGACTATTTATGAAAAGCAACATTTTCCAAGAATGAGAGTTACAAAGAAATGAAACTCACTTGTTAGCTACGGCATCCATATATCTAATTTATTTTACTGGAGTTGTATACAGAACATACAGCTTTAGAAAAGTAATGAAGAAACTCATGTTAAATGAACAAGATCATTTTTGAAGCACTGCGCAAGCCAAAAAGGGTTTATCCTATTTAATATTCTAGAGCATTTAGTCAGAATTCCTCAAGGTGCATCTTTACGCATTCAATAGACAGGTTCTTGATAAATCGGTCAGTATTTACCCCATTTGAATTTTTTGGTTCTGAATTACATAGGCAGTGCTGCAGTTCCTTTTCTGTGTGTCTATCTCATAACCTTCTATTACCAGAAAAAATGCTGTATGCAGAAGAATTTAGATGCTGACTTGCCAAGACAGTCTGAATAATGTATGGGTACAATAAGGACTGGTTCACTCCCTTTCCAGACAGGCATATTCTGCAGCTTTGCAGCTGTGGATTGCACCTTCATTTCACTTAAAAATGGGAATTTCTAAAGACAGACCTACAGCCAACATTTTCATTTGATTTACTATTAAATGCAACTGGACATTACTGACAGGGAAACATTAGTATTATTAGAAATAATATAAAGGAAACTGACACTATCAGTCTTTTTTGATCTCACTCTCCCCCCCCTGCACCCAAAGCCTTCTACCACATTGAAATAAGGCCTGATAGTTGCTTAATGATACCAAGTAAATTCTCACCTTATCTGTGAGAGGTAGCTAGACATGTTAGCTTGAAGTCAGGCAGAAGGCAGGGTAAAGACACACTTTACAAACTAACTAAATCAGAAAGCTGGTGCATCTCTGAACTGTTAGTCTATAATAGGGGTCAGCAACGTTTTTGGGCCGAGTGCCAAAAAAATCTGCAACCTGGACTTGGAAGATGTTGGTGTGCCAAGGCAAATAGGGTAACCATGAGGGGCCCAATCTTTGTTGTGGCAGCGTAGCCCTACCATGCTCCCTGAGGTACACATGCAGCCACTGCTGGCCATGGAGCTGGGTCAGGGCTCTGGACACTGGTGCTCCGGTTGTAGCCTCCCTACTGTATCTGGCTCGGGTCCCAGGCACTTGCTGCCTGCCATGGAGCATGGGCTGCCCGTAGCAGGGCTTGCAACCTCCCTGCCACCTGCTGCAAGCAGCCTGGGCTCCATGGCTGGTGGCAGCTGCCTGGAGCCCAGGCTGGTTGTAGTGTGCCAAGGAAAATGGCCTTACATGCCATGCTTTGGTGCACATGCCAGGGGTTGCCCACCCCTGGCCTATAAGGTGCATCTCTACTCTGCCTTCCATCACCTTTGTGTGTCATTTTCACTGAGGTAAATAGGATTTCAATATGGTGTTCCAGGCTGTCTGCAAACTCAGGATGACAATATTGCGTACATTTACATTGCTCATATTTCTTCATCCAGAAAGAACAAAAAGACTTTTCTGTAAAGAAAACCTGGGCTCTAGAGCACAGATTGACAACCTACTGCCTATGGACTGGATGTGGCCAGTGAAGTGCTTGGATTCGGCTTGCAGTGGCATGGGAAGGGGTGGTCGAAATCAGTTGCACACAGCTCAATCAGGTATATCCCCTCCTCTCCACCCACATTGTGCCAATGATCCTCTCTACAGACTTACAAGGTTAAGTCAAAGTAGTCAGTTAGTGAAATCAAGTATTCTAAGGAAGGCAATTTTATTAAGAGCAGAAAGCTAAGTTAGAACTAATGACATGGTTTTACATTTTTTTTTTTTTTTTTTAGCTACAGTGAGTTGTTAAGCACCATAGGCATCTTCCACCCTTGTAACCATCTTTATTAATATCTAATCTGTGTAACATCAAGGACACATCAAAATACAGGACACAATCACCAAAGAATAAACTTTTTAAATGTGTAAAGTATATTTAACTATGCTGGGTAGACAAAACTGCTACATTAGATTGGATGCTTGCAAACCACATGACCTCACGAATGCTATCTTATCACATCACAGGTTCCTCAGACTGACCACAACCACTTAAATCAGACTCTACCAGCATAAAGGCTCTGCATCTTTGACACGTACTAGTAAAGGAACTACGTTTTTAGCTGTCCAGTAGCTTTGCAAGAGCTTTGCTTGTGGGGAGGGCAAATCTGATGGTCTCTTGTCCAACTGTGCTTGCAAGATATGGTACAAGAAAAAGCACATGATTTATTGCACTATAAACTTCAACCACAAGCGAAATGCTTACGCTTTGTAAATCTGAGGGCTAACATATTTCCTTTCAAGTGACAGCATTTGTTATCAAGCAGAAAAACATTTAAACACAGCCACTTATTTTGAAAGCATTTCTGTTAAGTAAGCAAAAATTAAAAGTAAAACAGTGAACAAATTATATTTAGGTGAATAATGTAAATCGATCTTTTACTCAACCCTGTGTAGAAATATTACTTAGAATCCTATGAGTTAATAGAATAAATTTAACCAGTTGAACAATTTTAGTTTTATAATAATGTGTGCAATTTAAAATTGATTGAAAAATTCTTCCATGAAAGCATGAACCTGACTAGTATTACTGCAAGTTAAGAGGGGTTGATAATGACAGCCAAAGTGAGAACACTGCAACCAACAAGTGACATACATAGAAGACTGATAAAGCAAACACCTAGTGGACATGTCCCACAGTACTGGCATGAAACAAGCATAAATCCTATACAGCACAAAGGCAAATAGTACACCCAAAGCCACCATTTATGTTTCCTAAAACTTCAGTAGAAAGGGAGAACTAATCAACAAGAGACCACACAGGCTGAAAATAATTTTTTAGCTGTAAGTAGATCACAGAGAAAACATTTGGGGGCTATCTTTTTAGAACTGCTATTCTCTCCATGTTTGTTGTGATACAAATTACTTGGGTGGGGTTTTGTTCCAAAGATACCTAAATATTACTGATAAACCCAATCCCATCCCAACTTCAGATGCCCAGTGTCTGCTCTATCTGAAGAAAAGGAAATAGATGGCAAACGTGGTATGGATGGGAATCTTATTTACAATACGTTGGAGTTGCTAGATTCTACTTTTCCAAACAAAAATTATACTAAGTTTCACAAAAAATGCAATAAATAGCCTTAAAGAAATCTAAAGGAAACATGGCTACACCTATGCAGTGTAGAGTTGCCCACGTTAGCTAACCTGGGTACCAGTAGCAGTGTAGATGTTGTAGCATGTAGCTTAGTACAGACTAATTTATCTTTTTTCTTTACATGGTCAACAGGTGTTTCAGATAAGGGATTATTGATTCTAACAAACAATCAATTATTCTGTAATGAAGCCTATGCATTAAAACTGGGAATATTACTTTCCTCTTAGTGAGCTACTGTACTTATGTCTGTCTTGTACACATATTGGCATAAATATAATGGTCATGGAGGAATAGTGGTCAAGGATTATAAACAGAGGTCTAACTAGGCAATCACATACATATTTAGGCACCCAAGCAAAGCTCATTTTTCCAAGAGAACTATGAACCCACCAGCCACCCTGGCCTCAAAGGTTTAAAATTATCTTAAAATTTTCCTTTCATAAGGCTATTTGACACTTATAACATTGGGTTATATTTTTAATGAGAAGGTAGATAGCTCTTAGTCCCACAATTATTTACTTAGATTCATAAAGTTTAAGGCCAGAAAGGTCCATCTGGTCTTCTATGCATCACAGGTCATTACATTTTACTGATTTATCCCTGTGCTGAGCCCATAGGCCACGTTCAAATGAGCCTGGAAGTTTGGTATGAGGTGCTGCAGACCCATCTGCAGCGCCACACACTGCATGTGCAGGTGTTCCCCTGTGCCTTAAAAAAGTGGGCCAATGCACATGGCAGCAGGATATGCCACCCAAAACTGAAGCCTGGCCTGCCAGAACCAGGCTCTGGTTGCCAGCCAGGCAAGCTCCCAGCTGCAGGAGTGCCACGGCTGCACCTCCAAGGCCCCAAGGTAAGTCTGCTGGGGCCAGCACAGTTGCTGGCCCCAGCCTCCCCTGCCCCACATGGGGTAACCTGCCATGTGCCAGGCATTCCCTGGGGACAAGCAGCAGCAGCACAAGGTGTGCTGCTGCTTGTCCTCAAGGAAACAAACATTTATGCTCGCGGGGATGCAGCCATAGAGTTTATCCTTTACATTGACCTTCACAGTTTAATTTCCTTTGTTGCTTCTTTGGCCATCTGTCTAGATTTTCATTCTTGAAATTAACAAGTTACAAAATGTCCTCTTACCCATAGCTTTAGCTACATCTCAGATTACTCCTCTGGTCATATCTTATGCATTATTTATCCCCCGAGTAATTACTTAAAGCCTCTTGACTTTTATTTACAAACAGAATCTTTTAAAAGCATGGTATTCAATCTCCAACTTTTATGTCTGTTTTCATTAAGCCAATCTTAAAGTGTTAGCTGAACAGGAACATGATCTAAACAAAAGATAATACCTATATCAGAATCTGTCACTGGCTGCATTAGGTTCTTAGAACATAGTATCAGATCAATTCTATGATATATCATATGTGAGTGGGAGTGGAAAGAGTAATGAACTGAGTGGCCACTAGTTATTTGAAAGAAACAAGTTTCTTATGTGTTGAAAATAGGAAATAGCTCTTTTTTTAAACCATTTTTATCTACTTTATCTACACAAAGATTTAGGATACAGTTAACTTCCCTCTAAATAAATTTCACCAAAACATTTTCTAAGATAGCACTGAAATGGTTTTAGGGTAATGTTCCTATTAGCCATCTTATTACCTTTTTCTACGATACTCTACATAAATACTGCTAGGGTCATAGGTTTGATCCCTGTATGGGACACAACACCTTTCTTGCCTCAAGCAGGGAGTTAGACTAGAAGACCTCTTGACGTCCCTTCTGCCCTACTTCTCTATGGTTTCTATAAAACAGATTGCTAAAAAGTACACATCTTTAATCATTTCGAACGGAATGGAAACCATGCACTGGGATTTCCATTTTCATTAGAACATAGGAAACATGTTCAAGACTCAAGACCTAAAAAGCCAGCTTCCATCCTTACTTCTTCTCTAATATTTTGGGATCGTCCAATTTGTAAAAGCACAACATTAAAGTACTCCTTGAATGAAAATAAATCTATTTTGGGCCTTGATAGCTTGTACTAATGCTGCAATAGTGAACAAAGTAAAGAACTAAGCAGTTGACCATTTATTCTAAAGACAATCACTGTGGTCATGTTTTAACTATCGCAAACAACAAATCTGAAAACAGGAATAAAGGGCATGAAGAAAAAAAGGCAGCACAATTCAGAACCATTTGCCTTGCTTCAACTGGCATTCCTTATAAATTAAGCGATGTTTGTTAAACTTTGCTGTTAGCTCAATTGAGTTCTTCATTTATTCATCATTTATGTTCCCTCGAGTGCCAAGGTATGTAGGACAGAAAATACCAGAAGCTTCTAAAGTATCTTGGTCCTTCCAATTTTAAGATAAAGGCATTTATAAACATGCAACTACCCTGAACTCTTAGAAAACACACGAGGATCTACAAAGTCTTCCAAACAGAAATCACTCTTAACTTAGGAACTGAAAGATTCAAAATTGCCCCCAAAAAACTATTACTATTGTTATAAATAATACTTAAGTGGACAGCAACAGCTATTTATGTAGACTAAAGATGTTAAGTGATTTCTGTCTGCAAGAAAACACAATCTGCATTTAAACTATTTTATTGGGGAAGTAAACCCTTAAAAATTGTAAGTAACCAAGGACTATTTTTACAAAAGATGAAAGAACTCTTTTGTATAAATTTCACTGTTAGACTGTTCTCCAGTTGGAGGTCCAGAAGTTGTTCTTAACTACCAGCCTAGAGAAATACTCTGTTTAAAAAATTAAAACTTTAAACAGATTTTTCAACAGTCATGCTCACCGTCCTCAGTGATAACGTATAAAATTGCTAGCTGCCATGACTGAAATCCTGGAGTCAGAAACTTAAGCTTCAAAGGCGGACTGAGAGTCTCTTGTTTATCGCATTACATCTTGTAAATTAAAATTTGTATCATACATACATAAAAACAGTGCAACTGCAGACAAGAGCTTCAGAGTAGTGCCTTAAGAGCAAGAACTCACTGTCTGGTGTTTGATGGAATCATCAGCTGTTACATTTCTTGAACTTGGGGTTTTAATAAAACAGATCCTTATATAACTACAGTGACAATTTATTTGCAACTTTCAAAAAGAGCTACTACTCCAGGGGTGGGCAAAATGTGGCCTGGGGGCCAGATGTGGTCTGCCAGGCCATTCTATCTGGCCCGCGGGGCCCCTAAAAAGTTTAGAAAATTAATATGAATCTGCCATGGGCTGCCTGTCATGCGGCCCTCGATGGCTTGCCAAAACTCAGCAAGCGGCCCTCTGCCCAAAATAATTGCCTGCCCCTGTCTACTCAAACATGCAGCACAATCCTATTATTCTTACCATGTATCCTTCTAAATCTATGCATTTTTGCATAATGTTCCAAAATACTATGAAAGCCAACTACACTGTGCAGGCCAGGCAAGGCCAGCCTGCACCACGTATAGCACAAGCAGCTTCTGTTTGAAGCACATGGCAGATTGAAGAAGGGACAGGCAGCATAGTGACAAATAGGGCAGGGAGCAGAAAGCTTAGGAGCAGAAAGCTTAGCAGCCAATCAGGCAGTGAAAGGGGATCAGAGTGGCACTTGGGGAGGGTGTAGGGCTAAATCTGTGGCATGCCTGCCAGAAAGGTCCCCTCACTGGTGTGGACCAACCCCTGTATTGGGAAAGGCACTGAACTTCTGGCACTGTGCATCCTTGGATGTAATACAACTTATTATCCCCACAAAGCCAGCTCACTGTGGTAGATAGACTATTAAACCTTCTCAGGAAGATACCTGCTCTTAGAGGACAAGGTAAGGCAGAGTCTAATATGTGGGCATGAAAACTGCAGAGAGAATAAACTGACACATTTGAGATGCTGCACAAATATAAATAAATAGTATAAAAATGCAATTAGGTAAATAAAATGTTGTGTTTTCTACTGTGTGAATGATTGCTGTTTTGCCATTTAATTAAAAATGATTTGTGCCACTGAAACAGCTAAAAAATATTACAAAAAAATGTATATTAAACACAATTTCACATGCACAACAAATTCCAATTAAGTAATTCAGCCCTAAATCACAAAATCTGAGACTAAAAACCACTATTCTTAAATTTGCTTCGGTCTCCAAAGGTATCTTGTGGTCTTTGCGGGTAAGCATGTCAATTCTAATCTTTTGTTTCACTCCTGTAATCTAGGTGGCATAAGCCTTGCAACATACAGCAGGAAGTGCAGACAGCTGCTGTGTAATATGTACAAAACGACTAAATGTACAAAGAGCAGTGCATAAAACTGAACCAAAATGTAGGCAGTTTATAAATAATTTAAATCCACTCAGTGTGAATAAAAAGTGCAGAGGCGGTAAAAAACAGATTCCATGAAATTGCTACTGTAGTTTGAGTATGTGATTATACATTAGGCTGGATAGTTTAAATTTCTAAGATGCTTAGTTTGCCTGTAATGCAGCTTTACTCAGTTCAAGCCCAACCCTTCCATGCATCTTTTTAATAGATTACCTTTTACTAAAGGTGGCAGGAAGTTATCAGGATATCTACTTGAAGGTAAAAAACGTGTGGCAAAAGTTGCATTCACACTGTATGCTTAGAATCATGGTCCCCAGTAAATTTATTGCTACTCGGGCTAAGCACAGACATTTGGGGGAGAAGGGGGGAAGGTAAACCTGTTCAAAATGGCAGCCTGATACCAGGTAAGTTGGGATGGGGGGCTAGCAGAGCAGTTGGGGGGCAAGCAGACTGGGGGCGGGGGGGGCAGGTGCGACCCATACAGTGTTGCTGGGATCTGGGAGGGTCTGGTGGGATCAGAGGATCTTGCAGGATCCAGTGGGGTTTGGGGGGGACCACTGGCTATTTTTAGGCCCCGACCCTCCTAGTGAACTTACAACTCCATCCCTCCCACCCCTCTCCCCACCAGGACTTACTTGCTCAGCTCTGGCAGTGGCGAACACTGATAAAAGCAGCTGCACCCGGAGTGGCCTGTGGGACGGAGGCCGGGGAGGACTGGCTAGTAGCAGTGGACAAGGGGCCAGGAAACCAGGGAGCAAAAAACAGCCTAATGCAAGGGGTGGGGGGTGAAATGCACAGCCTTGGGGCTTGGTTTTCCCAGGCCTGGGGCTGCGCAGGGAAAGCATACAGTAATTCCATGCACTGGTTTTAACCTAAATCAAGTAAGTTTGATACTACATGGATCCAGGTTTATCTTAAACCATGTTTCACAATTTTTAAACTGGTTTGTGCACATGGAACTTCTGTACAGCTACAGGCTTAGATTGATTTCTGGTTGCTGAGATTAGGTCCATAAACGTAAGGCCAGCACTGGGACAAGCTAAATTTAAAGTGGGCGGCCATTTTGAACCTGATTTAACCTCCCCAAATGTCTGTATTTAGCCTCAAAGGGCGTGTGTAGACAAAATGGAGGTCCAAAATTGAAGCAGTGGGTTTTCAAAAACACTGCTTCAATTTAGGGCTGATTAAACCCCCATGTTGTGCACACATCCCACTGACTTACCTGCCTCTCTGGCAGAGCGGGGAGAGTGAGCTGCTGGTGGGAAAAGTGGGCCCTGGGCTGCAGGGAAGGGCTGGTGCTTCCCTCTGTGGCAGCTGTGGCCCCCCACACATGGCACCGCCTGCAGGCACCTGGCTTGGGCAGTCCTGGGGGCCATCGCAGCCATGGAAGGAAGCACCGGGCCCCTGCACACCTTAGGCAGGCAAGCAGGCTCAGGGGGGTAGGGGTGGGGGGAGAGGGCGTGAGATCAGGATCGCTGCTTTTCTTGGGCAGAGCTGCTTTCCCGGGCTGCTGTCAAGCCACCTGCAGGGCTTCCTGCAGAGCCATGGAGCTGCATGGAGCCTGGTGGTTCGCTCCAAGGCTGTAGAGACAGCAAACTAAAACTCCTCAAAAGGAGTCTGCCTTTGCTGTTTGGTGTTGTGGTTTGTGTGCTGTGTTCTAGACAAGGTTTTTGTGCGGGTTTTGTCTTCCTGGACTACGATCTGCACTTCTGCACAAGGGACGTCCTGTGACATGATGGGCTTCATTCTTTCCACAAAAGATAAGAGTCTTTTGTCTTGCAGGTTGGCTGACCTCCTACATCAGGCTTTTAACTAAGTTCGACAGGGGATGGGGAGGCAGGAGATGGAGAGAGTCTAGAACCTACAAACTGAGAGACACGCAACAGTACATCCCAGGTAAGTACTAAGGGGCCCATTGGGCATCAGAACAGCATGGCACCAAAAGCACCATTCGGAGGGCTCAAGTGCCTCTATACTAATGCTAGGAGGATGGGGAACAAGCAGGAAGAACTCGCACTTCTACTTGCAGACAATAACTTCGATCTAGTGGGGCTAATGGAAACCTGGTGGGACCCTACCCATGACTGGGAGGTACACACTGAGGGCTACAGATTGTACAGAAGGGACAGAGTAGGGAGGAAGGGGGATGGAGTGGGTCTCTATGTAAAGGAGCATTATACATCTACCCTAATCAAAATGGGATCAGAGGAGAAGGAAGTTGAGGCATTGTGAGTTAGGATGCACAGAGATTGAGGGGAAAGGGACTTCGTGGGGGTTGCGGGGTCTGCTACAGACCACCACACCAAGAGGAAAAGCTAGACTTGGAATTCTTGAGAGGTCGTACAGTCTAGGGATGTGGTTGTCATGGGGGACTTAAATTACCCTGACATCTGCTGGGAGGAGCAGTCAGCCAAATCCAACCGTTCACATAGGTTCTTGTGTGCAGGACCTTCACCTAACGCAGGTGTATACTGTCCCACTAGGGGGAATGTCTTAGTGTAAAAGATTTGGGATGTGACGGAGGTAATCCAGGCCAGGATCAAGCCCACTGATTACTACCCCATGGTCCTAGTCCATGTGGGTACTAATGATGCGGCCAGGAGAACCCCTGATCACCTGATGGTGGACTACAGTGCTCTGGGTGGCGTGCTGAAGGAGTTCGGTACGCAGGTGGTATTCTCTTCCATCCTACCAGTGAACGGACGCGGAAGACGGCATGAGAACTGCATCCGAGAAACCAACTGGCGGCTTCGGCAGTGGTGTCTCGAGGCAGGCTTTGGCTTCCTGGACAACGACCCGCACATTACAACGAGGGACATGCTCAGCTGGGATGGGCTTCACCTGTCCCCCAAAGGTAAGCGTGTGTTTTCTTCTAGGTTGGCGGATCTCCTCCAGCGGGCTTTAAGCTAGGCTCGTCGGGGGGAGAGGAATATGAGGGCAGGGGAAGCTGTGGACCACCAAACCATGTGGCACCCACAAGGACAGCCCAGCCTGAAGAAAGAGAGCATTGGGAAACTGAAAGCCATGGGGAGGCCAGCACTACGGCACAGGTAAGAAACGAGACGGTAAGAAACAATGGGCCCCTTGGGACTCGGAGCGGGGGGGCAGCAAAGGCACCAGTCGCAGGGCTCAAGTGCCTATATACTAATGCTAGGAGCATGGGAAACAAGCAGGATGAACTAGTGCTCCTGCTTGCACTAAACACCTATGACTTAGTGGGGCTAACAGAAACCTGGTGGGATTCATCCCACAACTGGTCAGTACATATTGAAGGCTATAGATTGTACAGAAAGGACAGGGTGCGGAAGAAAGGGGGAGGGGTTGCGCTCTATGTCAGTGAGCAATATACATCAACCCTCATCAAGACAGAATCCAAGGATGAGGAAGTAGAAGGATTGTGGGTTAGGCTACATGGGGGGCAAGGAGAAAGGGATCTGGTGGTAGGGGTCTGCTACAGACCCCCATATCAAGGGGAAGAAAGAGATTCGGGGCTCCTGAGGCAATTCTCGGAGACCATAAAAGCTAAAGAGGCGGTAGTCATGGGGGACCTAAACTACCCGGACATCTGCTGGGAGTCACAGACAGCAAAGTCCCACCGCTCACAAAGGTTTCTAACCTGTGTATAGGACCTTCACCTGACACAGGAGGTACACGGTCCCACTAGGAGAAATGCCATACTGGATCTGGTATTGGCAATGGGGGATGACATGGTAGGGGACCTCCAGATCGGTAGCCATCTGGGGGACAGTGATCACCTAATAATAGAATTCACCATAAGATGTTGAGTAGGTTAGGTAACTAGTAGGGTGAATGTGCTAGACTTTAGGAAAGCTGATCTCAGTGAACTCAGGCGATTAGTCAAGGACGCGCTGCAGAGTAGGAGTTTTGAAGGGATGGGAGCCCAAGAAGGGTGGCTGTGCCTTAAGGAAACGATCCTTCGGGCACAAAGCAAGACGATCCCCGAGCGAGGCAAAAAAGGGAAAGGGGCCAGGAGGCTTCCCTGGCTGACCACAGAAATCCAGGGCAGCCTAAGGGCCAAAAGGGGAGCACATAAAAAGTGGAAACAGGGAGAGATCACCAAAGACGAATATACCTCCTCTGCTCGTGCTTGTAGGGAGGCAGTTAGGCAGGCCAAAGCTACCATGGAGCTGAGGATGGCAACCCAAGTAAAAGACAACAAGAAATTGTTTTTTAGATATATAGGGAGTAAAAGGAAGACCCAGGGAGGAATAGGACCCCTGCTAAATGGGCAGAAACAATTGGTGACAGACAGGGGGGACAAGGCTGAACTCCTCAACGAGTTCTTTGCCTCAGTGTTCCTAAGCGAGGGGCACGACAAGTCTCTCACTGGTGTTGTAGAGAGGCAGCAGCAAGGCACCAGACTTCCATGTGTAGACCCTGAGATGGTGCAGTCACTTGGAAGAACTGGATGCCTTTAAGTCGGCAGGCCCGGATGAGCTCCATCCGAGGGTGCTGAAGGCACTGGCCGACATCATTGCAGAGCCACTGGCGGGAATATTCGAACGCTCGTGGCACACGGGCCAAGTCCCGGAGGACTGGAAAAGGGCCAACGCGGTCCCCATTTTCAAAAAGGGGAGGAAGGAGGATCCAGGCAACTATAGGCCAGTCAGTCTCACCTCCATCCTTGGCAAAGTCTTTGAAAAAATTATCAAGGCTCACATTTGTGAGAGCCCGGCAGGACAAATTATGCTGAGGGGAAACCAGCACGGGTTCGTGGCAGGCAGATTGTGCCTGACCAATCTAGTCTCTTTTTATGACCAGGTTACGAAACGCCTGGACACAGGAGGAGGGGTGGATGTCGTATACTTAGACTTCAGGAAGGCCTTCGATACGGTATCCCACCCCACACTGGTGAACAAGTTAAGAGGCTGTGACTTGGATGACTACACAGTCCAGTGGGTGGTGAATTGGCTGGAGGGTTGCACCCAGAGAGTCATGGTAGATGGGTCGGTTTCGACCTGGAAGGGTGTGGGCAGTGGGGTCCCGCAGGGCTCGGTCCTTGGACCGATACTCTTCAATGTCTTCATCAGTGACTTGGACGAGGGAGTGAAATGTACTCTGTCCAAGTTTGCAGATGACACAAAGCTATGGGGAGATGTGGACACGCCGGAGGGCAGGGAACAGCTGCAGGCAGACCTGGATAGGTTGGACAAGTAGGCAGAAAACAAGAGAATGCAGTTCAACAAGGAGAAATGCAAAGTGCTGCACCTAGGGAGGAAAAATGTCCAGCACACCTACAGCCTAGGGAATGACCTGCTGGGTGGCACAGAGGTGGAAAGGGATCTTGGAGTCCTAGTGGACTCCAAGATGAACATGAGCCGGCAGTGTGACGAAGCCATCAGAAAAGCTAATGGCACGTTATCGTGCATCAGCAGATGCATGACGAATTGGTCCAGGGAGGTGATACCCTCCCTCTATAGGGCGCTGGTCAGACCGCAGTTGGAGTACTGCGTGCAATTCTGGGCGCCACACTTCAAGAAGGATGCGGATAACCTGGAGAGGGTCCAGAGAAGGGCCACTCGTATGGTTAAGGGCCTAGAGACCAAGTCCTACGAGGAGAGACTAGAGAAACTGGACCTTTTCAGCCTCCGCAAGAGAAGGTTGAGAGGCGACCTTGTGGCTGCCTATAAGTTCATCACGGGGGCACAGAAGGGAATTGGTGAGGATTTATTCACCAAGGCGCCCCCAGGGGTTACAAGAAACAATGGCCACAAGCTAGCAGAGAGCAGATTGAGATTGGACATTAGGAAGAACTTCTTCACAGTTTGAGTGGCCAAGGTCTGGAACAGGCTCCCAAGGGAGGTGGTGCTCTCCCCTACCCTGGGGGTCTTCAAGAGGAGGTTAGATGAGTATCTAGCTGGGGTCATCTAGACCCAGCACTCTTTCCTGCTTATGCAGGGGGTCAGACTCGATGATCTATTGAGGTCCCTTCCGACCCTAACATCTATGAATCTATGTACTTGGTGTTGGCTATGGGGGATGACCTGGTAGGGGAGCTGCAGATTCATGGTCATCTTGGGGATAGGGACCACCAATCAATCAATGTCACCATAGAGTGCAGGGTGGGTAAGATAAGTAGTCGGGTGGAAGTGCTTGACTTTAGGAAAGCTAACTGCAGTGTGCTTATGAGTCTAGTCAATGATGCTCTGCACGATAGGAATATTGGCAAGATGGGAGTCCAGGAAGGGTGGTCATTCCTAAAGGAAGAGATCCTTTGGGCACAGAGGGAGATGATCCCAGTACAAAGGAAAAGGGGGAAGGGAGACAAAAAACTTGCTTGGCTAAACAGGGAAATCCAGGGGAGCTTAAGGGCAAAAAAGAAGGCATATAGGGGGTTGGAAGCAGGGGGAAGCTACCAAGGAGGAGTATACTTACTTGGCCTGCACTTGCAGGGAGGTAGTTAGAAAGGCCAAAGCAACTACAGAACCGAGGCTGGCAATGCAAATTAAAGACAACAAAAAGTCCTTTTTTAGGCCTGTAGGTAGTAAAAGGAAGGTACAGGGCAGCACAGGACCCCTACTGAACAAGCAGGAGCAATTAGTGACAGACAGGGGGGACAAGGCTGAGCTATTCAATGAGTCTTTTGCCCCAGTGTTCTTGAACAGGGTTCAAGATAAGTCTCTTAATGGGTTCTTAGATGGACATCAGAGGGACACCAGCCCACCAACTGTCAACACTGACTTGGTGCAGAGTCACTTGGATGGACTGGATGTGTTCAAATCAGCAGGCCCGGATAAGCTGCATTAAGAGTACTGAATGAATGGCTAGTGTCATAGCAGAACCACTGGCATGGCTGTTTGAGCACTCGTGGCACTTGGGCAGGTCCCAGAAGACTGGAAAAGGGCCAATGTGGTCCTTATTTTCAAGAAGGGGAGGAAGGAGGATCTGAGTAATTAAAGGCCAGTCAGTTTCACCTCCATCCTTGGAAAGGTCTCTGAAAAGATTATGAAGGACCATATCTGTGGGAGTCCAGCAGGGTAACCAGCATGAATCTGTAGCAGGCAGATCATGCCTGACCAATCTGGTTTCATTTTATGACAGTCACAAAATGCTTAGATGCAGGAGTAGAGGTGGATGTCATTTTCTTGGATTTTAGCAAGGTCTTTGATACAGTATCTCATCTCATTCTCATAAATAAATTAAGAAGTTGTGCCATTGATGTTTACATGGTCTGGTAGGTGGCAAATTGGCTTAGCGGTCGCACCCAGAGAGTGGTAGTAGACAGGTCTGTATCAGCCTGGAAGGATGTAGGTAGTGGGGTCCCGCAGGGTTCGGTCCTTGGACCTGTATTCTTCAATACTGTCATCAATGACTTGGATGTGGGTGTAATGTGTACTCTCCATGTTTGCAGACTAGACTAAATTGTGGGGTGAAGTGCACACTCCGGAGGGTAAGGAACGATTGCAGGCAGACCTGGACAGGTTAGAAAAGTGGGCAGTACACAATAGGATGCAGTACAACAATGACAAATGCAGAGTGCTGCATGTAGGACACAAAAATATCTAGCACACCTACTGTCTAGGAAGTGCCCCTCTCAGCAGCACAGAAGTGCAAAGGGGTCTCGGAGAGTCATAGTGGACGCCAAGATGAACACAAGTCGTCAGTGTGACAAAATCATCAGCAAAGCTAACCGTACTTTATCATACAACAGCAGATGCGTGACAAATAGAACCAAAGAGGTGATATTTCCCCTCTGTGCAGCATTGGTCAGACTGCTGTTGGAGTACTGCATCCAGTTTTGCATACCGTACTTCAAGAAGGATGTTGATAGACTTGAGAGGGTCCAGAGGAGGGCCACTCGCATGGTTAGGGGCTTATACAGAACAAGTCCTATGAGGAGAGACGGAGGGACCTGGACCTCTTAAGCCTCCACAAGAGAAGGCTGAGAGGTGATCTTGTGGGTGCCTACAAATTCATTAGGGGAATGTAGATAAGGATTGGAGATGCTCTGTTCACCAGGGCACCTCTTGCGGTAACAAGGAACAATGGTCACAAACTGACAGAGCAGATTTAGGCTAGATACCAGGAAAAACTTTTCACAGTAAGGGTGGCCAAAATTTGGAATGGGCTTCCAAGGGAGGTGGTGCTCTCCCCTACCTTGGGGGTTGTTAAGAGAAGGCTGGATAGGCATCTGGCTGCAGTCATCTGATCCCAGCACTCTTTACTGCCTAGGCAGGGGGGTCAGACTTGATGATCTGTTGAGGTCCTTTCTGATCCTAGCAGCTATGAATCTATGAGTTTTAGTTTGCTGCACCCCAAGTCATATAAGGCACATTATGCTGCCGAATTTCCTACAGCAACTGGAATTAATGCGCAATATGCTGCCGAAGTATGCAAACACTGACACCATTAAAACGGTGCAAAAGCATTTAGCCCACTTTAAAGTGTTGTGCAAACATGTCTCTCATTTTGTCTACACATGGCCAAAGTTCCCATGTGATTTACAAGGTAACCATCTCTTACACTATCTGATAATTATACAATTAGAGTTAAGGCTGACTATCAGTATCACTTATATGCTAGCATCCAAGGGAAAGAAGTGGTTTAATAAATCAGTTAACTATGAGAATAGAAACCTTACATTGCAAGCATATTAGTGCCAATTAAATACATCAGCAGGAACAGAGTAACCATATCAACGTAGAGCATATTATTACTGTTTAAAATGTACAGCTCATTATCTATTACTTCCTTAGGGACACAAGTAAGGGAATCAGTCCTGTGAATTTAACCACTACTACCAACAGGGTTAACAAAGCTTCTTTTATGATGGGGTGAGCAAAATACGGCTCGCAGGCCACATCCGGCCTGCTAGCTGATTGGATCTGGCTTGCAGGGAGGCACCCAGTAATTAATTGCATCAGGCCTCGTTGGTGGCTGTCTCCGGTGTGCTCTGCATGAGGCCAAGTCCTGGCTGGGGCAGAGAACACTGTGCTCCCAGCCTCTCTTGCTGGAGGGCACCAGCCCTGCCAGCAGGCACAGCTTCTGAGCAAGGATGCTGCTGCTGCTGCCGCCGCCACCAAGAGAACTGCTGGGCTCCCCCAGCCTCTAGCAACTCCTCCTCCTGTGCCTGCTGGAGCACTCTGGGCAGCAAATAGGGAGGGGAAGCTACAACATCGAGGGGAGTGGAGTGGGCTCTGCCAGCAGCTCACTCAGGTCCTGCTCATGCTGGGCAGGGGAGCATGTGGATGAAGCGAGGATGGGCATGAAGGAGCTTGGCTGCTCACAACGCCCTGTGGAGCAGGCATGGGACAGGCGGGGGGGGGGGGGGGGGAGCAGCAGCAGGAGCAGGAGCCAATGTGAACTTGGTGCAGCCCCACCAGGCAGGCACATGAGATAGAAGCAACAGCACCAGAAGCCTCTGCTGCAGCCCCACCAGGCAGGTGTGGGACAGAGACCAAGAGACCTGGTGGTGCCAGGCTCAGCTCTCTGCCACCCCTCCCCTCTCACAGGGGCTTTTCTTGCTACCCAACAGCGGCAACTGCTTTGGTGCCCTTTGCAGCACGCTGTGAGCCAAGCAGGCAGCGCTGATCCCCCTGCCCTTCCCCCATCCATGGAGGGGCTGGGTTCAGCCACATCGCAAACAGCAAGCAGGGGGGGAGCCCCCCACGTGTGCACACACACCCAACCCACCCACAATACAGGCATGCACCCATGCCCCTTCACACACCCTACCCCCCACTATACCCATCCAACAGTCCCAAACACCCCACCCACACACCTCACCATATACATCCCACACACATACCCATACCCTGACCCCCACCATACTCACACCCCAACTCCCACCATGCCCATACACAGAAACACCTCAACCACAAAACCCCCCACACCCTCTACACACATCCACACATATACCCACACTTATATACACACATCCCCTCACACACTGCACCCCATCATACCCACATACACATGCAAGTTCTACACATCCCACACTCCCACATATACACCCCACCCATACCCCCTCCACATACCCCCTGCAATATACCCACACCCCACACACATATCCAGCAGTCCCACAAGCCCCACACCTCAACCACACCCACATACACCCCACACCCACACACTCTTCCTACACCTGCACCGCGCTCACACCCCACACACAATATACAAGGAAACCCCACCGCCAAAAGGAGTACTTCCTGGGCAAGGGGGGAGACTTCCAGTGGCAAAGGTCAGGGGTTTGGGTGCAAGACTTCTGGTTACAAGATGGCGACCAGGGGGCAGGGCACCTGCCAAGGGGCAGGGCTACCTTTGCTGCCTCACTAAAACTCATTAAGCGGCCCTGCAGCCGAAATAATTGCTGCCCCATTTTATGATCTAAGTTAGAAGGGGACAGTCCCTTGAAGTAACCCTAATAATAAGAGCATAGGAGGAAACTGGAGACTTTTTCAGGCAGGAAAGACTTGGAAGGGAAGAAGGAAATGGGAACAGGCTTTGCACTGCTGAAAATAATATGTCTAATGGCCAAGTCTAGAGGCTGTTAATAGTGCTGAAGGATATTCAGGTCTGAACAAGGGACAATCCAAAATACAAGTAGATTTTTACACTACAATTCCAACCCGCAACACTAAATCTTTAAGGAGTCAACTTATAAAACTAGATGCCCAATAAAGTGACCTGACCAGGAGGAATAAGTGTATTGCATTCATACTCTAAAAAGCACTCATGTAAGTTTACTCTGTAAACAGCAGATTGAATTTACACAAGTGCTTTTTACAGTAGAGGTTTTAAGGGAAAAAATTCTGAAGTAGAATAATTGGCCATCTTTACTTCCCTATACACAGTTCATTCCTGCAGCTGCACTGCTCACCTAGAAAATAGTTAAAGGACAGAACATGATTGGCTGTCCTGTAAAGAGTTTAAAGTGGTATTTGTTTGATGCACAGCAGAATTAATGCTTGACTATAGACTCTTAACAAGCTATGGCAAGTGAAATGACTAAATGGGGAGAATACTTGGGTTAGACATTTGTGAGTAATTTGTGTACTAGTTAATTGTTTGAGTAAAATTTTATTTGCTGTGAAGAATTTAAAGATACCAGTTTTTAATAAACCTTGCCACAACTGAACAACTAAAAATTATGGGTATTTTCAAGTACTCTTTAGATGAACTTCTTTGTGTTCTCTTAGGAAAGATATTTGTACAAAGAGAAGAGATCCATAATATTGACCATGTCTCCAGTGTTCTTGTACTCTGGGAGTTGAAAACCAAAGTAAAAATGCCAATTTATAATCCAGCATACAAATGAAATTACTGGCTAGATGTAAAGGAAACAGAAGGATACCAATTTATAAGAAAATTCAAGTATTAAAAATAATTTGTCTATTTATAACTAAATTATTGCAATTGAAAGATTAGAAAAAACTTGTACATTTTTCAGTTCCATTACCTGTGTATTTGACAATGTGTGTAATCAGTTCAGTTTTCTATGGTATCTTGCCAGTTTCCTGCATGTGGGTGTGTTTTACCCAACAACAGGGAAGGACAAATAATTTGAATTTACTGCACATAAGACTTCTTAAAACCACAGCCTGGTCTTGACACTGGACTGGTGAGTTACTCTTTCTCCACAGCATCCTAAACTTAGTATTTCATACCCTTCTGTACAGCCCTCCCAAATAAGCCCTGGATCTGCACTACAGTTTCAGTCAAGATACTTCCACAATGCACCCAGATGGGATTAAATACAAACCAGAGGCTTCCTCTTATAAGAAATCTTGTAGCATTCATTCAAATGATCTATTTCCTTAGAGATCAGAAGTCTGTCATCTGTAGAAACACTTTTTGTACCTCACTCTTGCTAAGAAAGACGGAAAAGTAAAAGAGTGAAGTTAGGAGAGACCATAGATCTGTCAACCAAATTCAGACTTCGAAAACATCACATCTGGTAGGACTTGGTGAAATGTGCGGAGACTGCCAACTGGATGTTTTGCAGACCTCTTTGGAGACTACTATGCTAAGTTGTAGTTAGCATAGTTGTAGTCTGCTAAGTTGTAGTTTTGAGGTCTGAGACTTGACGCCATTAGATTTCCAGCTCTCTGATAAGCTTTTATACTAGTAGATCAGAACCTCATAGAGGAGATCTCTTAGGATCCTCTGAGGTCCTTGCTTTTATCAGCACAGGAAAGAAACAAAGAAGATGACTTCCTAAAGGGCTTGTCCTGTCCTGGTCATATGCATTGCCCCTGCAGGGATCCAGACAGTGCTATTGGTGAGTTCTTACAGGATGAGGTGGTTGAGGGACACCTCCTCTTTTCCCCACCCCAAATGAGAGCAATGTTCTGGCTTAGGTAGCATAAAGTAAATTAAGTAAAATATCTATGGATTGGGAGCCTGGAAGATTGATCTACAGAAAAAAATGCAGGACGGGCAAATACCAAATAATGCAGTAAGCTCAATAACTGTTCTGGCTCACTAATGGCAATCAAAAAACCCCAGAAAACAGTTGGAGATGAAGTATAAAGATGACTATTATTTCAAAAGAATGGTCCATAAGGAGTTCCAGACCAGAAGTTCAGGTTTCAGTTAACAGGAGCCCTAATATGATGGTATTTAGAATCTGGTATTAAAATGAAGTAGTTCTAGATCAGAAATAGCCAACGTTTTTGACAGGAATGCTGCAAAATAAGCCTTGTGAGCTCCCCAGTTGCCACTCCAACGCCCTTCCTCTGCCTGATCCACTGCTCTGCTTTCCCCATCTGCTGCTGTACTGCCTGTCCCTTCCCCAGTCTGCAATGTGCCACATACAGAGGCTGCCCATGCCAACTGTGGGATCTGTGTCAGAGGTTTGTCACCCCTGTTCTAAATATTCATTTTTTCAGTCAACACCAATATCTAGGTGGTGGATAACAATAAGGCTAGTTCTGGGAGCTGCCTTTGTGAGAGGGGGGTCCTGGGTGGGGTGATGGGTGCAGAAATATCCACTACCACAGCTGGGGCTAATCACAGTGCTGCAATTGATAGCACAACAATCGGTGCTGCACCAAGCATTGCACAGCTGCCCAGGATGCAGAGCCACCTGGCTATGCTTCTGGATACCTACTACACATGGTAAATCCTAGAGCTGCTTTAAAATGATTTAGTCCATAATCTCATGTACTGAAATCCTCTGTTAGACCAACTACTTTTCCACTATAAAATGATTTTTTACCTAGATTTCCTGTGGTAAACACTTCAATATTGTTACTAGTTTGGAGGGGGGGGGAAGCTAAACTAAAACAAACAATAAGCACTTATGCTTGTGTCTCTATTCCACCTGAAGCCCACTGAAGACACACTGAACCAGAGTCTCTGATGATGATAGCTGGCATAGTTAAACTGAAGTCAGTTGGGGTAGCCACTTTATGCTATCTGAAAAATCTACCTCAGGTTTTTTATATGTATGGCTTTTGCTTTCACTTTATGTGTAGCTTATTATCAATAATGTGCACTTAGAGGTAATTTCACATAGATTCCATGAATTCTGCCTAATCCCCTGTGACCATTCAAGCTGTTTGAGAGGTTGTGGTCAACCTGTCATGTACAACATTGCTCTATCTTCAGGAAGATGAATTTGCAAATTCATTCTTAACGTCTATGAATTTTTGGAGAAGTAGAGTCAAAAGATCAGTTAGCTTAATAGTAAAGAGTGTAAGCCATTAATGGTGACACAGTTAAAGGACCCTTCCTTTCAGTACAGAGTTTTATTAGGAATTGCTATAGTTCATGGATACCTGCCAATTCTACAAAGAAATAATTTTGAACACTGAGGACCTAAAAAGGCAATTTTATTCTTCATATTACTCCTGCTTTAAGATTTTTTCTGCAAGAAAAGAAATGCAAGGAAAGTTATTTCCTTAGCAGTTAAACAGAGACTAATTCAACACTTCTTAGTACTACTGGTTTTAATATGCATACACTAAATGTATTCTGGTCTTCAATCACCTACTGCTACCAAATATTTAAGTGGGAATTCACAATAAAAGGGATCGTGTAAAAAATATTCTACCTGCATAAACTTTCATTTAAAATAGCTTTTGAGATATACTTAGTAGTAATTTACTTAGTAGTATATAACAACCTTATAATAATGAAGAATAAAAACAAGTTGCCATTGATTTTAGGAAGATAGTTATTCAAAGGCTTGAAGGCCATTCACATAAAAACTGTGTTGCTAACACCTTTAATTCTACAGAACTAAAGGCTTGTCTACACATAGACTTATTGTTGCCAGTTAGTTGCTCCCAAATAACACCTTGCATGGACACTTTTATTCTACAATAAGAATGCCTGATTCCTACTTAACCACCCACTTTGGAAATACATTGAAGCACTCTGGGTACTGTATATATCACAATGTAATATTGTGTTAAAGTACCCCAGCTAGTTCAAGCACTGAAAGCAACAGAACTATGTTAGTGCAGTATTACACCTGGGCTAACATGCTATACTGCTCCTACTATCTGAAAAAGCTCAAGCAGAGCCAACTAGGGAATCCATACTATATTGTCTGGTGTAGACATACCCTCCAATTCTGGAACAAGAATCCACACATGGAATTATTCATGGAACAGCTGCTGTGCTTTAAATTTACATCCTACTATAACTGGCATTAACTGAGGGAAGATATGACCCTAACGGTATTTCTAGTTGCTTAATATTAATATATTTCTAAACAGATTCGCCAGTGGTAAGTCTAGGTAATTATAATTTACCCCATAAACTCCGTCCTTATTCTAAGCCACTCATATTAACTTACATCCATTTTTGCCTTTAGTAGTTTGCTACACCCTGGTGCGGTTTTGTCAAAAATGTTACTCAACCATTTGACTTTCACCAGACAGTTATAAAGAGAAAGTTGTATTCACCTAACACTTGTCCAAAAAGTGATAAACTAATATTCATTGGTTTCTTCTCCCTTTTTGTCCCTGTACACTGTTTAATCTTCCAGAGTAAGACACTATCCCTTAGCTGCTCCTAAAGGTTTTGCACAACATACATATCCCAGAAATTCTGAAAGCAAGAAGACTGCTGAAAGATGGGATTATAAGGAAGTTAACTGTATCCATTTAAACATATTACAATTCTTTAATGCAAGAAGGCAGGGTATTGATTTTAAATTTATTTTTAAGTGAATTTAATGCTTGCTAAAGGTGCTGGACTGATGGGCTCAAGAGACTGAAGTCCTTTATCTACAGTACAAAGAGCACTACAAGATTCACTACTATATTATAATCCTCAAGGGACTGGTCTTAAAAAGCCTGAGCCTTTTAAGATGGTGTCTACTAGTACACTACATACACGTTATGAAAACCCGAACAGCAGCATGGTATAAGTGATGTGATTATTTAAGGTAAAAATGTCAGGAACAGTAAGGCAACTGAGAGAGTTAATATTGTAGAACAATGCAATCCATTCAGATATTAAGATAATCAAAGCTATGTATTTGGAAAGTGTGCAGAAGTAGTCCAAAACAGCAGAGATGACTGGGTATGTTGCACCATTGCACAGGGTTTAGATAAAGAAATTTCTTCACAATGAGATAAACTGAAATGAACCAGTCAGTGTTTGGGTTACATAAGCCTTTACACTCTTCTGATCTTTCTAGTTAACAGAAAATTGCCATGATTATATCAAGGAAATCTGAAGAAAGGAATTTCATAGGTTAAGGTTTTGACAGTTTTTAAAACTAAGAAATCTGTTAACTGACATTAAGCAAGCATCCTTTTTAGCAATCTCAGTAATACTACCATACAAAAAACCTTTCCACACAACGGTAAATACCACAAATCTGCACATGGACTCTATGATGGCACAATGCAGTATTGTTTAATTGAGTTAACCTTATAAGCATAGCAGTGCCTAATGCATATAACAGCAACATATTCAATTCTTCCCTATAATCTCATGAAAATTCAGAAAAAATGGATGTGTAATTCCTAGGCTCAGCATTTATTTATCATTAGGTAAAAGATTTAATCAATACAAATAGTGATTCCTTACACTTTACCAAAAAAGGACTAAGTTCAGAAAAACTAGAATGTTATATTTATAATACTAGGTTAAAGGAATGTTATAATGAAGCTGTAATAGTCAATTATAATCAGCAAGGACTGCTGTACTTACAAAATAGTAGGATTTAAAGTGAGCAAAGATGGCAGTATTTTACCACTTACCTCCTGCTTCAGTTCTGCTATCTGATCTTTCAGTTCTCTAATATACTGGTTAGAGTCAGATTTATTAAGCTGCCCTTGAATTTTTCCTTCTTCTTTCTGTTTTTATTAAGAGCAAAAGAAACCATATTAATAATCTTCATGGTTATATATAGTTTTATTTTAAGAGACTGAATGATTCAAGCATATAGGATACAGAACTTTTTACTTCTAGCCACTTGTTTAAATCTGACTTAGGCTGGCAGGAACCAAAAGTTGTTATCTGTAAAGATGGTACAGTGCCTTGTGTAACATTTTAGTTGTCAGTTTCTAGTGAACAGCAAGCATCTACATTCACATAGCCATTATCTTGCTTTCTGTGTCAAACTGAGAAAAATTTTACTTTCCTTTTATTTTGGGATATATGGCAGGGAATAATCACACTTGCCAAACATTAAGTCCCTTTAATTGAAGTTTCTATGGAATTCCTAGTTTAAGTAGGGGAGGGTTTCACCCTAAAGGTGATGCATACAAGAATCTGGAGGTGAGGCACTGAAGTGTGTATGACAGAATCGGTCTGTCTGTACCTTCCATGTCACCAGGGCTGGGCCACAATTTTTTGGGGCCCCCTGCAAGAGATCGTTTTGGGGCCCCCTGGTGGTGGGGGAGGAGTGAGCAACCAGATGTGAAGCTGGCAGCTGCATCAACAGCGAGGGGAAGGAGGGGGGGCAGGGCGAGTGGCCGGATGTGAAGCTGGCGGCAGTGTCGACAGCTGGGGGGCAGAGGGGGAGGTGGCAGCAAGTGGCAAAAGAAGCCAGTGGTGGCATTAGCAGTGGGGGGTGGTGAGTAGGTGGATGTGAAGCTGGGAGTGACGGCGACAGTGGTGGGGGTGGTGAGAGGCTGCACATGGAGCCGGTGGCAGCGGCAACGTGGAATGCGTTGGCTGCGGGGCCCCCTGCAGCCGCAGGCTCCTCAGCATGGAATGGGCCAGCCCTGCCTGTCACAAACACAACAGTGCCTGCAACTGCTGGGGTTAGGGAGGAGCCTGGAACTAGCCTTATTTTCCTTCTTTGCATCCAATGAAGTAAGCTGATGCTTATATCTCTCTGATGTAATTAGTATATAAGGTGCAAAATCTACCCTGGCCCTCTGACAAGCCTTGTTTCACCACAGGCAGCCACAGCTCCCAAGTACAGAAGAGATTTTAGCTGTACAGGTTTGAGAGCTTGTAGTGCTAGAACCTTATCAATTAAGATACCCATACTTTTGCACCCTACTGAACCAAAGCTTGTGGTAGATCTCTCCCCTTTCAATTTGATAGGCATAGTGCATGGGACTGGCCTCTTCCCCATGGTTTTCTGTTCCACTGAAAACAATAGTAAGCAGTGACTAATATTTCAGTAATGGTGGAGTGCCCCTAGTAGCAAAGTAACATCCATCTTTGGCATCAGCACCTTATATCTCTTTGTATATTATAGAAAATGTCTGTCTGAACAGGTAGAAACTGAATAGAATGGATAAGATTGGATTTTCTACCCACTACTACACTTTAATGAATTACAGCTCTGCCTCCAACCTCTTTACATACATGAAAACTTAAGGAATAAATCAGTCATTTGTCAGAAAAAGGTTTCCAAAAAAAGATTAGAGATTGGATATCTTGCAGGTCTCATTTTTAAATAATTGTAACTTTAACAAATTCAATTAAAATTCTCAGAAAAATGTGTTCTTTACACACAAATGAGTAGCTATAAACAGAATGGTGTAATTTAAAGGATGGCATTTTTAAAAAAAAATCAGAGTATCAACCCAATTTAAAACTAAATAATTTGTGCCCTGGAGCTTTTGAATAAAATTGGTAATGAATGAACTGTATAACAAATACAGTTTTAAATGACACAAGTGTTACTGGTTTGATTTATTAAGTATATTAAGATGCAGTGTTAATTCTTATAAAAGCAGAAGTTATTTGCTTATCAATCATTTTGTCCCAGTAAAGATGTTCAGGGGTACTTTAACTTGCCTTTTTAATGTCAAATAAATATGAAGTTTAAGCATTAAATTTTTAATGGTTATTTACAGTCTACATTTCTGCAAACAATTAGAAAGCTAAAGTATAAAACATTTTTGATAATTTAGGACTATAAATGAGAAGAAAGTAAAAATCAAAAGCTGATTTAAAAGTTAAAAAGTATAAATAAATGAATTAATCTATTTTAAAATAATTCCTCTCCATTTTGTTTGCACCGTTTCACAGCAGACTCAGGTTGCAACTCACATTCAGTTTAATTCCCTTTAAAGTGGTGCTACTCAATTAGGGAGTGAAGAGAAAGGGAAGTTTTACTTATTCTTCAAAAAAAACAAAACACAAAGTGAAAAGTATTTATAGGGTGTTTTTTTTATACAGATACCTATGAAATATTAAATTTATAACATAACAGATACCAGAAAATTGAAGGCAAGATCAGCAGGCTGAGCTCATGCTAGTGAGCTTTCAAATTTAGTGACATTCATAACAAAAGGAGCCTCCAAGATGCTTTTTATCTTAGATCTTATCAGGCAGAAGGCCCAGAAGGCCAGGCAGGATGACACCTAACAATCTTGTGCAGATTGATTGCAGGCCATTTCATTCAGCAGAGCACACAGCCATCCAATGAGTTGAGAGATAGTTAGCCAAGTTAGTATGAAGTCAAGCGGAAGGCAAGTTCAACCTACGTTGCCTTCCGCTTGACTTCAGACTAACATGGCTCTCTCTCTCTCTCTAGATCCTACCAGTTGTCAGTATTTTAGATTCAATTTCTGAACTCTGTAAAATTATATATCCTTTACCATCATGCTCTTGGATACTCTACATCTGATATTTAAATCCAACAGTAATTAAACAGCTCTGCAGCCAGAATTATACAGTCAATTCCGTCCTTTATCCTCAGCATTTATTTGTCCAGCCTATTTTAAAAGCAAACAAAACTCAAAATTCGACTGTCCCCTCTATGGAAGTCTTCCTACCATTTTTAATATAAATAATAAGCAGAAACTGCTCAATTTTACACCAAGAGCACCGGAAAAGTGGAAAAAATAAAAACCTAGACTGCACTCTGAAAGCAAGGCAGCTCAGGTCTCTACATAAAACTTTATTATCTCACTTTATCAGGAATCAACTATTAGCTCAGGCCATCTTATGTTAGAACAACTCCTTGTAATAACAGAAATATGAAGGAGTATCACTGTACTAGTCTTCCCCATCTTCAATTCTTAAGCCAGTTTGGCATTTCTATTAAATTTGTTTTTCTCAAATACCATGTAAGTTGCACGATCCATAAACCATGCTATTACACAGCAACATTAAACTGAGGGAGGGCTCTACTATGAATAATGAATATGCATCCCTTTTAGTATAGTCAACAGATCTTTGACTAACAGATTTTTACTGCTTTTCACGCTTTGTAATGGTAGTTAGCAGCTGTGACAAAATGAGCTGGATTTTATTCCTTTGTGAGCAGTAGAATTATTTACCTTATTCCAAATCAGTTACTTGGATCTCACTGAACACATAATTAATTAGGTTCTTAGAATGCTCACTACAGGCAATAATACAAGGGAAGGAAAGGTTCTAGCTTGTCTTTCAGATTTTACAGAATGTGAAGACCTGCTAATTAGGAGAGCATCTCTCATAGTACTATGCATATTGAACATGGAGGTAATTGATACAAAGGGGAAAGCCCACAATATTTTCTACAGAGTCACTTTACAAAGAATTATTCTGTAACTTCCTCTTGCAACACAAAACACAGCAAGTCAGATGTCAGTACACTTGGCTTGTTGCAAAAAGCATTGGATAATTCTATTTTCAGTTACTTATGGCCTTGTGTTTTATTACAAGCTACTACAAATACAAATGGTTGAATTGTAAGGCTACAGTAAGGTATAAAATAACATTATAGGACAAAGTAAAGAAGCCTTCATGACTGCAGATATTTTTTTTCCTAAATAATATTAAGAAAAAAATATTTTATTGGGGCTTTCTCCCTGGGTACAAATAATTAAAAAATGCACCTTTATATTTAAACATTTAGAAACTGGTTTATCAATGTTAGATGGATGGTTTACCCAATCATCTTATGTATTTAGAGCCATTTTATGCAAATAGCAAGCTGTCAACATGTTGGAAAATACCCAGGCACAGGACAAAATTATTAATCTAAAAATTATTTTTCATCTTAAAAGACAGTAATACACCCTTGTCTCTAACCAATGGATAAGCTGAACAGACAGTTTTACACTTTTCAAAATAATTTATAGAAATTAACTTGGACTAATTATGATCGACCTGTAACTTACTCAAATTATGCTCTCAGGGACCATGATAAGATGCCATTAATACACTTTGCTTATATTCTGGTGCAAATAGAACATTTTAGTTGTTACCTGAGAAACTATTTAGCTACCCAGATATTTTACCTGACTTGAGCTCAGCTGTTTTCTAGTAGTTTCCACATGGTAGCTTCTGACAAGCATTCTGAGTGGGGAAGTAACTACTATGAAGTTTGCGAGAGACTCAGTTTGAAACAGTTCTTTCAGGCTTCATACTTTAAGGCAGCACAAGCAAATATCAAATGAAAAAAGTTGAAAAATTAATAAGAGGTTCTTAGCACACCTGTAAACAGGCTGAGAAATAAACTTTTACATCTAAGATCCAAAAAATAGTGTGCGTGTGCATATTCATCTGTTAGATCAATCAAAAAAATTTAAATTGTAACCTAGTTAAAAATTGCATTAAATATTTCAGGGTCTTGACATGCTTAAAAGAAAAATGAGGCATTTATACAGACACTTTAAACTACCAAAGAATTGTATAACTGTCCCTTGAAACCCTTACTGTACTACTGTTAGGTTGTCCTCTATTTAGTCTATATGGGTTCTTATATTGTAGTACCTGACCTCCTCTTCAATAGTGCATAAGCTACATGACTACGGGTCTACCCAAGTCATGGTAAATGAAAGGGATTTATGTGGGCCACTCGCTGAGCTGATTTTGCAGCCTTTTGTGGCAAGTCCACCCCTCACTGCTGATTGGTTAAAAGGGCTGTCTGCGATGCGGCCCCACCCCTTACTGAGAACTGGTGGAGAGGGGCAGGGCTACATGATATACACCCCTCTCAGCCAAGTAGCAGCAAGGAGCAGGAGTGGGGGGGGAGGAGAAGAGCTGCTCCCTTTCACAACTTCCTCCTGCCTGGCAGGCTGTGAGGCCAGGCTGCAGCAACCATGAGGACTACTGGCCCCCACTGGGGTGCCAGCATTTTATTTTTAGCATGGGGTTTTTTAATTTTATTTTGCGGACTTCTCAGACAATGCCCAATTTTGTGTTTTCTGTGAAATTGCAAATTAAGTAGGTCCCTATACGTGACTAGTGAGCTTGTGATGGGCCTTTATTTCCTGGGGAAGTTCGTTCCAGTCTCAGATGAGCCCCGCAAAAAGCTGAGTCTCCCACAGAGATGTGTTTTATCCTTAGTATGGTATAGAGATTTCCATGGTGCCAGAAGAAAATACCAGAAGTTGTATACCATGGTCTTCATCCTGGAACGTTAGGTGATGCAGACCTAGAACATGGAGTAGTTTGAGACCCTAAACTTGATTTGAAATTCCACAGGAATCCTAAAATTGGAAATAGGTTTGATGATGCATTTGTGGCAGTCTGTGATAAGGTGAGAAACTACAAAATTCTGTACTAGTTGCTGTTCAGGTGCTGAGACTGTCATTGCCAGGTATCATGTTTCTGTAGTCAAGGGGTTATGAATAACCAAGGCTAGGTCTTCAACCCATAGAATGGAAAGGAATTTCCTGTAGCTAACCTGAGATGAGACACACTACATTACTCGGAAATGCTACTACATGAAAGCTTTACATCAGTAAGGAACCAGGAGTTTGCATTACAACTTCAAACCTTTCAAAATGCTTTCCTCTCCAGTGTTATGCAGAGAAAGGGTAGTGGCAGCTGGGTACCCGCCTCTGATGCAAACTGGGTCACTGTGACCTGTAGGTTGTGGAGTGTTGGCTTAAAAGCCTCTAATATGTTAATTAATTCTAACAGGAAAGGCACCAAACCATTCCCAAATCTGATTTTTTTCAGTGACGATTTAAGAATGGTGCATCTTAGAGTCTGCAACAATACGAATCTTGATTTCAGAGAAGGATCTATCTAGCTTAATGAAATGAGAAGGAATACTTTTTGTTGGTTTTTTGAAATGCATAAAAAAGAAGCTAATGAGATGTTCTGCTGCTGAAGTTGCATTTGGTAGTATGCTATAGTTGCCAAGTGTTCTGCAGCTCACCAAATTAAAATTGACTTTCCTTGCTGCATTTCCAGATAATTGAGGTATTAATCCCAATTTGATAATGGAGGCAGTTAACTCTGAAGCTTAATTAAGGCAATTTAAGGTTATTTAAAACATGGACCTAAGCACACCCACGCTTATTTATCTGACCTTCTCCAACTATCTACTAGACAGATGCCAGAATCTTTATAGCTCCCCTGAAATAATAAAATATAACTATAATTTGCCATACAAATAGCAGCATAATGGAAAAAAGCACCCAAATCAGGATTGATATCAAAATACAGAGAACTTCATCAGTTGTAAAAAAGATATACATTTTCCTATTTAAATTGTCTGTTTTAAACACAGCTGAAGCCACCACAGAGGATGGCTCTCTTGACTCTGTATTTGCCTCCATTTTAATCCTGAACCCTGAAATGCCAACACTGTAGTCACTACTGTCCCGTATAAGGAAGGTCTGATGATATTTTCTTCAGAGCCTACCACCACTTCTGAAGCAGCTGGAAGGAAGTTTGCTGCATCTACCAGCTTGCCTGCGACTACCTACATCTTTGATCAGTGCTTTCAGCTCATCTTCCAATGGCTTTACACTGTGAAAGGCCAACCATATTTAATATTAAATGTTAAGGATTTGGGGTTTTTTTCTTTATGTGAATTTTGTTTTTTAAACAAGTACTTAGTTTGAAGTATTAAATACTTCAGAATTGAAACAGTTCATTAGTGAAGGGAAACGTGAACTTGTGAATTCTAAACGGAATCTTAAAGTTTAAGGTAGAAATATCATGCACCATTAAAGGAAATAACAAACAATTAGTAATCTTTCTCTGCATAGGTCTCAAAAATCTAAGGTTATGCGTAGGATGTGGGTTTTACTTTGGGAGTACTATTACAGAAAATCTGTGGTGTTAGACAAGGTCATGACATAGTGCAGAGTGCTTGGTCTATACACATTTAAAACGTACATTTATAGAACAAATGAAATATCCACAACAGACACAGCAAGCAATATGTATGTTATCAGGACAGTGAAAACATTAAGAAAATATTTGCTAAATCTAAACATTTCTAAAATTAGAACTTTTTTTGCAATAAGAATAGTTGAACACCAGTGAATGAATACACCAGTTTACTGTAGTAATAGAAACTTATCGGGAGTTGGCTTTCATGACTGAATGTCAGGACCCAAAGCCCCACTGATGTAAGAAGTCCCACTGTAATTTCTTAAGAGCAAGCAACCAGCCTTAAAAGTGCATGGTAACGAAGCCACATTCTCTGCCTTCTTTTGGCAAATCAAAGTGAAGACCCTAAACCTCAAGCAATCATTGAATTCAATGGGCTTTATCTAGGCAGAATAAACAGGAATAAGTTGCCAGTACTACAAGTGTTTAAACATCTATTTCATTCCACAGATTTGTTTTTATTTTATTCTTTTTCCATTGGCCAGGACCAAAAAGGAAGACCCTGGTACAAACAAAGTAAATATGCAACTGTGCAAACTGCCCACCATTAATATAACAGCGATAACAACAAAGATGAAGGAAGGCATAAATGAACACTGAAAAATGTTCTAATCCTGGAATGTCCCTAGCCACACAGGCCTGGCAAGAAATTGAACTGGAGATAATGTCAGCCATTTCAGTCTCAGCTCTAGATGTGCGTGGTGCCACAGAGGGCACTTGAACAATCCCAGGTGAAATTCATGATTATCTGAGTGTGGGCTAAACTCCACAGTTAAAATATGCAGAGTCCACCCTGAACAGCAGAAGAACATTTCTGAACAATTTTTTGTATGCAAATCTATGGGTTTAGTATAATATAAACAACAGTTTATAGAGCCAAATCAAAGGAAATCAGCATATTATGTTAGGTTATTGGATCAGTAGCAGATGAAAGGAAGCTCTTTTCCTTCTGAAGTGTTTTTTCACTGATTTAGAACTGTCTACATAGCAATAATCTGCCTCAGCTTGCTTTTCACTGCTATCAGAGGAGGCTTTTTAAGCTCTTGCTGTGTGGTAAAGACACTTTGCATTAAAAATGTAAATTAAGTTTATTAAGAAGGGTAAATGTGGTGACTAGTGGCCTTTCAGTGACTTCAGAGTGACTCATTCTAGACTTTCAAAAAACACATCACTAACATCACATACCACTATTGATAAGAGTAAAAAAAAAAAGTTTCCTGTAACTTGAAAAGATGGAAACAATTTCTTTACTTAACAGTAAGTACTTGGAAAAGTTATTAAACAGAGGTCAGCAAAGGGCTCTAATTCTAGAGAACCAGTGTTACCAGTTTAAACCACAGGAGAGAACACTAGCGCAATCATGGATTTCCTTTATAGTTATCCTTGGAGAAGTTTATACATAGTTGAAGAAAGGGGAGATGCAACAAATTCTTTGAATTTGCCTGAAACGTGCCAATAGGAAGTGATGTTACCTTCTGTCCAGATCAGCCAAACTAACATGTGAACGAGTTCAGTTTTCTTAAAATTGTTATCACTGTTCAAAATTTCAGTCCAGTTTCTCAACTCACCAGTGGGTGATTTTGAGTGGAAGGCAGCAGATATAACAACTCAGGGAGGTGGGTATGCATGAGAGCAGCCCATTCTCACCTCCTCCATGCTCATCTCAAGACATTCTGAGAGGGGATGGACTCTCCATACTTAAAGGTTTTTAACGCCCAGCTCGACAAAGCCCTGGCTGGAAAGACATAGTTGGGTATGGTCCTGCTTTGAGCAGGAGGTTGGACCAGATCAGTGGTTCCCAGCCTTTTTTATACCACGGCCCAGCAGGAGCAGGACGGAGCATGCAGAGCTGGCTGCCACCCTCCTAGGACTGCCCCACTGTGCAGCTTTAACTCCGGAAGCTCAACTTTAACCCTGGGAAGCCACTTGCCCAGGAGTCCCACTAGATGGCTTAAATGACCTCCTGAGGTCCCTTCAAACTCTAA
This sequence comes from Alligator mississippiensis, assembly GCF_030867095.1. NCBI lineage: Eukaryota > Metazoa > Chordata > Crocodylia > Alligatoridae > Alligator > Alligator mississippiensis. The sequence goes on from NC_081828.1 coordinate 33,154,074, forward strand.
TTTTCTATGATTCTGCCTTTTTATTGGCCAGAGCAGAGAGAACTGGACCAGCTGGTTGGCTCTATTTTTTTTACTGCCCTTACAGCTTCAGGAAGCACAGCTGAGTTAACAGCAACAGGATATCAATAGGTAACATTAGGAAGTTAAATGTTTCTGCTCGTTGCAGTTGGTGCAGAAGAAAGGCTTAAAAAGAGCAATGGAGACCCAGGATTTTGCTGATGGGTTTTGTGCCCGTGAAGAAGAAGCATACCATAGGTTCCACTTGGTAGCCATGCCCAAATCCACTTAACCCCAGCAGGAGTGGGAAGAAGACATAAGTAGGCCAAGAAGGAGCTACCCTAGGTGGTTTGGTTACATGGTGTGAATTTACTTAATCTACACTGGACCCAGTTTATATAACCTTTTTCTGAGGGGTGTATAAACTAAGTTTAAACTGACAAATAAAAATGAAACACAAAGAAAGAGCAAAAGGAAAGAGGACAGACAAGAGTGACAAATCATGCATTTACTTAGGCAGTTCTTCATGACTTCTTTTAATCATTTCATGAGTTTAAGTGCACAGTGCTGTGCACATACTATATTGTATATTTGCTTTCAGTTCTCTTTAAAACTGAGTGCACTGGATTACAGAGAACTGAAAATGAACAGATTTGACCTTTATTTTGTTTAGGAATATCTATTGTGGAATGGATTTTTTGCACCCAAATATGTTCACTCAAAAGCTAATAATCCCAAGTCTGTGAACATTAGGTGTGCCTTGAATGACCAGGATAAAAATGACATGCAGGGTCTTAAATAATACTTATCACCTCTCATGCAAGGTACCCAAGTAGCCTACGTTAATAAAAAAAATGCCAAGCTGCTAACTTCTTTTTATCCGCTATTGTTTAGAATTGACCCAAAAACAGTGATTTAAAATCTAACACCTGCATATGTAAAGTTAAATCAGTAGTAATGTGGGTGTAGTGATGTTCAGTATTACGAATTTGAACATCAGTGTCTTGCACTTGCACCTACGAAACATTTCACAGAAAACTGCACAAGTTAGGTTAAACATAGTTATGGGTCCCATGTGGACCTGACAGTGAACCTCTAGAGCTTCTTAGAAAAGCACCCTCCCCCTCAAAAGGAAGGTTATGTGGTGAATTAACTTCCTCCCTGCATCATTGTCAACCCTGAAGTACCGAGACAAACGCAATACACCAAGTTAAGTGCAATCACTTTGTTTCAGAGTCTGACACCCACTCCTTACATGTACTTCATGGTTTTAGAACCTGCCTTAAATAATAGCCCAGTTCAACCCAAAGGCCTTTCTGCTTCTCTGTGTTTGGTCATAAAAGGGCTACCATAAAGTGACTGGGAGGAGGCAGATCCTTCTCCACTGAGGTTAAACCCCCCCCCAAAAAACAAACAGCTACCAAAAGCATTACAAAATAGAATTTTACTCCCTAAATTTAAACTGCTACATTTGAAAAATGTACAGTGCTTCTGCTGGGAAATGCTGACTTGTGTTGAAGCAATTTGTTTGTATTCAATAGATCTAGGATAAACAGATATTTACACTGTCCATTTTTCCATCCACTTTAATTAAATTTCAATGGATATAAAACTTGTAAATAGGATCATCAGTGGACAAAGAGCTTAACTGAGCAAATTTTCTATATTCCCCCAAATCCAAGATAACATTGAATTTAAGGCAACCCCCCAATAATTAGATTCTATCCATGGAAAATCATAAATTCGTTATAATTTTCCATGGCTGGAATCTAATTATTGAAATGTCACCTTGAATTCATCTCCCCTCCCACCACTATGGCAGGGAAAGAAGCAGCAGAGGGAGGGAGGTAGCTAGACCCCTACCTCTTCCTCCCCTACTCCTGTCTGCCCGTGCCATTTGCCCTTATCACCTATCCCCCTCCTGCTGCTCCCCTGCCACTCACCCCAACCTTGTGCCTATCCTCACAGCCATTCACCTGTCCTACCTGCTACTTACCCCCTGCCAGTGCCTGCCCCCTCAGCTCCTTGTCTCCCTGCCGGTGTCAGCCCCCTGTTGCGTGAGTAGTGTTCCGCATTCTCTGGTTTTTATTTAAAAATAAAATCTGGGAATTTTGGGGGGTTTATCTTCGAAACATAAAAACTGGGATGAAGCCAGGATAAAGGAAGAAAAGGGGGGGAAAAAAATCAGTGTAAATCAGGGGAAAAAATTGGCAGTGAGAGAGGGAGAGAGTAAGAGTGGGACTAGGGAAGGAGTGGGGGGAGGGGTGCGGTGCAGCCCGTTGGCCGCTCCTGGGGCTGCAGCAGGGAGCAAAGCAGGGGGAGCTGTCAGTGGATACATGGCGGGGGGGTCACGGCTCTTGCTGCTACGTATCCCCCAGACATCGGGCTCTTTTTGGGGGGCCTGTGTCCCTGGATCTGAGTGTGGGATGAGAGCAGGCTCCTGCTGCAGCCCATCGTATCCAGGGTCAAAGCTGGGAGCCCTGTGCCCCCAGCTGCCCCCTCCTCCGGCCCCCATGCAGTCACTGCCACCCCCCCCCCCAATACAGCTGCTGCCACCCCCACCCCCTGTATCCAGCCAGAAACCTGTGCCTCAGGTAACTGGCACAGCGACACTTTTAGCTTACTGGTACCACCCGTTTTTCAGTTCAGATCCCCATTAACCGGCACAAGTTGGGAATGGGCTATATCAGGGAATTTATCAGTTAATAAAAAGGTAAAAAATGAAAATGAAAAACACTATGCATGACTCTCTGATGCCCTCCCCACCCCACCCTCCCCCTGCCATTTGCATCCATGCCACCTGCCTCCTCCCACTGCTTCTTACCCTGTGCAATCCCTCTGGCTCTGACCCTAACCAGAGGCACAGAGCACAGGGTGGCCCCAACCAAAAGAGACACTCTCTCCCCTATAATCTCCCCAGTCTTCCCTATATTTGGCCCCCCCCCCACTACCATGAGGTCTCCCCTGTGTTCCCCCTGCTGCATGAACCATCCTGGCCATGGCCTGGAGCAGATGGCTAAGGCTCGAGCCACAGCCACTGCCTGCCCCGGGCCAATACTCATATCCAAGATGAGAGCTCCCCCCCAACTCCATGTTAAACAAGGGGACTCATTGTGGATTTAAATAAATACAGTAAATGCATTTGTATGAAAAAACACCAGGCAACAGCAGTGAGGCCTATTTATATAGGATCACTATGTGAAATGCATGTTAAATGAAGCCAAGTACAAGGTCATGCATCTAGGAAATACAGAATGTAGACCATACCTACAAAATAAGGGGCTGTATCCTTGAAAGCAGTGACTCTAAAAGGAACTGAGTGTAAAATTACACTGTGTAGTTTTGCTAAGTGGTTAGACAATGGATTTGGGAAGGATGGTTTGGATAGGGATGATCCTGCCTGAGAAAGAGATAAGGCCAGATTAACCTTTTAGTAGGCCCTAGGCAATGAAATTTGTGGGCTCCAGGACAGTTGACAATCTTCCCCCCCCCCCCAGCACTTCCACCCATGGGGAGTGGGGCTGGAGCCACTGCTAGGAAGCAGCTGCCACAGGGAAGGGGAAGGGAGGCAAGCCCATCACAGGGAAGGGTAAGGGAGGCAGACAGGGCCATTCACGCCACCACTACAGAGGGAAAGATCAGGGCCCCCGCAGTTCAGACCCCTAGGCATGTGCCTAGTTTACCTACACGTTAATCTGGCCCTGGGTAGGGGACTGGACTAGATGACAATTGAAGGTCGCTTCCAGCCCTACTTCTCTATAATTCTATGAATTAGAGATTACAGTGAATAAGTAACCAAACCTGAGCACTAGTGTTGTGACAGAGGGAGAAATATGATCTTTGAATGCATAAACAGAAGTCATGATGTGAATTTAACATGAACAAAACATGGATGAGAAATATAAAAATAATTACAACAATTCTAGTATCCATAAGCTAAAATGAATATTGAAAAAAAGAGGTTGTAGAAAAGAGCCTCAAAATTATTTGAGTGCTAAAGAAAATGTGCTGGAGAAAGAGAGAGTTCAGTTTGTTTAGATTTACCAAAAATAAATTGAAAGATGTTTTGATTACAGTGTACAAGTACCTTAAAACAAGGAGAATAAAAAGGGTACTTAAGGTCTATTTAATCAATCAGAAAAAGGAACACGAACCAAAAGGATGGAAGTTAAAGCCAGACAAATTCATTTGTACTAAGAAACATGTACTGTTTTACCATTGAAACAAACTACTAGGGGGAAGTGGTGAATTTTATACCTCAATGTCTTCAAATCAAGACTAGATTAACCTGCTTTAAAAATCAGGCAACTTTTGGGTAACAGGAGGAAATTCTATGGCTTATATTAAACTAGATCATTTAATTGTTCATTTTGGCCCTTATACCTATGTACTAAAATGAATGCAAAGGAACAATATGCAGCACCTTCTATAAATGAAAATGACCGACCAAAACACAGCAATCTTTTTTATCTTTCTTCAGAGAAGATAAGTAAAGTATCACATATGAACTGCTTATCTATGCATTTTTAATGTACCAATCACTGTAATATATAGACACTATGTGATTAAAACAAATGATTATTCTATCTTTTAATCAGCTTTGTGACTGCTGCACTTTAGGAAAAATATTCCTATAAAGGACACTTTATACAGAGGATATTTGATTTATTTAAGCATGGTAGCTTGCATAACAGTAATCACTATTGAAAAAACATACTGGAATACATAGATGAGCTCAGGGGTTAGGAAAAGATATAATTAGTTGAAGAATCACGGGAAGAAAAAAGCTTGGTCACAATAAGCAAGAGAGGTATGGTTTTGAAGGCAACATTTCAGAGGGGAAGAAGAAATCATAACCAGGATGGAAGTTGAGATACACCTGTAACTGAAAACTTACAGGGAGGATAGCCCCTGCAAAAAAACTCTCTAGGGTGACGTAACGAAATTCAGGTAGGATAGCTGTACCATAACAGAGACACAGTATGGCATTAAGTCATGACTTCTGAAAGGCAAAAAAATAGAAAGTAGATTGTCATTTATCATTCCTAGAGCAAGAGTTAGGCCATGGAGTGAGAGCGCCAAAAGTAGAGATTGCAAAGGAGAGAGACAGTCAAGATAGGAGCCAAAAGGAAGCATGCTCAGTTACTACAGGGAGAGGAGCCTCACTGCAAACAGGATTTCTACGTGATAGGTCAAGTTACAAAATCCAGAATAGATAACACTAGGACAAGGCAAACGTGGGTTTAGGATAACTCCCATGAATTTGTTTCTAGTAGGATTCAGTCCAAATAAGATAGATAAAAAAGGTTGAAAACCCCAGGTCTAAGTACTCCTGGTGACCGGACACCGAACAGTGGAGAGGCGGGATGGGAGAGTGGCATGAAGCCAGATGCTTAGCAGGGAGGCAGGGATGGTGGCATGCAGGTGAGGATGGAGCGCTGCCGCCTCCCAGGAGCAGGGCTGTGGCAGAATGGAGAAGCTCACCGGGCTGAGGTGAGGGCAGCAGAGCCTCTCTGCAGGGTGGAGAAGCTCACCGGGCTGGTGTGTGGCAGCAGCGGCTGCTATGTGCAAGCTTCCTCATCCCACAAAGGAGAGCTGCTGCCCTTGCCCTGCCCCAGCTGTGCTCCTGGGAGGCAGCAGTGCTCCACCCCCGCGTACCCTTAGAACAGGTCCAAGTACCCCCAGGGGTACTCATACCCCCACTTGACAACCCCTGAGAGAGACTGCGGAAAATTGGCTCCAAACAAAGCTTTTCACCTAGAGGGAAATGTTCAGTCTTTGAAACATTCAGTGGTAGAAGTCTACAAAGGCAAAAAAGGCAAATATACACGCTAGAGGTCATGAGAAAACATACTATTTCTTGTCACTGGCTTGTAAGCAATACATAACTTACAAGAAGTGTAATTTTGGATACATAACAACATCTTTATGTATCAGAATGGCTCATATTTAACAGTAGAGCTTTCCCAACATTTCAGTAGCACAGTCTTATGCTTTAATGAGAAGGAAAAAGGAATAAATGGAAAGGAGAAATGTTAAAGAACAGATCAGAACCAGAATTAAGAAACACTTTCAATGTTTATGGTTGTCATTTGTTACCTGGATTTCTAGTTCAGCAATATGTTGCTGGAGTTCTGCCACTGCAGCAATGTGGTCTGCTTCACGGAGCCTTACTGCCATCACTTCTTCCTTACTCTGAAAAGAAAGAACAGGGTTAAGCTGCCAAAGCAAAAGTTATGACTCTCTGATTTCAAAACTGAATATTTGTCTGGGTAAAAAACAAGACAAAAGCTAACCTACATAATAAAATATACATGACTGATATAACCAAAGAATGCTAGTGGATCTGGTTTTAATTTGAACAAATTGTATTGTATGAACATCTCTTAATGCTCAATTTTAGGGCTGTGCAAAGCTTTGGAGGACATTTGGCCCGATTCGGGGACCGAATCTCAGAATCCGAATTGAATTGGGAGACCAATTAAAAGCTTTGAATCAATTCGAAGCATCCGAATCAATTCGGGAAAAGATTTGGAAAAGATTCGGCAATTCAACCATAGACTAAACAGGCAGCTAAAACAGCTGCCTCCAGCTGGTAAGTCTGTTGGGGTTGGAGGATGGGGGAGGGAAGGGGCATGGGGGAGGGAAGAATTGGGGCTGGGACAAGCTGCCTAGTCAGGGCAGGGGGGCACGGGATGTGGGCATGGCAGTGCTCGGAGCAGGGGCTCTGCCTTGCTGCCACCTGCCCAGCTGGGTTGGGGGGACAGGATGCAGGTGCGGCATGCTTCCGGCGGAAGGGGGCAAGTGGCAGTAGGACATAGGCCCCACTCCCAGCGCTGCCATGCCCACATCCCGTACCCTTCCGCGTTGGCTGGCAAGCGGTGACAGCACCTGCTCTTCCAAGCTGGCTGGCAAGTGACAGCAGTGCAGGGTCCCCGCTCCCAGCGCTCATGAACACCACGTGCCCCTGGAGGCTGGGGGGCCACGGCAACTGCCTGCAGGCAGCAGTGGAAACATGAAGGCAGCGTGCGGGGAGCTCCCGCAGGCAGCCACAGCTGCGTTGGCTGCCGGGCAGGGGTGGTGAGCACCGACCAGCAGTCAGTGACCACCCGCAGGTGCCACCAGCAGCAGCAGCCAGCAGCAAATCGAGGGCCGCTCACAGACGCCACTGGCGAGGGGAGGAGGGGTGGCAAGTGCCAACTGGTGGTCGGTGACCACCTGCAGACACTGTCAGCAGCAGGGGGGGCAAACGGCAACTGCCCATAGGCACCACCGGCAGTGTTGGTGGCGCTTTTTGCAGGGGGTGCACCACCAAGCTAAAGAGGTGCATGTGCACCCACATGCACCCCCTACACGTTGCCAATTCCAGTGCTGATATGGGCACGGCAGCACTGGGAGCAGGAGCTCTGTCCTGATGCCACTTGCTCCCTTCCGCCTGAAGTGAGTCGCTTCTGCGTAGTGCCCCCTTCCACCCTGCACCAACTGGGCAAGTGGCAGCAGGACAGAGCTCCTGCTCTGAGCACTGCTGCGCACATATCCCGTGCCCCCCCTGCCCAAGTAACATGACCCCCACCCTGGCTGGGCAGCTTGTCCCAGCCCCAACCCCAATCCCTCCCTCTCCTAACCCCAACAGACTTACCAGCTGGAGGCAGCTGTGTCAGCTGCCTGTTTAGTCTATGGCCGAATCGCTGAAGTGGCACCAAACCTTTCAGATCTGACTTGGCCAAAATGAATTAGGAAAGTGATTCAAATCTCTGAATCAAATCACTGTCCTCTGAATCGGATGAATCCAAAGCGAATACTTGATGCTTCACACAGGCCTACTCAATTTTATTAATTTGGGTTAGCAACTATACCACACTGTAAAATATGCAAGATGTGCGACCAGTTTATTTGCTAAGAAAATCTGCAAGTAGCTCATAGTCAACCAGCTACAATGTGATAGGGCTAATTAATGCATGTTATCTAATTCCTGCCAGAATTGTAGTTGAGCAAAATTTAAGTTCGATTTGGGTAACACATTCCATATTTCATCCGAGTTTTTAGATTTGAGTATCAACCTCTCACAAAAGAAATGGGGAATGTTTGGTTCTCTAACACTGTATTGTATCATTGGCTTAGTTATGTCTAAAATGCCAGATACTGCACAAACACCTATTTAAACACTCCTTTCTGTAGAATCATACATGCTTCTGTGGTACAGACATATTTCCAATACAAACTAGGCCTAGACTTGCTTTCTTTGAGATGACTAAAAATAAGCCAGAGATGTATGATTGATAACTATGATTAATATAGACAAACTATGGTATTTTAAGCCCACAATATCATTCTAAAAGCATATTTCAAATACATAATTAATATATTTGTGCAAACTATTCACAAACACTCTAACAGATTTAGCAACTATTGCATTAAAGCATGTTCTTACCATCTTATTTTCTGCATGCACACACACACATATACGTTTTTTTAATTTTACTTCTCTGAAGTATAAGTGGTATAGTTAACTATAGAGGTTAAATATTAAGTGCATTAATAGCTTTCCAAAGCTTTTCATAAAGCTTGTTTCCTCATCCGGGAAACAAGCAGGATGAACTGAAACAAACAGGATGAACTAGCGCTCCTGCTTGCACTAAACACCTATGACTTAGCGGGGCTAACGGAAACCTGGTGGGATTCATCCCATGACTGGGCAGTACATATTGAGGGTTATAGACTGTACAGAAAGGACAGAATGAGGAAGAAAGGGGGAGGGGTTGCGCTCTATGTCAGTGAGCATTATACATCAACCCTCATCAAGACAGAATCCAAGGATGAGGAAGTAGAAGGATTGTGGGTTAGGTAGACCCCTACCACCAAATCCCTTTCTCCTTGCCCCCCATGTAGCCTGCTAAGTGGGCAGAAACAATTGGTGATGGACAGGGGGGACAAGGCTGAACTCCTCAACAAGTTCTTTGCCTCAGTGTTCCTAAATGAGGGGCACAACAAGTTTCTCACTGGGGTTGTAGAAAGGCAGCAGCAAGGCACCAGACTTCCATGCATAGACCCTGAGATGGTGCAGAGTCATTTGGAAGAACTGGATGCCTTTAAGTCAGCAGGCCTGGATGAGCTCCATCCGAGGGTGCTGAAGGCACTGGCTGACATCATTGCAGAGCCACTGGCGGGAATATTTGAAAGCTCGTGGCGCACGGGCCAAGTCCCGGAGGACTGGAAAAGGGCCAACGTGGTCCCCATTTTCAAAAAGGGGAGGAAGGAGGACCCGGGCAACTATAGACCTGACAGTCTCACCTCCATCCTTGGCAAAGTCTTTGAAAAAATTATCAAGGCTCACATTTGTGAGAGCCCGGCAGGACAAATTATGCTGAGGGGAAATCAGCACGGGTTCGTGGCAGGCAGATCGTGCCTGACCAATCTAGTTTCTTTTTATGACCAGGTTACGAAACGCCTGGACACAGGAGGAGGGGTGGATGTCGTATACTTAGACTTCAGGAAGGCCTTCGATACGGTATCCCACCCCATACTGGTGAACAAGTTAAGAGGCTGTGACTTGGATGACTACACAGTCCGGTGGGTGGCGAATTGGCTGGAGGGCCACACCCAGAGAGTCGTGGTGGATGGGTCAGTTTTGACCTGGAAGGGTGTGGGCAGTGGGGTCCCGCAGGGCTCGGTCCTTGGACCGATACTCTTTAATGTCTTCATCAGTGACTTGGACGAGGGAGTGAGGTGTACTCTGTCCAAGTTTGCAGATGACACAAAGCTATGGGGAGATGTGGACATGCTAGAGGGCAGGGAACAGCTGCAAGCAGACCTGGACAAGTGGGCAGAAAACAACAGAATGCATTTCAACAAGGAGAAATGCAAAGTGCTGCACCTAGGGAGGAAGAATGTCCAGCACACCTACAGCCTAGGGAATGACCTGCTGGGTAGCACGGAAGTGGAAAGGGATCTTGGAGTCCTAGTGGACTCCAAGATGAACATGAGTCAGCAGTGTGATGAAGCCATCAAAAAAGCCAATGGCACTTTATCGTGCATCAGCAGATGCACGACGAATAGGTCCAAGGAGGTGATACTTCCCCTCTATCGGGCACTGGTCAGACAGCAGTTGGAGTACTGCGTGCAATTCTGGGCACCGCACTTCAAGAGGGATGCGGATAACCTGGAGAGAGTCCAGAGAAGGGCCACGCGTATGGTTAAGGGCCTGCAGACCAAGCCCTACGAGGAGAGACTAGAGAAACTGGATCTTTTCAGCCTCCGCAAGAGAAGGTTGAGAGGCGACCTTGTGGCTGCCTATAAGTTCATCACGGGGGCACAGAAGGGAATTGGTGAGGGTTTATTCACCAAGGCGCCCCCGGGGGTTACAAGAAATAATGGCCACAAGCTAGCAGAGAGCAGATTTAGACTGGACATTAGGAAGAACTTCTTCACAGTTCGAGTGGCCAGGGTCTGGAACGGGCTCCCAAGGGAGGTGGTGCTCTCCCCTACCCTGGGGGTCTTCAAGAGGAGGTTAGATGAGCATCTAGCTGGGGTCATCTAGACCCAGCACTCTTTCCTGCTTATGCAGGGGGTCGGACTCAATGATCTATTGAGGTCCCTTCCGACCCTAACATCTATGAATCTATGAATAATTTATGAAAACTAAATTGATCTAGTTTTATGAAAACTTAACTTCTCTACCATTTCACATATCTTAAGATAGATATAATAATACCCTTGTGATGGTCTCTGTATACCCTGGGTGCATTTACACATGACACTTTAATGTTCAGTGGACTGTTCTACTGCACGTTAGCAGGTCACAGCAAAAATCATGCTGAAGCGCTAATAAGCAGTAGAATTAGTCTACTGTACATTAAGCGTCACAAAAAATTGCCTTTGCTACTGTGCATTAGTGCTGCTACTGTGTCTTTATCTAGTACCTTGTATTAGAGATACTAAACTTAATGTGCAGTCACAAACGTGCATTAATGTACATGTAGACTTGTCCTGTGAACAGGAAAAATATTAGTTATATGGAGTCCATTTATGAAATGACATTAAAAACATTCTTTCCCTAAAAAAAAAATCTACTTTGAATTAAGATAATGCTTTCCAGTATAATGTAAAATTATTATAGTGCATTTTGTAGAAGTTCTGAAGATTTTTTTTAATTACTCTTACTATTCCACTAAAGGTTTTTTGCTGACAAGAAGGTGATACTACCATGTACAATACATGAAGTGTTTTGGTAAATGTAGTAGGATTTAGCATGGTTCTACTGAACCCCAATTATTGAAAGTGCTTTAATAGTTCCCCTATTTAAAGGGTATTGCCTTCAGTTAAAAAAATTTTCCAGGTCTGAATTTATTGGAAGGAAGGTATTCAGGTAACTCCAGAATATTCAAGCAACAGGCTTCTGTCTTTATTGACTACAAATGAGATTTTAATTTAGGCTTTTTCTAATGCAAAGCAAAAATTTCCAACCAAAATTAGTTTTTTTTTCCTCCCCCTGGAGAGAAGAGGGGGTTGTCATGCAAAGACACTGAAATTCAAACATTAAAAAAGGGAAGAAAAAAAAGGAAGTTAAAAAATATTTTTTTCATATCTAGGAAAGGTACTAGGATTAAATGAAAAAAAGTGAAGAATTTGCTTTGTACATTTAAAGAAGTAGCAAAAGCAAAGTAACAGTGCAAGCCAGCAAAACTCACTATTGACTGGTAAGACCCGCCCCTAGTCTTCCTGGTAATGAAATCATTGTTCTTCCGTGCTAAGAAGGGATGTTTGTGATATAGATACATGCCCTCTAGGAGCAGGAGTAATGTTTCTCATTTTACATAGGCTGCCAAGTAATATTGTTACCTAGGCTAGACTTGAAAATAAGGACAAACACCAGCAAAACTAGTTCTTTTAATAACTTATTAGAGCCATAAATCCCAATGTTTTTTAAATAAAAATCAATGCCACTTTATAGTAAAGAAAGTTTACAATCAAACTGATCAAAAACATTCCAGTCTTTAAGTTAAACATTGTGGGCAATGAAATTTAGCTCAGCAGACCACAAAGATGCTATGCAGATTTTTCTAGTTGTAGTTATAAACCTATAAGCAGCCAAAAAAATGTTTCCTTAAATCTGGTGAAAGTGTTTGTCATACTTCCAGTAGAGTTTGATATGCTTTTCTTTAAGCTATCTGAAGGCATCTGATACTGTGCTCAAGTTCTATTTTAGTCATTAGGACCTGGCTAGATAACAACATTTCCGATGTAAAAGTAGTATCGGAATAAGACCTATTTAAGTGTTTGAATTTTTCTGTAAGTGGTTATTTCTGTCCAGAAACAGTCGTTGTAACAGTCATAACATTGGTCTTGTCCTTTACTTACAAGATAATTAATATAAATATTTAGCAAAGATTAAACTTTTGTCATTTGTCAGAAGCAGTAGGTTACATCTAACTTTTGTTGCACATCAGATATTTCCCAACACTGCAACATTACGGTAGTTTGTATACAACACTGTGCACTTCAGATTTTTCATTTGTTACTTGATTATTTAACAGTCAGCTTTTAATTTATTTCACAGTTACTAGACCAGATTTGTTCATCAACTTACTCTTTATACATCCCTTATTTTTTGTATAGTCAGCTAAGATAGTTTTTCTGTCAGAATGGTACCTCTTTTTCAACACAACAACTTTTACAGTAACTACTGAGGACCAGTTCTGGTCCACTAGTTACCTGTATTTTTCATTAATGAAAACAAGTAAATGCAATGCCACTGACCCATATCTCAAATATTAAATTCAGATTGAGGGCACCATCCTGCCTTCAATTTGGCCCAGGGAATCTTATGGACTTCATTGACATCTGATTTTTTTCCAATTACAAAACAACACAGTTTGACTCAAACAGCCTGTCAATTGTTAACTGGATATCACAGGAGACGGACACAAGAAGCTACAATTTTTTTATATGTGTTACACTTTATTAAAGTGGTCACTATAAGTCTTGGTGCATTGGAGGTCCAATTCCTAAATATCGGCTTCATCTGAAGTACTGACACCACTGAAAATAAGAACAAGACATCTGTCATATTCCATGTGACTGATTTTAGTTTCCTTACAGGAGACTTTGAAGCATGAACAACAGACTAACTTCTTGGAACCTGAAGTTGTAGCATGTTCCATTTCAGCAATCAGAAATTCTAGCCCCCTTCGTTAACCAGCCAACAGACCTCTGCAGTTCTGATCTGATGCCAAAGTTAGAGATCCATGATGAGGATGGCCAAGTCTTAGAGAAATTCAGCAAACTGAATTGCAAAGAAATAGCTTCCAATAAGGAAGTTAGAAAATACTGCAATGGAACATCTACTTCTTTGAAAGGCAACTGACAACCAGGACAGGAAAGAGATCTTTTTTGGGTATCCATTTTTCTTCTTTACTTCATATCATTTATAGATTTCCATTTGGAATACATGACCTCACATTTCTGAACGTCCACAGTATAATACAAATTTTCTTGAAAACTAAAAACAATTCACCAGTGACATACCGTGGGTGTCCAGTGCCTGGAGGCCAATGCTTGTATTTCCACAACCCCTCCCACACCCCCCAGGCAGGTCCTTCTTGTAGCAATACTTAAAGTCACGTCGCACAATAAGAACTCTGAAGGGCCGGGCTGGCACCACCCCCAAGGCTGGCGCCCAGGGGGCCATGGCCCCATCCCCCACGTTGGTCCGCCATTGCAATTCACATACGAAAAGTATTTTTAAGTAGGGCCTACAATCACTTTGAACAATCAAATCAACTTATGCTTGGGAAATAGAGACCTATACCTTCTCAAAATAGCAAAAGACCCAACATAATCCTTGAAGGCTTTCTGTAACTTCTGTTGTTCCTTGCCCCAGCCCTGGGGCACCACATCCTCTTAAAATATTTAGTTGTCAATGTCAGCCTAAGATTGCTTATTCTTCCCATCACCATCTTTCCCTTCCCTCCTAAATCCTTTCTGCTTGACCCACAGCTGTCAAGACCATCTATATGTCCTATCAGCTGACATAAAAATACATTTTGAAGAAACTGAGAAGCTAATGGCCCTTTTATCATAAGATGCATCTTCTAATTTTACTTCTAACAGCAGATGTGTCAAACATCCAGCCTATGTAGCTCCTGGAGAGCAGCAGCAGTGTTAATCCCTGCAGCCCCCCGAGCCAACACAGCAGAGGGAACTGCATGGGTCAATGTAGCTGTTGCTCACTCTACCGCCAAAATGCCAGGTAGAGATCTCTGTTGGAGACTCATTTTGGTGGCAGTGGGGCCACCAAACCCCAATGCCTACAGCCACCCGAGCCAAGACAGCAGCTCAGACAGCTTATGTAACTTACATTAACACTTACATAACTCAACTTGCTGACAGAGGTGGGACCATATCGGGCCCATGAGGCCAAAAGAGTTTGACATCCCTGCTCTAAGGGATCATTCTGATGAGTAGGTTGCCCTAGCAAGGAAATCCTTGCTTTTATTTACATATTGCAGTCTTGATTTTCTTTGTCGCACTTTCATAATTTATTTGACTGAACAGTTCACTGCATTCTACTGCCCTGCAGAGAGTAATATACCTTAAGTTATGAATGTGTGAGAGACCATGTAGGTTTCACCTGGAAAAATGAAAATCATGGCTGTGGGGACAGGCTGCAATGTTAAAAAAAAATGGAGTTAGGAGGAAGTATTTGAGATCACTCCAGAACAGGGCTGTCCAACTGGTCCCCAAAGGGTTAACCTGTAGCTTCCAGGCTCCCCACATGGCTTTCCTGCTGCTAGAGTCCCCAGTCTCCCCCTTCTTGCTTTTGCCTCCTGCCCCTGGAGTGGGGCACCCACAGGGCCAAGGCAGCCTGCACCTGGGGGGCTCTGGGAACTTAAGAGGTGTGTGGCCCAAGTTGGGGGGAGGGGAGGAAGGAAGCAGAGTGGCATGCAGCCTAGTGCCCTCCTTTGGCAGGGAGGCCTGGTGTGGCATACAGACATGACCCCTCAGAAGTTAGAAAGCCCTGCTCCAAAACATAAGAACACAAGAGATGCTGAGCTGGGACATACCACATGTCCATCCAACCCAATATTCTGAACATCTCGGTAGCAGAGAACGGTTGCTTAAGGGGAAAGCTATTTCTGCAGGGCCTATCCAGACTGAGCTGTCCCTTGCCTCTTTCCTTGTAGCTTCCACCAATGAGAGGCCTGGAAAGTCCTAGTTTGGAAGTTGCAGCCCTACTCTTGCATTCAATGCCTGCTGCTGGACCTATCCTGCATGAACTTATCCAATATTCTTTTGAACTGGCTTAAACTGACAGCCACTACATCATCTTGTGGCCATAAGTTCCACAAGTTATATGCACACTGTGAAAAAATCTTTTAGCTCAATTTCATTGCATGTCCCTTACTTTTGGCATTGTGGGACATAGTAAATATTAAGTCCCTGTTTTCTTTCTTGATGCAATTCATTATTTTATAGATCTCCTTCATATCCTCCCTTTCAGTTCACTAAACTGAAAAGTCCTGGTCCAGTTTCTCTCCGCTCTTATGGAAGCCTCCCTAACCCCCTAATCATCATTACTGCCCTTCTCTGCACCTTTTCTAATTGTACTCTACCTTTTTAGGGGCAGGAGAACTCAAACTGAATGCAGTATTCAAGGTCTGGGCAGAACAGATTTATACAGTGTTTAATGGTATTGTGTTTTTCTGCTTAATTCCCTTCCTAATAAAGGAACTATTAGCCTTTTACTGGCTGCTGCTGCTACGGTAATGCTACAATGAAAAAAAATACATTTGGCGAGAAAGGGGAGGGAATTAAATGGTGTCACAAGAACTTTATCTTTGTCTGAATTAAGTTTATAAAATGAACAGAAAACATGGAAAATTTACTATGCTAAGTGATAATTTAAATCCATTCAGTTGTTTTTTTTTAACACGCAAAGAAATGCTGCTTTGAAGAAGTATTGGTATTCTAGTAGAAATCTCCCAGCTTTAGCTTCTACAGTCTTAAACAACTAACATGCACAGTGTGGAGGAAGATTACAATTAAGATATGTATATTGTAAGTTAAGTACATTATATACATTCAGAAAATCAACTATAGTCAGCTGCTTTTCAATGCACGCCTTACTGGTTGGCTAATTTACTGTAAGCATCACAGAAGAAGTTGGTTTGAAAGAATCTGAAAGAAGGGCTTGCTCTTATAAGTCAGTTCGGAAAGGGCATTCTGAACACCCAGCTTCATAGAAGAAATCAAAAGGACTGTCAGAGTGAAGAGGGGTCAGGACAAAGCTGGAAAAAAAGAATTCTAGATAGCTGTTGGTAAAACATGCCTCTACATTTAGAAATGAGGGAGGGCTATATTTATTTGATTACAAGACAAGATGTATTCCCCACATATAACATGGACTCAGGTAAACACAGTAGTTGGAAAAAAACAAGTGGAGTAAAAGGATTACTTTTCAGGACAGACAGATCACTGCATGTCTGTACCGTGAAATGGCCAAAGGAGGTCAGCAATCCAGAGAGATCATTAGGTCAAGCAAAAGAGTAGTAGAAGAAAAGCATAGGATACCTAATGTTAAGATGTTAATGAAGGATAAAAGTAGGGTAAAACTAAATTAGAAGTTTCCTACTTGAGCGAGGGAAGTACAGATGCCTAGCAGTATAATTTACAAATATTTGAAATTTTATTTAAAAAAGAAGCATGCAAAATTCTGTAAAAATATTAGGATTGGACCCTGTCCCAGGAAAAATTAAATTCTAAACCAGTATTCACTTAAGGCATTAGAATCCCAACTAGAATCAAAATATTTTTGTGAAATTATTTTATCTTCATTTTACATTATTTTGGTTGGAATTACAGACTATCACAAGTATACATTTTTTTAAATGTTATAATGCAAACCTCAAACATCTTTCATCTACTACAGATTATGAAGCAAAATTCAGGGTTTAGTCAAGATTATAGTCAGTGGTACCATGTCTACTGCTGGCCACAAGTTCCATTCTTAAAATGAATCCCCGTAAGAATTGTCTTTAAATGTGCCAGCACTATCATTTGCAATAGTCTCTGCTTTCAGCAAGTATCCCCATCCAATCGCAACTCACTTTACAGCCAGACTTTCCATGCAAATTATCCAAATGGAGATACAGATCTAATTCAGATTCTGGATTACAAAGATACTAATGAAAAGTGCTTTCTTACTTTATAAAAAGGGCAATGTTACCCCATTTCTTTTTAAATATTGTTTTACTATGGATTTGGCATGATTAACATCAACACTACTTAAACAAGAATTCTAAGAGGAGGGGAAACTGTCATTATTTTTATACTTAAAAATCAGCAGAATATAAAAACAACGTTGTGAATACTCAGTAATGAAAAAATGTGTGAAAAATAAAAACAGTTTCAGCATTAGAAACCAAAGTTGAGAGTAAAGAAACCAATGTTTGTAAAGAAGTGTGTTGATTCTACTTGCTAGGACTGAGGTCTGATAAAGAAGTTTTAGGAATCTATTCACCGGGCATATATCTACACGCAGAATTAACATGCAGCAATAAACTCTGGTACATATAGCACCAGAGTTTAAAATCAGTCCTGAGTGCAGCATTTGAATGTGTGCCGAGGACCACAGCACACTGATCCAGATCAGAGCAGCCCTGGCTGGCATGGGTCCTGGAGGGTCAGCATGCCAGCCTGGGGCTGCTCCAACCAAGCTAAACATGCTGTGGAGGGGCTGGTTGGGGCATGAGGGTGCCTCAGTGTGAGGTTAGCCAACAGAAAGTCCCCACATTGGAGTACCCTCATGCTCCAGCCGGCCTCTTCAGTGTCTACACATGTTGCTGAGCACTAAAGAACTCTACAACAGAACTGCAGTGGAGTTTATTAGTTTACTGTGGCCCAATAGGGCTGCATGTGTAGATACAGAGACGTTTACTGTAGAACTAATTAGTCAGCTTTGCAGCAAACATCTCATTTAGATGTGCCCACTAACTATTAAAGGGTATATCTACAACACAATGCAGCTCCTTCCGGAGCCTCTGTGGTTGTTAGCACAGCATTGCCCCTGTGCTAATAACTTCAGTTAACATGGCTATACAGTTTCCAGAGATAACATGTACAGAGCTACCTTGTGTATCGCTGCATGGTGCTGCAATGTGCCCTGTACACAAATCCATAATATTCAATGGAAAGATTCCTAAAAACTTGGGCTGGCACATCACATTCCACTGTCCTTTAGTACGTAACTACACCTAGCCATGTCAGAAATAAGTGATATTAATACTGCATAAGCAGCAGGAAAAGTATTTTTTCCTAAAGAAATGCTGAATTTCCTAGGAGAGGAAAACTAGAGTTTATTCTTCTTAAATTAAAAATTCAAATATATTTGAACCAGAGCAATCCTTAACCAATCTCTTACTTGACTTCATTTGGTCTGTGAAGGGAAAAGAGACAAAAGGTACTGAATATGAATTGTGCCCCATGACTGAGGGTAATTAAAGCTAGGTCAGCAGAGTTTAGTTTACAGAAATCTAGTCAATTCAGTTGTATTGCCCTAGAGGAGATAATGCTTTGAAGGATGCACAAATTTCAGTATTTACAGATTTCTGCAAGTGTGATATTGTAACAAAACTATGCATATTAATAAGGATGTAATTTCATCTCTGGGATTTAGTGACAATGATAAACCACTCAAGCTTCACTCTTCATTTATATTGTCACCAGAACCCTTTGATGGAATTACAGCCTTATGTACCCTTGGGGGTATGTTACTTCTTATAACTGAAGTGTATGTATGAGAAAAATTACTCAATTTTTTAAAACTGTGTCCTAGATAAAACATACAGAAGTTATAAGCTCTCTTAAGCCTTTTTGTCCCCTAAAGTAAAACTCAGGTGTATTCATGAAGACATCTGCAAGCTAATGAACTCTTAAAGCAGTATGTACAGATGTACACATCAAGAAACACAACAGGATTATTGACACTCCCCCTCAATGTACTATCCTTTTGGAGAATACTAAAAACCTGCTATTGGTAGTCTTCAACACTTCAGAAAAAAATGTAGTAAAACAAATTTACCTCCTATTTGCATATACGGAAAAGAGTCAAGTAAATACAAGCTTTTAAATTTTTTTAGCTTCTCTGATAAACACAGTAGTAGTAGTAATAATTATAATAACAATACTACTACTACTACTACTAATAATAATGAAACAAAATCGAAAGCAACTTACACTTAACCTGTAACAACTTCCTGGTTCTGTAGCCTCACTTTTAGGTAAAGAGCAATGGCCAGTCTAAAGTACTGTTTTACCGAGAAGCTACAGGTTAACTTTGCAGGACTTCATGTTCACTGTGTCAGTGATTTCTAAACTAAATCTATACATTTTAAAGGAAAACTATGTTACTCATTTTAAGCCATAACATCATATTAAACCCATACTTTGAAAGAGAAGGTGGGTTCTTTCCTTCTTGAGTCTTTTTGGTCATTTGAAAAAGATAGATAGGCAGACTACCACTGAATAAGAACTGTCATACCCACTTCTTCTGTTCTACCTTAGTTCTATTCCAGTTCTACCTTAATTTTTTCACAGTGGTGCTGATTCTGCAATGTTCAGCAAAGCCAAGTACTAAAACATGTTTGTTACGAAAGCTATCAGATATGTCTGAGTAACAGCGATCAGGATCTATTGAGTAAGAAAGGTACCTTACTATATCAAGTCACTTTTTTGGGTAGAACCACACTTTAAAGTAAAAGTTAATCTTTACAGGACCACAAACCAGCAGCTCTGTCAAAACCTAAATGATTTTGGTAGACAGTAAATCAAGGATGACACTGTCAGTTCAGTACAAGTCGTAAAGTTCTGTTTTACCTGAGGTGTTTAAAAGCTCATAATGTGATCTACTAGTAATATACAAGATTGAAGAATTTGTATATACATTTCGTCCATGAATTGTGTACTCATGATTCCATTTACCTTGCATTCAATCTCTGCTTGTCTGCGTTTGGCTTCACTTAACTGAGCAAGAAGTCCTTTGTTCTGTGTAGAAAGATACTGCACCTTCCCTTGCAGATTGGTAACCTCTTGCTCCGCCCTTCGCAAGTGGTTGCTATTGATCTGATTCTGCCATTTATAAAAACAGAAGATAAAGTTTAAGAGGAAAAATGTCAAAGCAGGTCTTTGATGTTTATCCCACCTAACTTGCTTCAACAAGGCAAAGACTGATTAGAATTAGTTTCTTGAGTAACTTCTCTGTAAAAAGGACTGACAGGGTTTGCTTGTTTTTATTTACAAACTGAATTTGTACATTTTTACTGAGCAAAAAGCATTCTCAACTTTGACAGCCAAATATGCATTTAATCTTAATGTTTTACTTTAAATTAGAAAAATGACCGAACTACCTTTTGGCTGATAAATATCAAAAGTCAAAGTATGCTTAAGTAACAAGAATTCAAGTACTATACACAGAACACTCAGATTAGTTACCAAGATGTTAGATTCTGTAAGCAAAATTACTTTTTATAGAATCATTGTACAAAAATATAGTAATATAGTACCAAATTTTGTTCAAAGGGAAACTAACAATACACATGCACAGAAGCACTGAGTACATACAGTGAAGTATTAAAGGTTAAGATTTTTAGTACATGGCATGTGGTAGAACAGGATAACTATGCCCCCTGCTGACTGTAGTAAAATAGTACAGGTTATTTTTCCAATTACTGATCCTTTTTTGCTTAGGCTGTTGGCAGGAGTTAATGGATTCATGTAAATGGATTTTGAGGAATTTTATACCCTACTCCCCAATCACAAGATATGCCATGCCACACATGCATGGCAGGTTGCACAATTTAGCTAGTAGGGCACAAAATTCCTCAAACCCCAATTGTGCAACTGCCAGCTGTCAGCGTGGGGTGGGAGTGCAGCTGCAAAACAAGCAGCTCCCAGCTCCCCAGCTGCACCCCTGCACAAATGGAAGCAGCAGCTGGGGAGCCAGAAGCTCCCCCCTTTCCAGGTACCACTTTCATGGGTGCCTGGGAACACAAAAAAATGGACAGGCAACTGGGGCTCCCTTATATGGCGGCTTTTTAAAGAATTGGAGCACAGTGAGTCCAACATCAAGGAGCCTTTCCTTGAGATTGGGCTCACAGTGCCCCAGATTTTTAAAAGGCTTCCCCACTTTTTTAAATTTTTAAGTGCTTAAAGCCTGACATCAGGGAGAGGCTCCCAGTGACCTCCACAGTGCAGTTGGAATCAGGGAGGTCCTGTCCCCTGCTGCACAGCACCAATTTAAAGAAGCAGGCACACAAGCAGCAGGGGCTGGGAAAAGCTCCTTCATCCCCAGTTGCCAGCACTCAGCAGCTCTTCAAATGGATGAGTGAAGCTGGGGATAGGAGAGCTTTCCCATCCCTAGCTCTAAGTGTTGGGAAAACAGTGCATGTAGAGGCATAAGAGTAGTTCCCCCACCCCCAGCTGCTAGTATCAGATGCCTTTGTAAAGGGGCACATGCAACTAGGGAAGGGAAAGCTCCCCCAGTCTCAGCTGCACTCAGCTGTTTAAAGAGCTGCCTGGTGCAAGGAGCTGGGGATGGGAGAAGCTTATTACTACCTGTATACCTGGCATCTTCTGAGGATAAAGCAGGGGGCAGCTGGGCTCAGGACTGGAGCTACCCTGGTAGTCTGCCACCTGATGGCAGACTACCAGGCACTGGGGGGCCTGCTGTAGGAGACAGGGGCGCAGGTGGTATTCTCCTCCATCCTACCAGTGAGCGGACATGGAAGGAGACAAGAGACCTGCATTGGTGAGGTCAACTTCAGACTTCGGAATTGGCGTTTCAAAGCAGGCTTTGGCTTCCTGGACAACGATCCGCACATCACAACAAGGGACATGCTCGGATGGGATGGGCTGCACCTTACCCCTAAAAGGTAAGCGTGTTTTCTCTTCTAGGTCGGTGGATCTCCTCCGGTGGGCTTTAAACTAGGCTTGTTGGGGGAAGGGGATGGCGTGGGCAGAGGAAGCCTCAGACAAGCAAGCCAAGCATCACCTGCAGGAGCAGCCCAGCCTAAACCGATGACAAGCGAAACAGGTAATCAGGTAAGTGACATGGGCCTGGATACCGCTGGGATTAGGGGGGCGGTCCATTCATCTTCAGGAGGCCTCAAATGCCTCTATATCAATGCTCGCAGCATGGGGAACAAGCAGGAGGAACTAGTCCTCCTGCTAGCCAGCACCAACCCAGACATAGTGGGGCTCACCGAAACATGGTGGGACCCAACGCATGACTGGGCAGTGAATATCAAGGGCTACAGGCTCTACAGGAAAGATAGGACAGGCAGGAAGGGTGGGGTTGTGGCACTATGTCAAGGAGCAACACACATCCACAGTGAGTAACACCGGGTCAGAGGAGGAGCAAACAGAAGTGCTCCGGGTTAGAATACAAGGGGGTCGGGGAGAAAGGGACTTAACAGTGGGGGTCTACTACAAACCACTCAACCAAGAAGAATATCGAGACCAGGAATTCTTAAGCCAGCTCACGGAGATAGTTAGGTCCAAGGATGTGGTCGTCATGGGTGACAAACTTTCCAGACATCTGCTGGGAGGAGCAGACAGCCAGGTCTGACCACTCACACAGGTTCTTAACTGACATACAGGACCTCTATTTAACCCAGGAGGTACACAGCCCCACCAGGGGAGATGCCTTGTTGGATTTGGTCCTGGCCACGGGCGACAACCTGGTATGGGGTCTGCGGGTGCTCGACCACCTGGGTGATAGCAATCATCATCTGCTGGAATTCACCATCCAGCACAAGGTGGCGAAAGTCTCCAGCAAGGCAGCAGCCCTCGACTTCAGGAGGGCGGACTTTAACAAGGTGAGAAAACTAGTGGGGGAAACACTGAGGTCCCAGAGCAGGAGGGAGTTGAGTGTCTAGGAGGAGTGGTCATTCCTTAAGGAGGCAATCCTCCAAGCTCAAAGGGAAGTAATCCCTACACGAGTCAAAGGGGGCAAGAGGGCACAAAAGCCCCCATGGCTCACCAAAAGCATCCAGGAACGTCTCCAAACAAAAAAGGGAGGGGCCATCACAAGAGAGTTGGAAGGGAGGGGAGGGGCCATCACAAGAGAGGGCTATACCTCGGTAGCTCGGAAATGTAGGGGGGCGGTCAGGAAGGCCAAGGCGGAAATGGAGCTGGGACTAGCGACCCAGATCAAAGACAACAAGAAATCTTTTTTCAAATATATAGGGGGGGCAAAAGAAGGTGCCAGGTAACGTGGGGCCTCTGCAGGACACGCTAGGAAATCTGGTCATCTCACCTGATGGTAAAGCTGACATATTCAACAATTTCTTTGCCTCCATATTTCTGAGGAGGGACCCGGATATCTCTCCCATTGGCACCCCCGAGGGCCCTGTGGGTGAAACACCCAGGCCTAGGGTTAATGAGGACCTTGTCAGGAAACTTCTGGAGGGACTAGATGTATTTAAATCTGCAGGTCCTGATGATCTCCACCCCAGAGTGCTGAAGGAACTAGCAGGGATCATTGCAGGACCTCTGGCACAGCTCTACGAGCACTTATGGCGCTTGGACTGGAGGCCTGGAAAAGGGCCAATGTGGTTCCCACCTTCAAAAAAGGGAGGAAGGAGGACCCAGGAAACTATAGGCCCGTGAGTCTTACCTTGGTCCTGGGGAAGTTTTTCGAAAGAATTATCTTAGCACACGTCCAGGAAGGGCCAGCAGGGGAGGTTATGCTCAGGGGCAACCAGCATGGGTTCATTAAGGGCAGGTCTTGTCAAACCAACCTGGTGGCCTTCTATGACCAGGTCACCAAGTCCCTGGATACAGGTGTCACAGTGGATATAGTCTTTCTGGACTTCAGGAAGGCCTTTGACACGGTCTCTCACCCCATTCTCAGTCAGAAACTAGGAGACAGTGGTGTTGATGCCTACATGGTCAGATGGGTCACTAACTGGCTGGAGGGCTGCACCCAGAGGGTACTAGTGGTGGATGGGTCTTATTCGACCTGGAGGGACGTGGGCAGTGGGGTTCCCCAGGGCTCAGTCCTCGGGCCCACACTATTCAACATCTTCATCAGCGACTTGGGCAAGGGGGTAGAAAGCACCCTGTTCAAATTCGCAGATGACACTAAGATGTGGGGGGAAGTGGGTACGCTAGTAGAAAGGAACAGGCTGCAAGCAGATCTAGACAGGTTACAGGGGTGGGCCAATGAGAACAGGATGGGGTTCAACACTGAAAAGCGCAGGGTAATGCACCTGGGAAGGAAGAACCAGCGGCACACCTACAGGCTGGGGAACTCCCTTCTTGCCAGTGTCGAGACAAAAAAGGATCTTGGAGTCATCATTGATGCCACAATGAACATGGGCCGACAAAGTGGAGACGCGGTCAGGAAGGCCAACCATACCTTGGCGTGCATCCGCAGATGCATCTCAAGCAGGTCCAAGGAGGTGATCCTCCCCCTCTATGCAACACTGGTCAGGCCACAGCTGGAGTACTGCATCCAGTTCTGGGCACTGCACTTCAGGAGGGATGTGGCCAATATGGAGAGGGTCCAAAGGAGGGCCACCCGCATGATCAGGGGTCAGCAGGGCAGGCCCTACGAGGAGAGGCTGAGGGACCTGAACCTGTTCAGCCTCCAAGAGAGAAGGCTGAGAGGGGATCTAGTGGCAGTCTACAAGCTAGTCAAGGGGGACCAGCAGGCACTGGGAGAGTCCCTGTTCCCCTGAGCACTCCCGGGAGTTACAAGAAACAACAGACACAAGCTAGCGGAGGGTAGTTTCAGGCTAGACATTAGGGGGCGCTATTTCACCATCAGGGCGGCTAGGACCTGGAACCAACTTCCAAAAGAAGTGGTGCTGGCTCCTACCCTGGGGGTCTTTAGAAAAAGGCTGGATGAACATCTGGCCGGGGCTGTTTGACCCTAGTACTCTTTCCTGCCATGGCAGGGGGTCGGACTAGATAATCTCCTCAGGTCCTGTTTGACCCTACCAACTATGAAACTACCCCAGCCCAATCCTACCAATTAGGCAAGAGCAACTTTGTCTCAGCCCCCAGGGCTGTCCTGTGCCAGACGCTAACACTCAGCTGAGCATTGAGATTCAGCATCAGGCAGTCCTGCCCCAGTTCAGATTCAGGATCAGGCAGGCAAGGGCTATGTCCCAGATCCTGCAACTGCCCCAGGCCCTGAGGCTCGCCAGGACCCAGCAGCTTAAAGAGTCTTTCTGGGACTGTAGGGCAAGGCTCCTTAAAGTACCAGGGTCTGGAGAGAATCTATATCAAAGGCTGGTACTGTCAGCTATATAAAGGACCTGTAAAAATTTCAGAATAGTTAATTAAAACATTTTTATTGCTCCAGTAAGCCAGATTTCTAAGTATATTAAGATTCAAGCATATTCACTCTGTATAGAGAGTTAATTAAGCCAACCATGAAAAATTTAGAAAAATGAAATTTGGTTACTAAAATAATTGAAGAGGCATGAGAAAAATCAAATTGTAAATGGAATGTTCTCTCAATCCATCTCACAGCTTGGAAAAAAAATCAAACTGTTTTGGAATTACTGTCCTATGAAATAACTATCAAGGGAAAGGCTATAATTGGCTCCCTAGATGCCAATATTTGCTTAGGTTCATAACACTAGCCTTTGGGGCACCAGCCCCAGACACTGACTTGGAGGGGGCACCAGAATGGCAGCAGGAGCTGATGTGTGGGGAGCCCACACCACTGCAACAGCAGCTGCCAGAGAGACAGAGAACCCAGCCCTGGCACAAGCTGCCAGGGTTTTTGAGTCTTTTCTCCTCTTCCCTATACAGGCACAAAAATTCTTAGTTATGCCTCTAATTCATTAGTCTTGTCCTACATCATTGCAATGCTAGTTTTCAATATCATACCTGAGTTTCCATCTCCATCATTCTTTGTTTCATCTCTTTTAGCTCCGCCTGAGTTTCTGCTTCTTTCAATCGGATAGTCATTAATTCATCTTGCAGCTCATTCACGGTGTTCTTTCTGGGTGTATCTTTCCATCTGCCAGTGGTACGAGCTAGGTGACGCTAAAATAATTTACAAGTTTATAAAACTGATTTTGGTTGAATACTACAGTCTCCTCTCCAATTGAAAACAAAATACTTCACAAAGGGTGTTTATACATGTGATCCAGGAGTTGGGGGGGGGGAGAGCGGACGACACGACTTTATTACAGTGGCTCCAAGAGCCATTCTAATTAAAGCACCTGGAGCGTCATATGTATCAGCATCCCTGTGCTGAAAAATGGTGGCGGGGGCGCTTTAACTGAAGCTCGTTCAATTGAGTCTGCCCCAACACACTGTAATTAGCAGCCTCGTTGCATGTGTAAAGGCACCCTTTAAAGTACCATGTTCCTGTTTGTCAAAAAAAGTAACAATGGTCACAAATATACATAATTATAAGAAGTGAGAAATGGAAACTTAAAGGCAGCAATTGACAATTGGGACAACTGGAAAAAGGAGAAGTTCAAGCATTTTAACATGTAATAAGAAGACTTTGCTAAGTTTTACATTTTAATTGCACTCATGGAAGTAGGATCCCTGTTTTCACTTTCTGCTGATGTACTTCCTACTGAACACTTCAGTCTGTAATGAGGTAGGAACACATGGCTACAACTGGGTCCAATTTCAGATGTTTTTTAAATGTACATTTAAGTAAAGTTTCTTGTAGCAGCCTCATTTAACACTTCTCTTGCCCAATGCCATCCACCAATTTCTACCAGACACCCATTTTTCAGACTTATATATTCTCATTTTTGCTTTCTTAAAAATACATTTTCAAAAGGTATATTATATTTATACCTGCCAGTGCTCCTCCAAATCCTTGACTTGCTGTCTAAGTTCTTTTAGTCCCATCAGAGCTTCTGCTTCCCTTAATTTCACTGCAATCAGTTCTTCTTGAAGTCTAGCAACATTATTCTCATCAGGTAAAGAACTGTTTCTCTGCAGCAAAAAAGACTTTCTTCAACATATATTTGAAGAATTTTTGATTTAATGAGTTTTGTTGCAAGATAACCATTATTACTGGCTAAACACATTAAAATGTTTGAAAGGATACACCTTCAGATGACATTTAATTCTTTGAAATCAAATATTTAAGATAGAGTAAGTGTGGATTTAAAGCAGAAAAACACCTTTTAAATGTGAACTAATAATTAGATAGCAGTATTTCAAACTTTTGGCATTTAGATTTTTCTAGTTACAGTAGTTGGCATCTAAATAGAAAATTCACTAGAAAAGCAGGACAGGTAGCTGCATTACTTACACTGATTTTGTCATGAATAATGCCATAAAATGGATGCAAGACAAACCTGAAGGGGTTCTGAACTATAATCTTGTCAGGCAAAATGTAGGGGAAAAACTGATTTTACGTCATTTTTTGTCATTTAGGCTTTCATATCTCTTGTACGAACTCCCAGGCTTTGGTTTTTAGAATGTTTTTTCATCCTTAAAAGGGCACCAATGGATGCTGAAAAATGGAAATGTTGTGAACACTCAGTATGGTAGTTGGTCAAGAAGCAATACAGATTAAGACAGATTAAGATTAAGGGATAGTAGGAGAGGTATGGACAGACATAACATTTGTAGCGCCCCAAGTGTCTCTAAAGTGTTCAAAAAATGAGGGCACAGACCAATGATAAACTATTTCAAACAGGACCATTTCATCTTTAAAAATGATCCTGGAAAAAAAACAGAAACAACTTTTACAAACCTTATAGTGAAGTACTCCGCATCCTCCAACACAGCATGATAGTGAGTTGGTCAGTCTCCCAGCACCCCACAGTGCTTTGTCTCATTTGTTGACCCTGTACCCCAAGGACTCTGCTTCTCCCGTGTCTGAAAAGTGTCAAGGACCCTTTGCAGCATGTCAGAAGCAGTCTGAACCATAGTAACAGTGCCACTGTCCACTGCTCCATCCACAAGGTAGTTAACTAACTGGAGCTGGGCAGAAGTAATAGCTGTCCCTGCCAACTGGGGGAACAAGAACATCCAACATTCACTGAGAGGGAACTATTACAACCAAACTGTCTATAAGTGAACTGCCCCTGAAATGGCTTGCTTGGAAGCACAACCATGATTGGCACCAGTCCTGTGCCAAGGCCAAAGTGCTGAAGGAACAAAATAAGGACCATGATGTCAACCAGGCCCAGGCACTCAGAGGGTGACTTGCGCCTGCCAGAAGGAGCTGTCACAGACTGTGGCCAGCAGAGACTCAATAGAGCCCTGGTTTGTTGCTGACTCCAGCATCAACCCAGAAGCATACAATGACTCCAAGGGCTGTGACTAGGAACAGGAGGACACTCTGGATAGGGTCCCTCCTCCAGTTTGGGAGCACAGATCAGGAGACTTACTATTGAACTGAACATGACAGCTCCGATGCCAGTGACATGGATCAACCCATCCCAGTCCATCTTGACTGGTCATCCCCTCAACCTCATACCAGACTAGCCCCATAGCATCATGCCATATCACCCCCTCAACCTCACATCTATCCCTGCCATACATTCCTGCTGAACATTCCCCATCTCACCACTACTGAAAAGCATCACTTCACAGCTGCCTGTGACAAGCCAGCCCTCTTCCTTCTAAAGCCCATAACTCAGCTGCCAGGAGACACAAATAAACCTGTTACTTACTACAGCATGTTGACAGGACCACTGGCATGCACACACAGATACCTCCAACATCATTAGGCTGCCCATGCAGGTCCTACATTGTAATTGTAGAGGATATGGGGAACCCTAAACACACCACCTGGGGGGAGACATGGTTTTGGTGTGTGGGAAGTTGGGTCAAGGGCATCTTTGTTTTGAAACCATTGATGGAGGTTTCAAAACAAAGGTTTTGAGGTTTCAGTACTAGTCTAGGGGATGGGGAGGCTTCCAGATGGTGATTAGTCATGCCCAGTGATTTTGGGAAAGAGGGTCCTAACATGCCATGGAGCTTGGGGACTCTACACTAGGCTGCCAGGATGAGGCAGGGAAGAACCATCTTAAGCGTTTTAGGATGCACAAGCAAAAGTGAAGAGGCTCAAAAGGTGACACATGGAAATGCCCTAGGGAGTTCATCAGTTTATTTTCACATTTGCACAAGTTTAACAAAGGACACTTATTTTCTTGCTGACATTTCAGGGTCAACACCTACTGAGATGGGAGCTCCCACAGTAGTAGATGTGGAGGTCCTAATTACATGGATAGTAACTGAGCACTTCCTTCTTGGCATCCCAGTGTAAGGCTTCATGAGCCATGGGAGAAGACATACACCAAGTCCCCAAGTAGCAGGGGGAAAGCGTGACGTGGGGAATAGTTATTCTTTCCATCTCAATGGTGGTAACTCCACTGGCAAACTCCTCCATTGTAAGGGACACCAGGCTAAAGTTCCTAAAGATCATGGTGCCATGAACCTTGTTCAATTGTCTAGTAGTCACATAAGTAAACTGTCCCTGCTGGTCTACAATGCCCTGTAGTAACAGTAGAAAAGTAGCTCTTTCGGTTGATATACTCCAAGCTGCAAGGGGCAGGACGGTGATGCAGGTGCCACTGATGGCCCTGATGTAGTTCAGAAAGCCCATGCAGGTAAATCCAGCAATATCCTGCTACAGGTTGGTGGGGCAAAGAAAACATCCACAAGTGCAGCATACCTCCTGGACAGATTATCCTGCTGTGGACTTGCCCATGCCAAAACTGTTAGCCAGAAACTGCAGGCTTCTATGAGTGGCTAGCTTCTTGATAGTGATGGCTACACATTTCTCTATGGTGAGGTTATCCTTATGTTGGTGGCTTGGCTCTTGAATGTTGGGGCCAGCTTGGCAAAAATCTTTATAAAGGTGCTACAGTTCACCCTAAAGTTTTGTCTCCGAGACTTGTTGTTCCAGGTCTCCAGAACAATGCATTCCCACCACTTGCTGCTTATCTCTGTGGCCTAAAAGCACCAATACAGTAAAAGCTGTGTTATCCGGCACTTTATTAACCAGCATGCTCTATTAATCGGCATGCCAATCGATGTGGCAAAAGCGAAACTGGAAGGCCCACCATGGCACTTCTGGTTTCACCAAGTCCCACTTTGCCGACTTTGGACCACGGCCCGGGGCAAAACTGCCTGTGTGGGGCTCCTCTCCCTGTCCCCTGACACACTGACACCAGGAAATGAAAGCCCTGGTGCTCTGGACGGGGTAGGAAGGGCAGCTCAAACAGGTAAAGACGCCTCTCAGGTAACTGGCATATTTGATTAACTGGCACTGCCCATTCCCCATGGATGCCGGATAACACAGCTTTTACTGTACATGGTTTGCAGGCAAAACCCAAAGAAGGCCATCCTCTATGGTGTCATTCTCCAAGAAGGTGCTGTCAATGGTGCAGAGCAAGTAATACATCTTTAGGAGAGCCTTGTAATGTCATTCTAGTGCCTGTCATCCGGCACTTGAGCTGGAAGAGGATGCAAAGCATGGCTAGGCAGATCATGACTCAGTCTTAAGTAGGACAGTAGGGACAGCACCTCCCAGTGCTGCTAAGCCAAGGACTAGACAGCAAGGAGATCATAGGCATCCATTTTCAGCCCCCGAGTGAAAGTGATGTTCCTGTAACTGACAATACTTTCTATAGGTGAAACTGACTAGGCCTGTAGTAGCAGCCAGCACCCAGGAGGGCTGAGGGACCTAAGTTGGGGAGGGGTTGTGAGGTGGAAACAACACAACAGCTAAAAGGTAGGGCTGTGTGAAGCGTTGGTCACCGATTTGATTCGGCCTGATCTGGTGGCAGAATCTCTGAATCCGAATTGAATTAGCAGACCCTTTAATCTCTCCAAATCGAATCGGAACCCTCCAAATCAATTCAGAGAGATTTGATGCTTCAGACATAGATTTCATAGACATTAGGGCTGGAAGGGACCTCAGAAGATCACCGAGTCCAGTCCCCTACCTGAGGGGCAGGAAGTAAGCAGGGATCACAGGATCCCAGCAAGATAAATATCCAAATTTCTCTTGAAGGGATTCAAACAAGGTGCTTGAACCACCTCTGGTGGCAGGCTATTACAACCCTTGGGGGCTCAGACAGTAAAGAAGTTCTTCCTTATGTCCAGCCTGAAACGGTCTTGGAGAAGTTTATGACCGTTCAACCTTGTCATCCCTTGGGGTGCTCTGGTGATCAAACGTTCCCCCAGATCCTGGTGAGCACCCCTTATAAACTTATAGGCAGCCATCAGATCAACCCTGAGCCTGTGCTTTTCCAGGCTGAAGAGTCCCATAGCTCTCAGCCTCTCATCATAAGGTCTGTTTTCCTGACTTCTGATCATGAGCTTGGCTATTCCCTGGACTCTTTCAAGTTTCTCCACATCCTTTTTGAATTGTGGAGCCCAAAACTGGACACAGTACTCCAGCTGCGGCCTCACCAAGGCCGAGTACAATGGGAAAATGACATTTGCTTGAGAAGCATCTATGGATGCAAGCCAGCGTTTTGCTCACTTTACTAGCAGCAGCATCACATTGAAGGCTCACATTCAACTTGTGGTCAATCATGACCCCCAAGTCCCTTTCGTCTGTAGTGCTAGCCAGCGTAGCACTGCCAAACCTATAAGCATGTTGTGGGTTTTTCTTCCCAAGGTGGAGAACCTTGCATTTTTCAGTGTTAAACACCATCAGGTTCTTATCCACCCATTTTTTAAGCCTGTCAAGGTCAGCCTGGATCGCCCTCCTGTCCTCAGGTGTGGATGCTTTACCCCAGAGTTCAGTGTCATCGGCGAACTTGGCCAGTCCGCTTCTGACTCCAATGTCTGCATCATTAATAAAGATGTTGAATAATATAGGTCCAAGGACAGAGCCTTGAGGGACACCACTGGTCACAGGGCACCACGATGACTGACTTCCATTAACCACCACCCTCTGACACAGCTTTAAATGTTTTTTCTACATACCTCAAGGTACCAGGGCAGCTTGTGAACGCTGAGATGGTGAGGCCGATAGAGCGTCATACAGGAGCACGAAGGGCTCCTCAGCGCGTTTGGCAGGAGACCCGAAGTGGCCCAGAAGCACTTGCTGTCTGGTCCGTTTCCAGGTCTGCCAGGGAGTGCACAACTGGTCCCCCCTGGGTCTGGGGGGGGTGCACCCAGGGTCCCCCTATGGCCAACTGCTGAACCAGGGGGTACAGGGGGGGCCCCTCAGCGCATTACAGAAGTATTTCTGGTCCACTTCCAGATTCACTGTGAAGCATGCAGGGTCCCCCCCCGCCACTCCTGTGGGACGCTTCATCTGCCCCACCATCACAATGTTCACAAACCGCACCTGGTACCTCAAGTTATGTAGAAAAAACATTTAAAGCTGTGTCTAGGGCCGAACCACTGATTCTCCAAATCAGCATCAACTCTTCAGATTTGATTTGGCCGAATTGAATTTGGGACAGCGATCCGAATCAATGGATCCTCTGGAAACTTAAGCCCCAAAGGCATCTCTGCGTTTCAGCCCCCAAGCTGCAGAGCTCTTCCACAGCCTGCACTCAGGGCCATCTTAAAGGATTTCAGTGGGGAGGGACCTGTAAATCTGCACAATACTGAAGTGCTTCAAATTTGAAGTGCTTTAGATTAGAGCAGGATTTGAAGTGCTTCAAAAGAGTATCTGTCCATACCCTAGGACCTATCGGAAAACCCAAGAATTTGTTTCAAGAAGGGTTATATGGAAAGAGAAAAAGCTTGAATAAAATAAGATCCTGATGGGAAAAAAAAAAAAAAAAATGAATCGAGAACAGTATAAGGAAAAAGGCAAAGAAAAAAATAAGAAAGGAATCTACCTGAACAGGTTTATTCCTGCTTACAATGCAACGCAGATGTATGAAGTGTTTGAACTGCTGTCAGGTACTCAAAAGTTTAAGTTGTGCACTACTTCCTTCCGTGGCCTTATTTTGTGGTACATAAATATTCTTTTTTGGGAAAATTGTAATTTTGTCATATCTAGGGATCTGTATGGTTTGCCTAAAATTAAGTAATAATGGAATTACAGAATTCTGAGATTTTATATCAGAATTCATAGATGAGGGACTAAACCATCCATTTTACCAGCTCAAAACACACACACACACAAAAATGAAGTGCTATAGCAAATATGAAAAAGTGATTATATAGTTTTCTGGAATTCTACCTGAAAAAATGGTAGCACATCTGTAAGAATATGTGATAACAGAATTTTTTTTGGCCAGGCTGCATGCTATATTAATACAAAGGTAGAAAAAATGCTGCATTTGCAGTAGTTTTTGGTTATTTTATGTCTTTTTATTGACCTAACTGTGCATGCTCAATTATGGAGATGCTGTAATACAGTTATTTTCTGGAACTGAGTCAGTTTGCTACGACTAAAGTAGCTATTTCATTTTTGCAAGTACATTGAAATTTTATGTTTAACAATGTCACATCTATGTTTGAGGCAACTTAATGAAAGGTAAATGCTGACCGTCTGAAATGAAGGTATGACATCATGTGTTGGATTCTTATTCAGTTTTAATATACAGTTGCTGCTGCCTTAACATTTTATACATCTTGCTCCATTACAAACCCACTAAACTTTTCAGATAATTAGATTTACCTATTATAATCAAGATTTTACCCCATAAAAGTAAGGTGTAATCAGGGGCCCAAATATGCGGACACGTCAGATCTAAATTATGAGGTACTATCCACCCCAAGTCAGTACAACATAATCAGTATAGTATCCTCTGTGTGTTGTATATTATTTGGAATCATTCAATTTAATTCCATCCTCAAACATTCAGTGTACTGCAGAGACTATTGTTTTGTAAGGTTAAGTACAGACAATCAAAAAGCCCAAGGCTGAATCAGTTCAGTCTTTGCAAGTTAGTCTAAGCTGTGTAGACTGAACCAATAAGCAAGTGAACAGACATTCACCTAGCCTGCCCACCCTGCAAGAGGGGGCTTGCGGGGAAGTGCAAAGCATGTTGGGATACTGGGAGACTGCGGGTTAATTTGGATCTGGAGGAAATCTGGGACAGAATTTCAATGAACTAATTTAACCTAAATCAGTTAAGTCTGAAACTACATCCATCCAAGTTTATCTTAAACTGATTTTGGCTGTTTTGAAAGTAGTTTATGCGTGCAGGACTTCTGTTGTATTACAGGCTTGAACCAGTTTCCAATCAGTTTGTGTGTAATTTCTGTTCCAAGCCTAAAAGTAAACAAGATAATCTGACAGCTCATTAGGGAAGAGTTATGCTGAGTACTCAAGAAAGAGAGAGATGCTTCGAAACTTCAATACTAAAGTGGAAATTGAAGCTTTTTCTTTTTGGGTGAAAAAAATCGAGGCCTTAAAAATTTGGGAATGAAAAGAAGGTGAACTCCTTGTTCCCTATTCCAGATACCCAAGGCAGCCAGCTGCACTCCGCTTCAATATCTACCACTAGTCTCAACCCTAAATAAGGAATTAGTCTTTTGTTCTTGATGAAACATTCAATACCATAGTGCACGTATGCATTAAAACCATCATTACCAGACTGCTAAGTTTTCATCTCTGCGTAGAAAACAACTTGCTCCTGTACAGCTGACCCGAGATCTCTGTGAACTTGAGAAAATCTCCCTGCTTCAATTGCATTCATTTCAGATTTTGAAGGTTTCTTCGGAATAATGAAATTTAACCTGCTAAATTAGACTGCAATTATGCTTTGAAACAATAAGGACTAATATACCCACTGATGCACAATTTCATAAAGCAGGCCCTAGTTTTGTTTTACCTTTTCCATGTCTAGAACCTTATCTTGCATTTCCTTCAGAGCACAATGGGATTCTGCTTCACTCAGCCTTGCTTGAACCAACTCTTTTTCCAGCTGTAGCACAAAGTCTTCACTGTAGCGTGAACTGCATTTATGCTATAAAATTTGGAAATAAATATTTAGTATCAATTGAGAGTCTAAAGGATGTTTTTTTTTGCTTAGATTCAGATTGAAAAATATAGTCGAAAGCTAAAACTATCAGAACTACAGTTTCCTTCTACAACTTTGCCTCCCATCCACAGTAGCAACATCAGGTTCTATGCTTCTACAGCAGTACCCGAACAATGCCAGACTGTGAACTCTCTACTTCTGTTGGTGGGCAGCAACATAATTAGTTCCAAACAAAGTCAGTAGGAATATCTGAGTAAATGCTCTTCTGTGGTAAAATACAAGTTTTGTAGTTTGATGCAATTATTTTTTGATATGCAGAAACAAGGATTAAGGAAAAGCTAGTTTGATGTGGGTATAAATAAGCATATTTATCCTATAGTAAAAGAAAAATCTTCAGCAATTCCCTTTGTCCCATTCAAAGTAAATGATCTCTACAATTAAGATTTTTTTTAATTATTATTAAATATCCATGGCAATAATTTGACCAACCATAGTAATGAAAGCCTCCTCTAATCCCTTGTTCCCTAAGACTGTATCCTATAAAGTGGATAAAGCACTCATTTTCCTCTGAAAGGAAACCTAAGGCTGCACTGACTACTTGTACTTGCGATCAATAGATTGTAACTTAAACTAAAAGAACAAAAGCTGCTTGATACAGCTTTTAGTTGTAAAAAAAAAAAAAAGATTACTTTGGCAACATAAAAAAAATGCAAATTCCTTGTAAAAAAAATCAGGGGAATATTTCCAATCAGACTGCTGGAGAAACTGCTTGTTAGATCACCACATCCCGTTTCCTAAGAGTGTCTCAAACTTTATGGTTCTGCACATGGCTGTAAGTTTCCATGAAAATAATTGTCTAGATATTACAGGCACAACCACTTTGAAAGATCAACTTGAAGAGCAACAGTTACTAGGGCTATGCAAAGCTTCAGTCACTGATTCGATTTGGCAGAGATTTGGCCTGATTCAGTGGCTGAATTTCCAAATCTGAATTGAATCAAGAGACCCTTTAATCTCTCCAAATCGAATTGGAACCCTCTGAATCAACTCAGAGATTTCGAAAGATTTGACTATTTGAACATAGACACAGCTTTAAATGTTTTTTTCTACATACCTCAAGGTACCAGGCAGCTCATGAATGCTGAGATGGTGGGGTAAATATGGGGAGGGGGGGGGCACTTGGGGTCCCCTCACAGCCAATCAGTGAGCCCCCTGGCATGCTTGGCAGCAAACACAGAAGTACTTCTGGTCCACTTCCAGGTTCACCACAAGCATGTGGGGGGCCTCCCCGCACTCCTGTTGGATGCTCCATCCACCCCACCATCGCAGCATTCACAAGCTGTGCCTGGTACCTCAAGGTATGTAGAAAAAACATTTCAAGCTGTGCCCATGGCTGAATCTCTGATTCTCCGAATCAGCATCGAATTCATAGATTTCATAGACATTAGGGCTGGAAGGGACCTTGGAAGATGATCAAGTCCAGCCCCCCTGCCCAAGGGGCAGGAAGTCAGCTGGGGTCATAGGATCCCAGCAAGATAAGCATCCAAATTTCTCTTGAAGGTGTTCAATGTAGGTGCTTGAACCACCTCCAGTGGCAGGCTATTCCAGACCTTGGGGGCTCGGACAGTAAAGAAATTCTTCCTTATGTCCAGCCTGAAACAGTCTTGCAGTAGTTTATAACCATTCGACCGCATCATCCCTTGGGGCGCTCTGGTGAATAAACGCTCCCCCAGATACTAGTGGTCACCCCTGATAAACTTATAGGTGGCCATCAGATCACCCCGAGCCTGCATTTTTCCAGGCTAAAGAACCCCATAGCTCTCAGCCTGTCATTGTAAGGTCTGTTTTCCTGACCTTTGATCATGTGTGTGGCTCTTCTCTGGACTCTCTCAAGCTTCTCCACATCCTTTTTGAATTGAAGAGCCCAAAACTGGATGCAGTACTCCAGCTGCGGCCTCACCAAGTCTGAGTACAAGGGGAGAATGACGTCCCAGGATTTGCCTGAGAAGCATCTATGGATGCAAGCCAGCATTTTGCTCACTTTACTAGCCGCAGCATCGCATTGAAGGCTCACGTTCATCTTGTGGTCAATGACGACCCCCAAGTCTCTTTCTTCAGTTTTGGATTCAGCTGAATCAAAATCAAGGACAGCAATCTGAATCAATGAATCAAATCACTGTCCCCGATTCAGGACAAATCCGAATTGAATATGGTCTGTTTCGCACATACCTAAGGGTTACATTTTTTATACAAACATGGTATTGTTACCTATCCTGTCTAGAACTGAAACTTTTACTCAGTTGTCACTATAACTTACATTCTTCAAAAATGGACAGTAATACATAAAAACAAAAATATTTTTTCTACAAAACGATTTAGCTTTTGGATTTTATAATAGGCTTTGCAAGACTAGGGTACAGTTTATATTCTGGTAGCCCTGAGCAGAAATAAGACTTGAAGAACACAAACTGAAGATAGATTTACAGGACAGGGCAACATACAACATAAAATTGTCATACACCATAAAAGTGATTATTCATTATATTTTATTTTATATATCAATTATAGTTTTCTGTATGAGTATTATCAGGTAAGTTCATGCCTCTACCTATTCCAGTGGACACATAGCTGTGTATTGTTAGAAATACTTATTTACTCAAATAGAAGATGCCCCCTCCAATAATTAGATTCTATGTGTGGAAAATTTATAATTTTGTCACAATTTTCCAGGTATAAAATCTAATTATTGGAGGTTTGTCTTGAATCTGTACGCCTCCCACTGCTGAAGCAGGGTAAATATATCTGGGGGGGGGGTCATGTAGCCCTTTGCTTTCTTCTTCCCTCCAACTTTTCCCACTAACAGCCCCTGAGCACATGGAACTGAGAAGCAAATCTGAAAAGAATAACCTTGAAATTAAACATGGCTGTAGGAATTTGCATATAGTACCAATACACTTAGTTCATCCAGAATTGATGCATGTTAGCTTTTTATGAAACTAATGCAAGTTTTGGAACAGGTACTCCATAAACATTCTTTTGAACAGCCCTTTGGCACCTGCTTACATGTAGGGACCTACTTAATGTGCGGTTTTGTGGTTTTCGCTGATCACTGCAAAATATTCCATCATCTGTGATTTCCCCAGAATCAACCCCTCCCCCCCACAAAAA